>NW_006441955.1:6514880-6546698 GCF_000325575.1 Pteropus alecto
CAACCTGCAATGTCTGACATTAGCAAAGCAGTAATGTTGGCATATGTGCCAAGCATTGGCCATCTGTCCTGTACACCATGACTAGCCTTCAGATTGGATTTTTACCTTAGCTTCAACACATACCGGACGTGTGACTTTGCAAAGTCACAAAAGCCACTTACCCGCCTTTTCATCAGCGAAACAGAGTCACAGGCCTTATCCATTGCTCCCCTGGGACTGCTGGAGGGTGCCAAAGAGCTCAGGCACAGGAGACAGTTCCATAAAGTGTCCAGTGCAGGGGATTATTATATTTAAGGGATTAGAGTTCCTCCTCTCCACAAGAGTGGCCCTGAGGCACTACACAATCCTGAAGAGGCTTCTAAATCAACAAAGAATTAGCACGAGCATGGTGGCTGTGAGAGGTGGCAGCCCTGAGTGAGGTGAGGCTTGATTCTAAACTTAGAAACAGGTTCAGGGCTTGATTCTCTACTCATCTGTCACACAGAATAAAGGGACACTGGGATTCCTCTATCTTCACTGGTTCTTCTCAATGTTGCTTGACACAGTGCCATGAGCATACATGACCCAGAGACCCGACTACTCAAAGCCACAGGGTCTAGCTGGCAAATCAACAGGGCTAACCATCTATCTCCTCCAAGTGGCAGTGGGGTGGGAGAAGAGCAATAAAATCACTACGAGACCACCCAAAGGGGGTGTACCAAAGGGCCAAGGTGAAAGGTATGGAAGCAACACCAAAGCTACAGACATTTCGTCCATGGCATTATTTTTATAACCATATTGGGCCACCCAGGAGGCAAATACTATACTCGCTGGAGAGAAGCTGCATGTTGTAAGACTGAATTGTTCTGAGTCCGGATTAGGTTTAGGGTGCGTAAACATACCAGCACCAAGAATAACTTCATTGCTGGTGGATTAGAGACACTGTCATGAGCTCCAGCGTCAAAGTGGAAGAAAACAGCCTGTGTGGACACAAGTCAGTGAGCATGCTTCACCTTACACAACAGCATGCTTTGGAAGGCTGTCTCTGAGGAAGCCTTGGTAAATTTTAAGCCTTTCTTTGGGACACACGGGAGGGCCTGCTGGAGCCTTCCAGTGATGTAACACAAGAGCAAAAGGATAGGAGTGTGACACACCCAACTCAGCGTCTAAGTGTGTCTGCCAATTATTGTGACTTTGGATACATTATCCAACCTCTAAGCTGTTTCCTCTTCTAGAAAGTGAGACTAAAATCAGCCCACAGGACTGATGAGAGAACCATCAATAATAATTACTAATATTGAGAGATAAGACACAATAATGAAAATGACTACTGTTTACAGGGGCTATGCGTGTGCCAGTGCTATGCTGGGCACTCTGCCCATGTTTTATCTAATCCTGCCTAAGTCCCACAGGCTCCTGGCCTCTTAAACAAGGACAGTGAGGGCGGGGCGGGGAAGCCTGCCTTAAGACTGAATACCTTTTACCTTGTAACCACTGTTCGGGAAAGCTGCTGGGAATGACAGCTCCCCACCCATGAAGGACTTTCTGAGCACATCCCATAGAGCAAATTCCAACCAAGAACTTCATCTCAGTTCATGGACATGGGTTATTCTCACTTCACAGATAAAGAAACTGAAGTGGGGCACTCCCCAGCTTGCCCATCTAGTGGGTCATACCACTAGTCAATGAGCATCTATCTCCCAACAGTCAGACTTGGGTCATGACAGGCAAGGCGGTGACACAAGCGACCATGTGTGTGTGTGGTCTCTGAAGCCCGGCTCTCGGAGTTTGAACACTGGCTCTTCCATGCTGTGGGAGCCTGGAAAAGTTCCTCGACTTGTCCATGGTCCTCTTTTCAAACTGCAAAGTAGGATAATACCTGCCTCACAGGGTTGGTTATGGGAATTAAATTATTCCACATATGCCAACCACTTGGACCAAGGCCTGGCACAGACTCTCTAAGAGCCCAAGAAATGTCAGCTGTTATCAATGTTCACTGTCCACAACCCTCAAAGACCAAGATCTGCATGCCCTTCTCCTTCACTTTTTCTTTCTTCTTTGAGGTCCAGCCACAACACCTCTTCCAGGAAGCCTTCCCAGCCCTTAAGCAGCCAAGCAACTCCCCTCTCTGGGCTCCTTCCAGATGCTGCCTGTGTCACTCTCCCTGCCTGATCAATTGTCAATTGGTCTTTCAGACCTTTTGAATGACAATCAACTTGATCTTCACCCAGCTTTGTATTCCCTCAGTGTCCACATCTCTGGCAGGTCCTAGCTGACATTTCACAGAAGGTAACCAGGTCACTGTCACCCTGCCCATCGCAGGTTTCCAATTCTTCTTTCACCAGCAGTCTTTTACTGAGAGCTCAGGGGGGTCAGACAAAGTGCTGAGCATTGCACACCTGCACTGTTGATGTACACCTGTACCTTGACACCTGTTTTATGGATGGGTAAGTTGAGGCTCAGAGGAACCAACTGATTTACCCAATAAGAGCAAGGTATACCTGACTCCAGTAGACCTCACTGCTTAGTCATCCTCTGTGTGCTCTTCTTCCTTCTCTATTCTTTTGTGTGTGTGTGGTGGGGGAGGGGCAGGCATCTTTTCTGCACAAAGCGAGGTATACCTGCATATATCTGTCCCCTTACTGGGACAGTTAATAGCAAACCAATGGACCTATGCACTGGATGGCTCTGATGTGCCCAGGCCCTCCTCCCAGTGTCACAGGCACTCAAATGCCACCTGATTGACAGCCTGGCTTCCACCTTCTTCCCTCTTCCCCTCAAGGGCCCCCAGAACCAACAGGGGAAGTTGGTTGCTAATGGCAACGGCCTTGGGAGCAAGGTGAGACCTACCAGCCAGCTGGTGAGGGCTAGCGGGAAATTTTCAACAGCCTCTGGGGCCCCTTTCCCGTCAATCAAGGTGGCCTCTTCCCTGCCTGGGCCTCAGTTTCCTCTTCTATAAATAGCGGGCACTGCCCTCCATAATTCTAGTTACAGAGGAGAGGGGTTAAGGGAATCCAGCCAATCAGACCTCTGGGGAGTGCCCTGGATGGATTTAGACAGGTCGGCAAGTGTTGTTTTTAAAAACCAGTGCCATAGCTCAGCAGAAACCCACCCACCCACCCTGCCCTGCACCACACCTACTTACAGCCAGGGGATGCACACTGAGGTGTCTGAGCTGAATGCCCCTAGGCTGGGCCTGCACTGGAGCTGTGTGTGGTTTGAGGCCACTGGAGCTAGAGCTACCATGGATTTCATCCCATCATCCCTACTAGACTCTAACCCCGTTTGGACAGGAAAGACAAGCCACTACTGATGCCTCCGCTCAAAGCTGGCACCCAGGAAGTTCACAAGAAAAGTTGATTAAACAGCTCAAAGAGCCAATGAGCGTCGGGCTTAATAAGGCCTGTCTCTGAGGAGCGCCAAGCAGTCTGCTCAGCTTTCTGGGAGCAGCAAGGACTTATACAGAACGCGAAGAGGCGGGTAGGAACATATATAGGGATCAGGTGGTAGGCAACACACTGGGTGTCTAGGGCCAATGGCCAGTAGCCAGGTGGCTGGCAGGCCTGAGACCTGGCTCCATAGGCTACTCGCAAGGGGGCACAGGCTCTGGGAAGATGGCCCCTCTGAGCAAACAGCTTGGGGAAGCTGTCTCCCCAAAAGACCTTTCTTATTAATCCCCTCAGCAAGCCACAAAAGGGCTGAGTCAACAATCCCTTCAGGTACCACTGGCCCTGCCCTCTCCTACCTGCAAGTTCTTGACCTGTCCACACTGGGATTATCAACACCAAATAGCTAACATTTTCCAGAGTGAAATCTGTTCACAAACCACCCTCAACCATCCTTTGATGGATACTTACATAGTCCCCATTTCACAGACAATGAAGTTGTGGCTCAGAGAAAATAAGCAGTCAGTGAAGCTTATACCACACGGAATAAACCATCCCATCCCGTTCCCTCCATATTCCCCCACCCCACAGTGTGGAATGTGAAGTAAACCCGCAGTCTCCCCAGGCAACCTGCGAGGAACGAGAAGCATCCAGCCCTGGCCACCAGGAACTGGGAGGGAGTTGCAGCTGATTTCTAAAATACCGACCCCACACAATCCAACGTGGCATAGCAGGGAACTAACTGGCCACCGGGGCCTGAACTTGCTTTAAAATGTTTTCAGTCCTCATTTTGTGAGAGGACCATAGCCTAAGCCTAAGCACAAAGATCAAACTCTGCTATGGGGGAGGGTAAGAGGGCACTCCTGGCAAGATGTAAAATGGAAGCACGGCTCCCCACCCCCTGGGGGAAACCGTGTAAGAGTGTTACACCACAACAGATAGATAACCTTGACCTGTGGCTGTGGCTGCAGGGCGGGCACATGGAAGACGCTGGCCCCTTCAGGTCAGCAACCCATACTGCTCCCCAGCTTTCAGCCAGGGGGTTCTCTACTGTTGGCAGATGAATCTAGGTCCTGCTTCTGTACCCATGTACCCAGATGTTGGGCAGAACCCTCTGGTCAGAGCCTGGAGGGCTCAATGTGTTCACCCTTATGGCAATAATCATCACGAAAAACCTGACTTGAGTCTCTGGGACAACCTGACCAAGGAATGTCACTACCATTTTACTGATGGGAAAACTGAGGCTCGGGCAGGGAGGCAGCCTCCCCAAAGGCACTAGATGACTGACGCACTGAAAAGCAGAGATGGATGACAAGCCAGTAGCAGTGGTACTTATCCTGTTTGGGGTCACACTGCATGCATGCATCCACTTACTGGTTTAGCAGAGCTGTGTGCTGTGCCCACCAGATAGTACTGTTTTTGATCTGCAGTGGTGAGAGAAACACACTGGGCTGGCATCTCCACCATACTTCTACGGGACTCCCATTCTGAGACTTGGTGGATGCTGCTATGGGACACCCTGGCCACCAGCACCCTTTCATTTGCAGAGCTGCCCTCGATTCCAGTGAATCTCCAAGTGTCAAGTTGTGGGCCAAGGAAACAGGTTCCAGAAAACCACCTTACAAGAGGGGACACTGGCCACAGCTTCCCTCTAGAAGCCTCCAGTTTCTAGGTGGAAAAGATGGTGGGGCAAGCACTTCAGAGCTCACACAGAAACCGTTTTTATAATGCGCCAGCTTTTAAAGGGAGACGCACAACCTTCCTTTGGACTTTATCTTGACTTGACAGGCGGCTGCGGTGGCCCTGCCTGCAATTAGAACCTGGGCAGTAAAACCCTGTCTGCTGGGCAACAGGGGCAAGGCGAACCCTGGGCCATCGGCAGAGGCGCAGGTGGTGCTGACCAGGCTCGGAGGCCTGACCTGGGAAGGGGGGAGGGGAGAAGAAAGGGAGAAAGAGGAGGGAACCGGAGAGGGGAGGGGAGAGTGGAGGAAAGAGTCTTTGTGCTGGCCTCCCTTCCCCCACCACAATCCCCAGGAGCAACAACAATCAGTTATGCAAATAGTGACCCCTCCCCCAGCCTGAGCCATCCACCACTCCTAGGCCCCCTCACCCTCCCTCTGGGTCTCTAGGTCTTAGTCTCGGGTGTATCTCCCTCCTTTCTCTCTCCTTCCTGCCCCCCTCCTCCCTCCCTTCCCTCATCCCCCACACCCAGGCACAAGGGCCCTGAGGCCATGCCCATTCATAAGAGAAACCTGCCCCGTCCCCCACACCCCCCTCAAGGTCTGTAGTCTTTTGAACTTAATTCTACCCCAATTTTACCACTGCCAGCCTCTTAACCCATTACACAGTTTCACTTTGGGACCAGGGAGACAGCTTACACTGGAAAAAGGGATGCATCACTTACAGTTTCACAGAGTAACCCAACACACCGCCCATTTCCATTTCATTTCACCGAGTCTCAGTGAAATACAAGAATCTGAAGGAAAAACGGAAAAACGCTTCAAGGCGGCAGCTTCAACGTGTGGTCAGTCTGGACCCCTGCCATCCACATGGAGAGTCTCGGCCAGGTGACAACTTCCTGTGAGGGGCTCTTATCCCCCTTGCTCTTCTTTTTTCATGAGATATATAATTCTGATTGTTTCAGTTTCAAATTACCGTCAGCCATCTAAATTGGGGATCCCAGGGCCTTTACCACAGGCACATCAGAGGTGGATATTCAAAGCAGCCCTTATTTACAAAGGGCAATGCAAATCTGTCCGGTAAACCTGGATACTCACTGTGGCCACTGCCCATCCCAGGAGTTTCCATCCCTACCAAGGACCAGGGGTATGAGTATCATCTGCTACCTGCAGCCCCAAGACGAAAAATAATGACCATGACAATAATGACAAACATCTGTGGGCACACATAGACCCTGATGCCTGTTATATCTCCATTTAAGCTTTTGCCAGCTTGGAAATAAAGACTGTTAAAATATAAAGCCTAAATGTTTTCTACTATATATAGACTAGTAAAGTCTTCTCTCACTTCCTGGGTACACCAGCCCCAAAGTAAGGACATTTAAAACATGCCACTCTGGGAATGCCAGAGAGCAGGCCACAGGAGAATCAAGAAAATGTCCCGGGCCGCAGGCCTCACGTTGCCCTATTACAGAGTTCTTATGAGCTGAAAATGTACCCTCTTTCCCCTGGAATGGTTCCTCCACTCCAAAACCCCAAACCAAAACCCACTGTGGTCCTGGCTTTCCCCACAAGGGCTGTTCCAGGCCTTGCCTGATAAGCCCTCAAAGTCATTCTGTAAACCAGGAAGGGCCAGAGTGCTCCAACCAGTCCAACCTCCAACAGTGTATTTGCTGAGTGCTTAATGGATACGGGGCCCTGTACCACGTTCTTCATATGCTGAATCCTGAGACGTGAGCCTTAAGCACTGTTGTCATGTTTTTTACAGATGAAGAAACTAAGGCTCAGAGAACTATCAGGGTCACACAGGGATACTAAAGAAGGGCGGTGCCTCCCCTACTCTCAAGCATCAGAACAGGGTCTCAAATCTGCTGGAGCATTTCCAGCAAATAGACATCTATGAGACAAAATCCAACTGTCTTAATGTTATAATGGGTTCCTGTGGCTTCAGATAAAGTTCCTAGAGACAGAAGCATACATAAATTCGAAAAATAATATATCTCGAACAACTTAGAGTGTTGGCGACAAGTGCTAGAAAGATGGTTTAGAAAACAAAAGTAGATTTGGGGACAGCATTTAAAGCACTGATGCCAAAAAATGCTTACAAAGACCTAGAATAACATTGTTTATGTAACTTGAGGGCAGAATATACCATTTCCATATTTACATGCTATCTTTAACATGATTTTAATGAACATGTATAATGAAATTAATAACATAAATATTTTACAAAGGGAAAGATACTTCTGACAATAATGAAGCCACACCAACTGGCAACAGTTCTGCCCTGCCTCGACAACCCCGAACCTGCTTCCACTGAACCTCTGCCCACATGGTTCTCTCAGAACTAATGTGCTGAGCCTGCCCCACAACCACAGGAAGCATGCATCCTCAGACCTCTGGCCATCAGGTTAGAGACCAGGCACTGGAGTGTCCATCTGCAACATGAAAAACTAAATCAAGCTCATCCTTTCCATATTTCTAGGCAAATGAAGCTAATGGAGAGATTCTTTGCCATCATTCAGTTTTTTCCCCCCCGATTTCTGCTTGGCTGCCAAGTGACTGCTAATGCTTGCTTAAGGATGATTAAGACAATCCTGTAACAAAGATGGGTGCTTTGGTACCCAGAAGTGTCGGTTTCACTCTTAGCACATCCTTATTTCTAGGTGTCACATATAGAACTTCTGATGGAAAAGGCCCCAAAACCATTCAGGGCAAGAGAAAGAGAGGCATGGATGGAGACTCCAAGGCCCTTCACCAGGGAAGGGGGGGCTCGCCACCCCCCCCACACCACAGCTGCAGCCCCAGGCCCCTCAAGATTAGGGCAGCAGGACCCCAAAAACACTGCTCCCTCTGAAGATGCTGCCAACAGTCAGCACCAAACTTCAACACTAACCACCACCATTGCGGGGCTGGGTCCTGTCTGGTTCCTTTCAGTCCCTGTGCTGACAGCCAGGCCAGGACCTACCAGTTACTTTTGTTTCAGGAGGAGCAGAGAAGGCAGGGGCCTCTGTGGACGCTGGAGGCTAGAGTTAAGTTTCGCTGGTGAGTGGCGGGGGCACAAAGGAAGGAACCGCTGGGGGAGGGGAGGCCGCAGAGCTGGAGGGCTGGGACAAAGGGGACAGGAGACAAAGGGACAGGAAAAGGGAGCCGCTTTCTCTTCTGAGGAAGGAACTCTCCATTTAGCCTAATATTTCACTCATACATCCCTGGGCAAGAAATGAGCGATAACACGTTTTAGGAGGTGGCCTTTGGTGTCCCCAACACCTCTGCAGTCTCAAGCTGCACACTGGTTCTCCCCATTCCCCCACTCCTGCTTGTCCAGGCCCCTCCTTTGCCCACTTGTTTGATCGGCTGCCTTTCTCCAACCTGATCTGCCACCCTGAAGAGAGACAAAGAATTATTTATTGAGAGAGAAGAAAAACCCTCGAAGTGTCAGCCAGTGACAGACATGACACTTTCTACAAAGAGTAAAGAGACAGGAGTGAGGTGCTGGATTTTCTAGTCTGGGGGCGAGGGTATGGGGGGGGCAGCCTGTCACCAGCAAAACACACACACTCACTCTCTCTCTCTCTCTTTCTCTGTCTCTCTCTCACACACACACAAACCAGGCCACCCTCTGCACCCTCAGATGCTCTCTAAAATCCTACATGCTTGGCCCTTTGGGCTTTTTCCCACCTTAAATCTACTGTCTATCTCAGTGGGAGGCTGCAGTGATTAATCTATATTGAAGGTGAGAGTGTCCAGCACCAAGACGAGGTCCACAATAAAGATGGCAAAATCTGAAATGTGGGCGCGGTCAGACCAGAAAGACCTTGATCATCTGACTCAGGGTCTGGGGCCTCTGTCCCCCAGTCAGAAAACCTCAGGGCTGTCTTCATTGCAGCTCCTAATTTGTCTTATTTGGATTTTGGTTTGATTTTGATTTTAGTAAGGGAGAGACATGATGCCATCATCTTTTACATTAACAAAGCCAATCTGGCATCCATGCTTAGGCCCAAGCCAACAAAAGGACAGTGAAAGGGTGAGGCCAGGAGGTTGGCTGTCGCCACCAGCAAGGACAGCAGGAGACAGGAAAGAAGAGCCACGGCCCTCCTACACATAACAAGCTTAGCTCCCTCTCTCCCTACTGCCACCCATGACCCTGCCCATGCCAGAGTCCTGCCCTCTGGACACCACTTCATTAATCTAGATAGCTACGCACTTCCAGTGTCCAGCACAGGACAGTATGGTCCCTGCCCTCCCTGCAAGAGAATTACTCATAATGTATCAAGCTTTTCAAGCCCACTGTCTCAAAAACGTTAGACTTTTATTGAGTACTGACTGTGTGCCAGGGGCTCGGGCTCACTAATTTGTTGGGGCCTGGGGAAGGGCACTCCTGATCCTGCAATGAGAACAATGGGGGCTTGAGGAGTAGAAAAGAGCCTGTACCCAGAGGAGGGAAAATGGAACCAGGCAATCGAACCAGAGAGGCTGGGAGAGCTGCTCCAGGCTCCTCCCTCCCGTGGGGTCTGGGCTGGGTGGCCAAGCTGGTAGTGGCCATGGCTCCTGCATCAGGTCAGGGGCAGACCCTCCCCCAGAGCAGCAGATGTTGCTGTTCCAGAGGGGAGTGACCCTTCCTGTGGCCTGCACCAGCTAACTAAGTCACACCTCCCCTCCCTCTTCCCTTCCTTTCCCTAGCCCCTCCTCATAGTGCCTGCTCACCCCCAGACCCAATGCTTGAGTCCCAATTATCCCCTAGATAGGGCGGCAGCAACTGGCCTGCCAAATAACTAGACCAAGGATCAGGCCACAATCAACTCTGGATCAGAAACAATCTCTGCTATGTACAGCGACAATTTCTGTCCTCTGTCCTGAAAAGAATGCTGTAGTGACATATGCTCCATGTTAAAAACATTTTCAAAAAGAAAAAAAGGAGAGGGAAAGAAGCCATCTATCTTAAGTCTACAAGGCAGCTGGACGGGGCCAGTACCAGCTTCCTGAGAAACTGTGGCCCACAGTGGCCCCAGCCCATGACCCTGGCCCTCACCCGGGGCGGGATATTCCAGGACAAACTCGCTGACTCACCGGAAAGGGTGGTGCTGTAGCAGGCACCTGTGCCTCAGAGGTGGCTCAGAGGTGGCCCGGAGGTGGCTATGGCCTGGCTGCAATGCCCAAACCCCAATAAATGAGGGGGGATTTGTGTTTTTGGTATAGCCTAGAAAAATCAACTCAGGTCTGAGAATGCAGGCCTCTGGAAGCTTGCTTAAAACCAGTATAACATCTTCATTCTTTTAGTTTAAACTGGACCAGGTTATTTTTCTTCCAATTCTTCCAATTCTTCTGTCTTCATGGTGCAATTATAGTGCTTTCTCCAAAACCAGCCATACCTTCACGAGGCCTCAAATGGCTACGCACCAACACTGGGACCATGAAGGCATCGTTTACTACCACTGTACAGAGAAGGAAGTAAATACTCAGTTAATTTCAAGAAAGTAGTCCAAAAATCACAGAGCTGGCCAGCCAAGGCAAGAGTGACCTCGCTGGTTTTCCCATCAGGGACAGTGGTCACCCGACAAGAGGCTAGATCGCATTCTGACACCTTTCTGGGGGACAAGTCCATCTGAACTTGTAGGATGTATCTTCCACGTAAAGACATGCAGGTAGCATCTTAAAAGACATAAAACCCAGATAAAGGGAAAGAATAGTCCATAAGCTCTGAAAGGGCAAAAACTTTGCTGGTGTCCTTCGGTCTGTAGCCACACCTCAGAGGAATCAACTATGTGATGAATGAAAGACTAGACTGATGGGATGAATATCTGAGAAAAACAAGTATCTTCCTCTGACCTTCACAGTGGATTTTGGATAAAAGGTCGTCCAGAACTGATACCATTCGGATAGTACTAATAGAAAGTGGGGGTTTAAAGAGAGTGGAAAAGCCCTTGGAAAAGCCTGAATGGCTGACTTAGAACTAAAGAAGCCCCTGGGCCAGGGTGTGGCGAGACCCTCCCTGTAGATACCAGCAGCTACTCACAATGAGAAGCCACCTCGTGCACAAACTCCCACAACCACCCCCCAGGAATCTTGTTTATCCTCCTCAGCTAAGCAAATAGGAGTCTTCTCAAATGGAAACGTCAACTGTAGACTGTGTGGCCTGATACAATCGCCACCGACCCTGAATTACAGGGGTCAAATCATAAAATATTCCTGCCCAGATAAGCAGGAGAGTTAGAGGAAGCAGAACAGGGTTATTTCCCACCATCTTAGGCTAACGCTCTACTGCGACACCAGCTAGGTGCCGGTGTTCAGGATTCCAGACCACATTCCTGCCCATCCACCCCCTAAACCCCTTTACAAAACGCAAAAACTGGGCAAGAAAAGAGTAGTGGGGCTTTCGGCCTGAGAGGCCTCATTAGCTGGCAAAAGGTTGGGCTAACTGAACACTGAGCATTTTCCTACACATCTCTGAGGACACTAAACATCTTAAACTCCGTCAATACGTCAAAGATCTTTTTCAGAAAAAAAGGCAGATGCCAAGGCCACAGCTCAAACCGTAGAGCAAAACTTAGCCTTGTTCTGAGGGCATGAAGGCTTCAGGGAGCCGTTCAACTGCACAGACTGGGCCCTGGCAGGCAGGCAGCCTCCTGTACTTCCTGATCACTCTTTCAGTCCACAAATATGAATTTGGTATCCATCAAGTATCAGGGCCTGACTTTACGAAGAGAAATGCTCCAAGCAAGACAACAGCCTGTGCAAAGGCCCTGAGGTAGGGAGCATGCTCCTTCTTTCCTTAATACAGCCCAGCAACTAGTATCAAAGTCTCAGGGTTCACGCTCCACTCTAACAACAAAAATACAGGGTCGCAATTTTTATTTCAAAACAGAAACATTCCAAAATTTCTGGAAATATTTTTTCTAACCTTCAAGTCTACCACCTTCTCACCTCTCCTGGCTAACCACCTCTCCATTTTGGCCATGGTTTCCCAGCAGCCGTAGCTTCTAGTTCCTGAATAGCTCACATGGGCCTCCAGTTGAGGACACACCCAAGCTCCTCGACAGCCAGTGGTCACCCCAGCTGCCTGTTCATGTCTCCGGAACAGGCTTGGGCAGGGACCAGGGAGGACATGTTTCCTAAGCTAAAGAAAGGAGCAAACCCGATCTGCTCTGGGCAGCACAGGAAGGAAGACGGAAGTCATCCTGAGTGCAGGGAAGTCCTTGCTCATCCCTTGATGAGACCCCAGCAATGGGCCCTCCTCCATCCTGGGAAAGGAGAGACTGTTTGGGCACAGGGAGCAAGAGAGAGAACACAGTTCTGGGCCCTGTATGTGGTGTGCACTGCGAACACACAAACATTTCTAACCTCAAAGCACTTGGTTCCCTTGGCTGGTTCTGTCCTCACCCCCACTGCCCACCAAAAACAGACTTCAGGAAGAAAATGAATCAAGTTTTACAAGCTTCCCTATTTACCCAGGGCTACAAATCTATCAGTGGGGAAGCTTTTAAAATAAACTCTCTCCTAGCACTGTCACTTCCTTTCTTCTATTTGCCAACACACACACACACACACACACACACACACGCACGCACGCACGCGCACGCACACACTCGCACACGTACCACACTTCTTATGGGTTACTTTAATCTTGGCTGTGGCTCCTGAGTCTAAAAGAGAAATTCCAAATTCAGAAATACACTAATCCACCACTTATAAATACTTCTAGCTTTTTATTCTGCTCTTCTCAAATTGCTCGTGGGTCTGAACATACCCCAGTATAGCTTCCTAAGCAGAGAGACCTCCCCAAGAACACTGGCTCTCATGCGGTCATTCTAGAAATATTTACTGGACATGTTCTAGGGTGCTCTGCGTCATTTGCTCAAAACAGTACTGCAAGCTGAAAGTAAATTCCATTTTACAGGTGAGGACACTGCGGCGCAGAAGTTAAGCAACTGGCACAAGTTACACCGTGAGTAAAGGCCCTAGCGAGGATGAGAACCTAGGATGCTTTACCTTGTTTTTGGTACCCTGGTTCCCTAGTACCCTATGTCTCTCATACACAAAAAGCAAAGTTGTTGCCTTAAAAACAAAATAAAAATAAAATGAAATAATTCATTATGGCTCACTAGCCGCTATAATATTAAATCTTGAAAGCCAAAGGCTGTTTTAACTGCTGTTTCCCAAAAGGATCATGGAAAACACAACCAGCAGAACACAGAGGCTGTGCTTTAACACTGACAATACCGTTGGGTACGATTTGTAGAGGCAACACAGTTTGGGGGAGCTTTTCCCCAGGACAGGGAGGCTGCCCAATGGGCTGTAAGGAGCTGGCAAGCCCAGCAGTAAGAGGCAGGAAGGAAAAGTGAGGGCTGGATGGCCCCTGAACCATTTCTACGGCTTGAGGTCCTCCAGATAAAATGACCCATGTGCATAGTGCCTTGCAGTTTAGAGCTGACCCTATCACAGACTCCTAGGCGCTGGGGAGGAGGGTAGAGCAACGGGAGGCCCCTTCTGGCAGATGACGGACCCAGGCTGCGTGCTGGGGTCTGTTGCTGGAAGCAGCTCAGATCATCTCGCCCCCAGCTCCAAGAAGACTGCTTATAATTCATATTCCAGTGTCTGCAGGGGAGGCAACACCATGGTATGCTCCAGAAACATAAAATGGGAAGAAGCACTTGCTCCATTTCAAACCTGTCTATCTCATTCATCCTAAATTCTCTAGCTGGCTTTCTATACCTCTAAACCCATAAAATGGCCCTACTTTCTGATCCCATCTTCCTCCCAAACTAGACACCCATCTCCCCTCTGGCTTCTGTCCACCCCCAAATACAACTTATGGGAATTCCCTTCCTTCTGGCCTGTCCGCATCCCCCGCCATCTGCATACCCCACACCTGGCCACCTCCTTCCCCAGTTCTTCACTTTGCTCAGCCCTAAAGCAGAGGCAGTAAGAACTCTCATTCCATCTGTTCCTCTCAATGATTGCCCAGAGTGCAAAAAAATATTTTATAAAAAGTTGGGTACCATTACTCACCTGAGTTAGTGTCTGAGATCCAATCACACTTCATATATACACAGTAGTTTATTTCCTCCCTGGACTCTGTCCCCTATTGTTCATAGCTTACTGGGTGTCAGTCAGAAAACACCTTAGGTGACAGACTGGGGGAGATCCTAAAAAGAACTCTAACTCAGCGACTAAAGGGCTTGAAGTTGAAATCCAACTTCTCGTTTAAAGCAAAAAACAAAGCTGCCAAACTCAGGGCCTTCCTTCCTTCATGAAAGGAAGGATTTCCAACTAACCCTTTTACCAAAATCTAATGTGGCCTCCTAACTAAAATCCCCCCTATTCTACAGAAGGGCCTTCCTCAGATTATTTTCCTTCAAAAAAAAATTTAAAAACACCATAATTTACACACTGAGTATCTTTACTTTCCAAACCATTCAGAATTAGGGAAAGGGGGGAAAAACACGTCTGTTTCTATTTGAAACTGTCAAAATTAGCATTCAGTAATTAAAAATCACACCCTTTCTCTTAATAACCTAACCAGCATGATACAATCAGGTTGTGCCAACTCTTTAATCTAATTGACTAATTACAGATTTTAATTTAGTCAGTTACTGAACAACTGTTGACAATTTGTTTTCATTAGGGACAGAACAGAATAAATATTTAGGCTTCCAGTCACAAAGACTCCTGCGATCAGCTCTCCACTGTGACCCCAACTTCAGAGTAACTCTGGCTCCACCGACATCCTCAAACACAGGTACGCACGTTGCTTTCCACTCTCTTCTCAGCTACAGCCTGCACCACACAAACCTTCCTACATGTCCCTCTTAAGGCAAAATCCTTGATATGAGCAGCAGCCTCCATTCCCAAAGTACAGGCAATTCCCAAATTCACACACGTCACTCAAGAAGTGGCAAACACTTAAACGTTGTGAAGAAAAATAAATTCAATGCTACATGTCACTGGCTTTTAAGCAACAAAATAAGTTAACAGTCAAAATAGGTTTATCTGCATTCATCTCACTGGGAAGCAAACTGTCACTGACATCTTTTTTTTTTTTAAAGACACACGTTTATAGATTTCTACTGAAATGATCCAGTTCTTCCCAAATGCATTTTCTCCAAGACCTCCATCTCCCAAAGTCATCCAAAAGTTTGTTAAAATAACAGTGTAGCTCCAAGGCACAGAATGGGGCCCTGGGTTCTAGTGCTGGCTCCATTATCTAATAACCATGGACTAATGACTTCGCTTCTCTGAGCCTCAGTTTCCTCAACCAAGGAATGGGATTAAAACAATCTCTGCCTTATAGAGAGAGTTACAGGGATTAAGTGTTATACCCCCACATACTTCCTGGCCCAGGGCACATGTATAATAAATGCTGGTCCCCACTGTTTCAGAAATTTCATGTGTATTCCTCACAGTCCCCATGCGACAAATTAGGAAAGTCCCAGAAGGAAGACAGTGGCCAATTGAAGGTCAAAGAGATAGTAAGTGGGGAAATCTGGTTGAGAAAGATGATTTCTGGACCCACTGTCCAGTGATCCATCTCCTTTGCTCAGTGACAGCGCAGAGCAGTAGGAAACAATGTACTTGTGCCTTTGCAAATCTGTAGGGACGGGGGCTCTGGAGCATCTTCTAGAGATGAGAACTTTCTACTCAAGGTCTTACACCCCTGAGTCACCCATCCTCCAAGCTGCATTTTCCCTAACAAGGAAGCCTTGCCTACACTGACTGCTCTGCGATGGATGACCTAGAGAGAACTCTGCCTTGTGAGCCTCCTGACTCCCAAAGAAAAATGTAAGGAGCTTCCCTCCACAGAACCTAAGCCTGGCCATCCCAGAACAAAGCTAGAAGGAGCCCCCCCCCACTACACTGCTAGGGGGGTGTGAGAAGCACAGACGTTAAGCCAGAGGTTCGCAGCGTAAGGACTCAGGAGGGACTCTGGAGCATTGCTGGTATTTTTTTAAGTTCAACAAGAACCAGGTCTGCCTCAACTGAAATGGAACCCAAATTCCCAATGTTTTCTGTTGACTAGAATTCCACTAAACTGGCGTGCTCACACCAGTTCCCCTAAGCTAATAAGAAACCCTGATAAGCACCAACTATACAGTTCTCATTTTTATTTCTTCAACAAAATGAACAGTGACTCAATGCATGCAATCTATTTGTAAGTAAAATATTTTCAAGCACAGAGTCCACAGGGGGAGGTAGAGGATTAATAAAAGGGAGCCTTTTAAGTGAAAATATTGGTAAACTCTTCTTTAAGGTACACAGGCCCGAAGCAGAATGTCTTCTTCCTGGCTGAGGTCACTGACAGCCAGCCCAGTCCCTCTGCCAGTGGAGAGCACGGCATTGGTAAGGGACCATACAACCCCCAGGCAGGGCCTTCAGTTCGCATGTCCCCACCTAGGCCTGCCAGCCCCAGTACCAAACCACCCTGGGCTGAGTAGTGGGCTGTCAGTTAATTAGGCAGCAAAAACATCAAATCTGGTATTAATTCTTAGGGAGACCGGACAGAATAGTTGTACTTCAGTTAACGTGCACCTTCAACATTGCTGAATCCCTCTAATGCCTCAGTTTCCTTAACTACAAAACAAATAAAAATGGAACTTAACCCACAAGGCTATTTTGAGTATGACAGGAGATAAGACCAAAAAGCATTTAGAACAGTACCCTGGCATCCAGTTAGCACTCAATAATTGTTCACTGTTGTTATCAGTTCTTCCTTCATGAAATGGGAAGAACATCCCATATACTTCGCTGCCCAAATAGGGTAAGAATTGAGTAAGAACACTTTTAAAGGTTTTGACACATAGTAAGTGCTTAATAAACACTCGTGTTCTTCATTAAACACGGGACTCATTATTATTAAACCTCAATGCTGTAATTTAGTGATTTATCCCTCACAAGTAAGCATCACCCTGACTCCCGGTGGCTCAACCGCCCATAGGAGAACATTACTCCTTAAAAATTACCAGAGTCAAACACTGTGATTTTTATGTAGTCTCATCTCTTCAAGTTCCCTTTGAAGAAAATGCTGCTACCAAAATAATGCCAAAGAAAGTATGTGGCAACAGTCAACTAGATTTAAGTTCATTTCTATAGCTTGAGGTCAGAATCGACTAAAGCACTCTGGTGATCAAGTTTTCTGCAATTCCCTACTCCAAGCATTAGCATGCTGACAGAAATTCACTGCGGTATTTAAAGTGGCAGCCATCACAACTAACTCAAAATGTATTGGCTTCCCCGATGCTGAAATGCTCTGCTGAAACCATCAATTGGCCAGTTCGGAGATAAGGTGGTGGCTGAAATTCTCTGCCATGCTGTAAAATCCCCTTCTGAAGCGGCTCACCAGCCCGGAGATCCACAGTGAAACCTGCGACCAGAGCTGCGGGCCAGCACTGCCTCGTGTAACACAAGCGGGTTCGCTGAGCGGGATCTGGCGGGTGGCGCTGCCAAGAGCCAAGGCCTCCAGAGAGAGGATAACATTTTCTACTGGAAGCCTTCTAAAAGACAGCGAGAAAAGAAGGGCAGTATGCACACGCCTGACACCAGGCCTGCCCACTGGGCCGTGTGCCCCCTCAGCACAGGCCGGGTGGCCAAAGCCACAGGAAGCCCAGGGCATCTCCCAAAGAAAGCTGCAAAATTCCTAAAGGACAGCACAGATACAGACACAGGCGCCAACCTCTTAAGTGAAGGTTTTCTAAAGTCAGTGGCTGCCCCAGGAATCGGGAGCCCATTTAGCCACAAACTTGCTGGGTTACCGCCCTACTCTATGCCTCAGTTTCCCCATCTGTAAATCGAGAGGCTCTTTTTCCGTATATGTCCTATGATTTGATGGTCGGTTCAAATTTGAAGTAGCCTTCTCACAAGGGGATAACAATTTACAAACCATTTCATGTGCTTTCACCTGACTTCAAAGAAAACCTTGAAAGGCAGAAAAAAGCCAGGCCTTATTTCACATTGTTCCATATCACAGACAAACGAAGGCTCAGAGAGGTCAAATGACTTATCCAAAGCCATCTGAAAAAATCAGAACTTGAACCCTGTCATCCAAGTCCAAATCCTGGGTACTGGCCACGACACGGCTTTAGTCCCCATCATCGACCAGCACAGAGCCAGGCACACAGCAGGCACCCAGGACTAACTGCCTAACAGCCAACTGCTGCCCCGGGCCAGTCTGCAAAGCCACGCTCTGTCCATTCCAAGAGCTGGCAAAGCTGCAGCTAGCATCCTGGGCGTCGGGGAGGTCTGCCACCCCAGAGCATGCTCTCTGAAACAGCCTTTTGTGACAGGGAAAGAAGGATCAGAAGAAAACCTCAGACAGAAGCCCCAGGGAGCAGCCATGCTTCTTAAGGTCAGAGGACTGTGAAACAGAAGTGAAATGTCAGGCGCTTCACCCAAACACACAAAGAGCAGGAGACACAAAGCCTGCCTCAGGAGCTGTGCAAACAGCTGTCATCCAGAGGGGACAGGGAATTTGGGAGGCTGGGCCAACCTGGGTTCAAACAGGATGCCCTGAGACCTATTCTCAAGAATCTTGCTGAGGCCAGAGCCTGAGCCGTGCAGATGTTCAGACAACACCCTCCACAGGGGGCCTAGGACCCCTGCCTCAACTGCAGACAGGCGGGAGGAGCTGCCCAAGGCCAGCCGGCAGAGACAACTTGCAGACTTCAAAAAGGGAGCTACTGCTTATTCAGCATTCAGCAAACATCTGCTAAGCACCTTCCACGTGTTCGATGCACTAGAAATATGGCAGCAAACACCAGAGACAGAGGTGCTGAGCACCCCACAAGCAGCATTTTGGAAGAAAGGTGGGGAGACAATTCTCCAAAGAACCCTCATAGGTGGGGATGATTCCCTCTTTATTACAGATTAGGGAACTGAGGCCAGCAATTGCTTGTCACTGAGTTTATCACTCAATCTATGGGTCCCAAGATTCATTCTCAGCCTCTCCAGGCTTGTGGCTTTCAAAGTTTGGACTGAGACCCACAATAAGGCAAACTGTATACCATAATCCAGGGCACGTGTTCACTTATAGGCACACAGAAATCACTGAAAACAAGTTACCCAAATTAATATTTACGTTTAGTTTCTGTCATACAGTTGTTTCATTTTTTTGTAATTGCCAGTCTGACCCAATAAGATGGTTTCAGGAGGCATTAACGGGTCACAACTCAGTTTGCAAAACAATGGCTTACCATGTACTTGTCTACCTCCACTAAAACATGTATTTAACACACCTGATCCCGAGACAGAGCTCAAACCCTTCTCACTTCTCCAGAGTGTATCTCACCGACCTCAGGGATTACTCAAGATTGCAATAGGCCCCGAGAGTGGGATGGCAAAAAGGAGGTGAAAATAAGGGCTCCTACCCTCGGGAGCTTCCAACTTAGAAGCGGGAAGGGAAGAGATACAATCTTGACCCAAATCACTCTCCTTCCAGGAAGTAAGAAGCAAGTGAATAAGACATAAAGTTCCCAGGGAAAAAAGGAGAAAAGGGGGTGTTCCCATGAGGGTGGTCCTGGCAGGCCTCGTGAAGGCAGGCACATTCCAGGCTGGCATCTGCTCTACAGAAGGGCTGGTTGGCAGGGGAGCAAAAAAAAAACCAAAAACCTCTCAGGTGGTACAGTACCAAGTAGGGACTTCAGAGGACGGTCAGAGGGGCCTGGGGAAAGTTCCAGACCCCTAGAGCAAGAGACGTGGCTAGAAAAGAAGAAAATGGACACTGATGGAAGCACACAGACCAGGGGCTGGGCAGGAGCATCCATGTGTGTCATTTCATCCTCACAAGCGCGGGGGCTGGTTTGAGGCTGTGTGTGTGAAACCCCTCCCCACCCCACTCTCAGTCACTTTGGGGTGCTTAAAGAAGCTGGATTCAAACCCAAGGGTCCACAGAGCTGATCAACAGGTGAGCAAGCCAGTAATGGTTCATGTTTCACACTTCTCACCCCGAAACCTCTGTTGCTGCCCCCCTTTTGGCCATCAGAGTCAGGATTCAGAGCAGGCAAGGTGAGAAAGTAAGAACGACAACACATGCTTGTGTGGCACTTACAGTGTGCCACACTAGAGAGAGAAAGAGAGAGAGAGAGAGAGATAGTGTGAGTGAGAGAGAGAGAGAGAGAGAGAGAGAGTGTGTGTGTGTGTGTGTGTGTGTGTGTGTGTGTGTGTGTGTTTGGGTGGATGTACACAAAGGCGAATAAACTCAATTAATTCTCATGACTATCCTCTGTGGTATATTTTATTAATCCTGTTTTCCACCTAAGGAAACTGAGGCACAGAGAAGTTAATAAGGTGCCCAAGTTCACAAAGCTTCTAAGTGTAGCAAGGCAGCACAGGGCAAAGAACCCTGATCGGGTCTGTAGGGTTGAGTCCTACTGGTGACCTCAGGCGGGGCATCCTTCTTCTCTGGGCCTCAGTTTACCTACTTGTAAGGTGACCAGGTGACCTCCAGTTCCATTGCCTGCAACCCTATCTACACAGACATTAAAAACATTTCCCAGCCTCTAACAGGGGTAGAACTGTTTACCTACCCCCACAACCTGTCCATCTCTCCAAAGAACAAGATCATTCTGCACAACTGTTCTTAAGCACTTATCACATCCCGACCTGCGTCTACCTCTTCAACTAGACAATGAGCAGAGCAAGCAGTGATCGGGCTTAACACCTCAAAACTAATATGTATGTTCTGCTCCTGCCTGGACTAGGGACCAGCTGATCAAGGTCTCGGGCTCACCTTAGGAAGTCAAAAGAGAAAGCAGCCGATGTACCCAGAACCAACATCCTGTGGACCTTTCCCAAGCTCACCTTCTCCTTTAGGCCCCTCACTCAATCAGAAAGTCAGGTGAAGCCCAAGGCCAGCTAACACAGCATACACCCAAAGCAAGCCATGACAAGACCCTGACTCAGGGGCTTTCAATCCTGCTGTCCCTGTAAGCATTTATACAGCACTTCACAGCACAGCAGCTTTCCTTGTGCCTTTTCTCACGGCCACTCCCACAGTGGGCTGAGCAGAACCACCCTTTGTGCCTGTTTCACAGCTGAGAAACAGACCTTAAGAAGTGAAGCCTCCCCCCGCCCCCCGCACACACACACTAACAAAAGGTATGAAATCGAAATGTGAATTCAGATTTCTGCTGATGCCAAGTCGCCAGCCCTTTGGGTCTCACTATTTAGCTATGTGGCAGCCACATGTGGGAGTGGGACAGGACCACTCTGTACAACACAGATAAGGGACACAGATATCTCAGGGGAGTACTTATCAGTGCCAGCCTGTGGCAGGATGCCTGCTCTGTCCCGTGCAGGGGTGTGGGGGTGAGACAAGATGGCTGGTATGGGGGGAAGAATCCACGACACATCCGGGGAGCCCAGGCACCAGAGGGCATCAATGGAAAATTCAAGTGTCCAGTTCCCTAGGGTCAACTTGCTCTCCCAGGAAAATATGCTGTTGTCTCCACGATATTCAAAGTTTTGGGGAAAAAAATTTAAGGCTATAATGAGAAAGGAAACAAATTCTCTAGTCACAGAGAGACATGCATTTTCCATATACACTACTACTTGACACTTATGACAACCACACAAAAGAACCACCATTTCCCTATCCAACAATGGGGAAACAGGATCCAAAAGTCTGCCCTGTCGGGAAATGACAGAGTAGGGACTGGAACTCAGGTGTGCATCCTACCCACCACTCAGAGCCCCAACCCTTCAAAATCCAGAGGATTCAAGGAAAAGAAAAGCGTAACACGAAGAGAAACATGCCTAAAACTCATCTCGCCAAGACTACAGAAAACCCCATTACCCTGGCGAATCAAAAACAGTTATTATTGTCTGTGTGCTGTAAGCTCCCAGCAACATGTATTAAAGAAGTTTATGTGAATCGTCTAATGCACTCGTGCCATGGTCAGAATTATTACCAAGCTAAAAAAGATTAATTTTTCTAAATACTCTAAACCGTAGACGCTATAATAAAGACTACGGCTAGTGTAACATTTCTGTTATCTTGGCTGACAGGACCCCAAGTACACACACCTCTCTTCCACTTCTCCCTCTTATGATTTAAGTGTACACACACTCACACGCAGAGGAGAGAAGGTCAAGGGAAGGGGGCAAAGTGGCTCGGACCTGACGTCCCCACTAGAGAACCTGCTTTCCCTGGAAAATTAATATGGCCCAAGGGACGCTACACTGCAGGGAGAACTGGGTGTCTCCTGGCTCCCTCAGAGCGGTGGCTGACACAGAGCTAGCGCTCAGTCCAAGTTTGCAAATGCTTAGCTAACAAAGATGGCATTATGCAAAGACTGGTGCGCACGGCTGGTCTTGGAGTTCAAATGAAGTGACCACTGCCAAAAACTTTGTTTG
Organism: Pteropus alecto; assembly: GCF_000325575.1. NCBI lineage: Eukaryota > Metazoa > Chordata > Mammalia > Chiroptera > Pteropodidae > Pteropus > Pteropus alecto. Next base: position 6,537,265 of record NW_006441955.1, read on the forward strand.
GGTCCCCACCACTCCCCCCGCCCCACCTCCTGCCTTGAAATAAAGGGCAAGGATTTGCAATTTGGGGTCTTGCTGCCACTTGAAACCCATTAAGGTGGCTGCATTACCCAGGTCCTAGCAAAATGCAATTCCAGTTACTCATTTAGTGTTTAATTAGCTACCGATGGAGGAGTCTGGCAGCCTCTGGGGTTAAGAGGAATTGCAGCAAATGGGGTGGGGGAGCCCGAAGAAAGGACTCAACACAAAGTCTAAGCTCCAAAGGGAGTGGAGAAAGAAACAACTGTGTGTGTTTTGTTTTCATAATCTGCCACACAAGGGTGCCAAGGGTCAGAGCCAAAGGCAACGCCACAAACTTGCCAGGACCTCTAGGCAGATAGCTAGGCTAGCTTATCGCGGAGGAGAGCACTCCCCCAGCTACCCAGCGTCCAGCTACAGCCTTCTCCCATTCCTGCCCGTACTGCCACCCTCTTATGCTCCTGCCCCCAAAAGGCTCGGGCAAACGTGGACACTCCCCACCTGGCAGGAACCTCAGCTCAGCACATCCAAGGAGAGCCCTCTCAAATATCACTTTGCTATTTCAAACCCACCAAGGACACGCACTGAACCCCTGCCACTGAGCCACAAATACCTCCATTCTCATACACGCCTAGGACTCTGGGGCACTTTCCTATCTAATCAACCTTCCTGGAGACACAGGCTCAAAGCAAGAAGTGGAGGGGTCAGCAGAATCCTGCTGGGTGGGAGCACAGGAGTAAGGGAGCCAACCCCACAGAGGGAGATTGAATCAGGGGCTCACAACGGCTCACAAGAGGTCTTCAGAGCAGAGAAATTGAGGCTCAAGACTCGCCAAGGTCATGGGACTCCATGTCCACTACTCATCCCAAGTTCTTCATCACTGAGGATCACAAAGGGGCTTGGAATTTGGGACAGCAGTCCATGAACCTCCTGAATCATATACAAAGTCTCTTTAGTGGGAACACATATTTTTTCTGGAAGGCAAAGTCATAGCTTTTATAACATTTTCCCTGCCCAAAGAGCCACTGCATCATAACAAACTCCCTTCCCAGAGCTCAGGTCCCACCTCTGCCAGTGACTCTGCAATTCATCTTTCAGGAACTTCAGTTTAATTCTCTGCTAAATTCGTTTCTTCAGCGAATTTCTCTCTCTTTCTCTCTCTCTCTTTCTTTCTTTCTTTCATTTATCTTTTTTTTTTTTTTAGTGCCTACAGCACCTGGTATTCCTAGGTAGTCTCCCATCCAAGTACTAACCAGGCCCGACCCTGCTTCGTTTCCAAGATCAGACAAGATCGGGCACATTCAAGGTGGCATGGACGTAGACCCTTCAGTGAATTTAGCAGAGAATATAGCCACACTTCTGGTCAGATGCAAACACCTTCCCTCTGTTTTTCAGGGATTCTGTATCAAATGAGTGTTATCATAAGCTCAGAGGAAGACTAATAGACCGCGGCCTAGTCCCAGCTCTGCCACCCCCTGGCTAAGTGCCCTTGGACAAACTATCTAAACTCCAGGCCTCAGGTTCCCTCATCTAGAAAATGGGGATGAGACTTAATAAAATCTGACCAACAAGGTAGCAGTGAGGCCAAATCACAGTCACATACTGAAAAAGCATTATGAGAAGTACAGCAACGTGAACAGTGCAGGAACCATCGCTTCTAGCCAGCACTCCTGCTCAGACGCCACCTCAGGGTCTTACCTACTCATTTCTTGCCACCAAAAGGAAAACACAAAATTAGCTACCACAGAGATGGAAAGGGCTGCTGGTAGTTGAGGAGGCTCCAAAGACACTTCTACCAACCGCACAGACCCTGGAGGAGGTCAATGTTGAGATCACCAGGACACCACTGGGCCCGCAGTGAGAGACACAGCTGGCAGTTCGGAGTGTCTACTCTACAAACGGCCAGGACCCAGACAACAGCACCTAAGAAAACCCAAGGGGACCCAAACCCAAGGGGACCCCAAGGGCTCTCATCAATATTCTTGAGTACTACTCTGGCCAGAGGAGAACAGCAAGAGGACCTCAGGCAGGGTCCCTGTGAGCTGCTTCTCATGGCCTCAGGGCTCTTCTGACTTAAGACAAACCAATTTCTCAGAAAAGTCCACTCCGGGTACCACTCCCCGTTGTATGTGGTCAACATCAGGGCACTCTGGCTTATAACAATGAGCCAAGAAAGCTGAAGTTGCCAGATGTGTGGGGGAAAATAGACTGTGACTCAAATAAAAACTCATCAATTCAAAGAAAATTTAAACTCCCTCCCAGCTGAGTCACCTGGTTCATTCCAGGCCCTACAGCCTGGCCTTGACCTGAGAAGAGCCTTTAATGTCACCCTGATCCATCAGGAAGGAGAGACAACTTGCAAGGAACAAAAAATCATTTCCCCAAGAAAGCTGAGACCAGGCTCTTCCTGATGGACAGAGGTCCTTTCAAGTCCAGAAGAACCAGGTGCTCCCTCCTCATCCCTGCCCTGCAACCACTGACTATTTACTACCCCCCAAGGTACCAAGTACCAAGTCTGGGCTGCACAGTCTCCCCCACAAACCGTGAGAACCTCTGAATCTCCTTGATCAAAAACAAAAGGCCAGTCACTGCATACTCTCATTTACGCTCCATTTTATCTTCTAAAAAGGATTTAAGGTAACTAGTTAACTGACATTAAATCACCTGGCTCAAGATGACCTAGCAAAAATGAAATCACTGAAAGAATATGGTCCAGTATTCCACGGCTATTCCAGACCAGGTTGCTCACTGACCCCAAATTACCTATTTTTTCTTACCCACAGTTCTTTATCTCCTTATTCAATTAGCATGTGTGCCTACTATGTGCAAGGTATTGTGGGAGCTACAGAGATGAATAGCTCTGTGGATGAATGGTCTCTGGCATGGAAAAAATTAATAAGCTGTGGTTGGAAAGACAAACCTGAATGATAAGTGAGTCAGAATAGGTGTGGACAAATGATGCCACGAACCTGTGAGGCTGAGCCTTAGTGAGGTCAGGAGCACTGATTCTGGAATCAGTTACGACTCGTGTTGAGATCCTAATTCTACCACCTACAGGCTGTGAAGTAGGCTGTGAAGTAGGCTGTGAAGTAACCTCTCTGTGCCTCATTTTCTCCATCTGCAACAGAGAGTTAACATGCCTTCTCTACAGGGTCACTGAACCTACAGCACTCCGCACAGGGGCCCAGCACACGGAAAGCCTCCAACAGAACCTTTGTGTAGGTTTTTAGACACTGAGATTGAGGAGCAATCAGAGTGCGCAGAAAACAATCATAAAAGTCCTCTACGAAGGAGAACTTAAAAGATGAACAGGATGTGAGTGGGTAAAATAGACTTGCTTTGCAGGCAAGAGGAAAGAAGTCCAGAAAGAGGCTGTAGCAATAATACCAGCAAGAAGGAATGAGTGCTAAGTAGACAGTAGCCATGAGAATAGACAGAACACGTGAAGACTTGAGAAGAACAAAAAGGTTTCCTTTTCTTAGTTTTCTTAATATTTCTTAGTTTCTTTATCTTTTAGTTTTCTGTCACCCCTACAACTCAGTGCTATCTCTTAACTCCTTCAGAATTGACGTTCCCTTCCTGTCCCCATTCATCATTCCATCCCTCCTCCCACATGACCTGACTCATGTACAGGAAGTGGATCCCAATCCAGAAAAAAGGGTTTTCATTCTAAAATCTGTGAATCCTGGGCCTCAATCAGTGTAACCTCATTTCTTCGTAGCACCTTCTAAATGTCCATGCCAACCTCAGCAATCTCTACACAATTCAGCTGCCATTCCTTAATAAATTACTGAAAGCCGACCCATGCAAGCTTTCCCAGCCACCATAGTTTCAAGGTGGCAGACCAAACCACAAATTCCTAGTGTCTCACATTTACTACAGTATTAAACTTAGTTAAAAATCATTAATGTCTCTGAACGATACCTCCAAAAAATAACACAGACTACCTATATCAAGAGATTGACTTAAAATAGGCATGCTTACCCATCCCCAACTCTAAAATAAAACCATTTGCATAGACAGCAGTCAAAGACTTGCCGTACAAGAATTGACCATCCATAGGTTTAAAAAAAATAAAAAGGCACAAGACTTCTATCAGGTAGAAAGATCAAATTCACCAACTATTTTTCTATGGCTAATGTACCTCTTAGCCTCCTCCCCGACCTCCAGCTCAGAAAACCCTATGATCACCACCACAGATTTTCCCAGAAGAACCGCATCGCAAGTGGAACCAGTCACCTCACCTTTCACTACAAAAAGTTTACCAGGCCATAAATATCATCTGCCAGTTTCTCTTTTCTCAGCCCTAGAGGGGACACAAGAACTGGTCAATTTCCTCAGCATTCCACTCCAAGGGCATTCACTTTTCAGTCATAGCAGAATTTCATCACATTGAATATTCTCAAAACCAGGCAGCCTCCAGCTGAGTCTCTAACTCCTCTTATTACAGAGGAAATTTTCACCATAAGATATTCATGGTAATGGGATTTGACCACTTGTGAAACTCAACCAGATGGGTTCTGGTCTCCTAGGCCAGTTTCAAACTCTGCATGCAGGGGACGCAGATGGCCTGGCCAAGTGGGTGGGCCCTGATGACGTTTAAGAAACCAACCTCCATTCCCCAGAGCTTGGGGCTTGGGGACCATTCCTCCCCACTTCATGCATAAGTACAAGACGAAATAGTTCACCTCTTACATGCACGTGTGCGCACACAGGCACACATACATACACACTAAACTGTCTCAAGGCCAACAGGACTAAAAGGAGGCCAGGAAGATCTTCAGACACTTCCCCTTCCATCTTCCCCAGAAGATCCTAACCTGTTACAGCTGATCATAAAGTCTGACTCCAACTCAAGTTTAGAGTCCAATTTTCTTTTGAGATGGGCTGGCACTGGAGATGGACATGCGGCAGACATGTCTCTTATAAGCGTTTCATCTTAAGAAACTCATCCAGATAAAGAATGAATGATAGGATAGAAAGCACTACAATGTAATGAAATTAACTACCTTCACAAGAGTATTTTGAACACAGTATTATGAACCAGCCAAGGACCTCAAAGTAAACATCATCTTAGTAGACACAACATGAGCCCCCACCAAACACGCACACACACACCCCAAAACATAATTTGAAAGATCACTCCCTGAAAAGTAATACAGGAGTCCATTTCAACAAATTTGTGCTCAATACCCCTTCTACTCCAAAACACAAGTTTCGTATTTGCTTTTTGGGGGGTTGTGGTTCATTTTTTTCGTTAAACCAACACCAAAGAGGCAAAGGCCCCTCCCAGTTAACTGTCCACTCTGAACATAAACCTCACATGGTTGAACCTACACAACACCACTAAATTCTCCAGATAGATATCTATGCTCTTTTGCATAATTACAACATCATGAAATACCGTTCACCAAGTTAGAACGCTGCTGGAGAAGGATACGGGGCGAGGGCAGCAAAGAGGTGGGCAAAGAAAGAAAGGCAAGGAAAAAACAAAACCCACTGCCAACTGGCCATGTATTTGCTTTTGGTCCTAAAGAAGTTAGAGCTATCCAACCCTGTAATTATTGCCAGGATTAAAATTTTGTTACTCACGTAATCATGAAAGGCTTTTGCTTCACTTGAATGTTCACAAGTGTCTCGCCTTTCAGGAGCTGCACAGTAAAGGTCCCAAAATACGCTGCAAGTTGAAAAATAAAATAAGATCGGGTTACTAATTATGACTTGTGTATACAATGGCAAGCGCACAATGCACAGTGCTAATAGCACCAGGTCTCCCAAAGGCTCAACCCTACCTTTCCAGCCTTCATTGGGCAAACTCAGCCTAGAAAACAAATGGACCTAACCTCTTCTGGCAAGCCAGCCATTTGTAATAAGAGTAATAGTTCTCATCTATCAGGCACCTACTATATGTCGGATGCCTCACACCCATGATTCTGCTTGTGACTACCACAGCACTGTAAGATGGGTGATTTATCCCCACTTTATACAGGGGGCATGGAAGCATGGACAGGTTAGTACAACCCACTCACGGATGCCCAGACAGGACAAGTAGGACTCTGAATGAAAATCCATGCCTGCCTCATCTGTGCCCCTTTCACTGTTCCCCACCCCCACTCAACCCAAAATGGCTGCATTTAGTAAAAAGATTAAATTGTCAAAGTCAGGACTATGATTCATACGTGCAGCAAATTGGGCAGTAAAGGGAACCTATAGGTTCTTAACCCAGGATCTCATACCCTCAACTCCTCCCACCTCAGCCAGGCCCTCCCCCAAAGTATTCCACACAAGAACCACTCCACCCCTGCCCACCAAAGAATATGTGTCAATGAGCCAAAGGTCAACCCAGTATCTTGTCCTGTCATATTGAAATAGAGAGCCCTCCTCAGAAAGGCACCTGTGCAGCAAAAAGGGGGATCTGAGGAGTGGGAGCCCAAGATATCCCCCTCCATGATTTTGTATGATCACTCCACCTCTTGGTATAACAGGAGAACAGACATACAAGTCCTTTGTCAACCAGTAAAACCCTGTGCAAACATGAGGTAGTCACTGTATTAACAAGGAGCCTTAGAAACTCTCTCCAGGTCAGAAACCCAAGGTCCGGAGCTGGGAACTGATTGAAGGGTAAAATGGGCACCAGAGAGGAAGTCTGAATCCTGGTCAGTGCTCCTGTCCCCATCACAAACATACAGCACAGAAAAAACCATCTCAACTGCCAGCTCTGCCAGTCATCAGACAAGCATCTCGCTCAAGGTGTATGAATAATGCAGCATCTCTAGATCAGCTCCACCCCTTCCTCCCACCCCCAAAACCCTGGTCATTTGCTCAATATCAAATCATATAAAGCAACTTGTAACTACCAAGACCACAGCCAGAGGCACCACAGCCTAAGCCGGGCACAGCAGACAGGCTGGATAAGTTCCGGGGAGATTATGGATAGAACAGGAAAATCAGGGACTTCTACTAGCTGCAGAGGGGGGCTGAAGAACATTCCTTTCTGTCCTCTGAAGCTGCACATATTTGATTAACTCCTCCACACACTAAAGATTTCTAACACTATAAACTCCCCAGCCCCTTCTAAGTAACTCAGACTCATAAGCCTAGGTTTCTGCAAAACCCATGATGGTCAGACTGGCCAACCCCATCCACACACTCCTCTCCAAAAACAACCACAGTAAACCTATCACCCTCTCCAGCAGGTAGAAGTCTTACACCACACCAAATGCCTCTAACACTGGCAGTTTCGAGGTTGGCAGAAGTAATTAAAAACTTATTTTCCCTGCACAAGTTAGAACAGACACTTCATCCCATCCCCCACCCCCCCACATTTCAAAGAGACTTGAAACAGTAACTCGAGCTGGCGGTCAGGTAAACGTGCTAAGATCCCAAGACGGGGCACTCCGTTTTCCTGAACTCTACCAAAATATCAAAAGCCACTCTGCTTTCTTTTCCTTTTCAAAAGGATGTCAAAGACTGCACTGATCAGTTCCACAAAACACCCAAGTCTTAAGGGCACTGCGACTAGCTCCCACTGACCCTAAGTCTCCCTCCTGCCTGCTGCAAACCTACACCAGCTGAGTTGGTCCCCCACCAGCCAGGCTGAGGGGCCCGGGAGAGGGTCACAAATAAGAGAGCCCCTAACTGCCAACTACAGGCAGACTGAGAGGTCAATGCCAACCAGTCAAAGTTCTCGGTAAAATGAAACTCTGTGGTTTTAGGGATGCTGGGGGTGGGGGCAGGGCCCACAGAGGAGAGGAAGGTCCAGTCAGTCTGAATCAGTATCTTTAAAGGAAGTGGCAGCCCCTTCTTGCCTTTTCTCAGGGTGCCTGGAAAAGGCCAGAATAGATTCTCTCTCTCAAGGTTTTGAGCTCATAGTAGAAAAAAGAAAAGACAGGCCAGTTTGTAAAACAGACCTGGTATCCCCTCACCCCGCCCCGCCCCCACCCCCTCTAATTAAAGCAGCATGCAAAACTGACAAAAATCCTTCAAAGTTTTTTCAAGCCTGCCCAGTGGCCCAGAGTGAGATGGAAAAGTAAGGAGTTTCTAGCCACACACCAGGCACAATTTAGTAGGTTCTCAACAGGAGGGTAAAGAGGAGGCAAAAACTTTAGGCGCTAGCCTCTTCTGCTCTTTTCCTCCCTCACCAGTCCTAGTTTGAATGCCCAGAGGTGCCCTGTACTGTGCAATGCTGAGACTAATACACGGGGGGGCCTCCTCCCGTCTTTGTTCACTTGGACCCGGGACGCAAAACAAAACAAACACAAACACAAAACTATCACACAAACTTACCACCACCATGAGTGCAAAAACCCAGGCGGTTCTCCCAACGTGATGTTTTTTTCCCATCGAATCTGGAAAGGAGAAAGCAGAGACAGCTTAGAGGAGCAGAGGGGAGGGGTGGGCTGGGGGCTTCCCAAAGCCAAAAGGCTGTGAAGACCAAGTAACAATAAATGCCAAAAGGTGATAAAAATTCAAAATGGTGGCCACAGTGGCTGCTCCTGAAAACAAAGGCTCTAAGAATAGTGGGGAGGAGGGGGTGTCAAGAAATTGGATGATGGGGGAAGTTCCACTCACCTCCGACAAGAAGGTCTGTGCAGATTTCTGTGCTCCTACGTGCAGTAAATATTCGTAGACGTATAAAGCTAACCTGAAAAGTAGGCAGGGGGGCACAGAGAGAGAGGAAAGGCATCAGAACACACGGGGCGATCGCTCCTGAACCTTGCTTGCCGGTTTCCAGCCCTGTCTGCGCTGTCCCATTGTGGCCCCGAACAGAGGTAAGCAGCTAGCTCGGCTCCAGGGCCGCGGGTGCAAGCAGTTAAGAGGTGGGTACCAGGGGAAGCGTTATCGCACGCCGTGGGGGCCTAGAGAGCAGCCCCCAAACTTGAACTTCCAAGTGGTGTCGGGGCCAAACCCACTTAGGTGTCTCAAACTCGCAAGCCACCCGACCCCAGAGCCTCCCTCCTTTTCCAGACCCACTCCTTGCCACACTCTCTCCAGCTTTGAGGGTCCGGGGACTCAGTCCTGGACTCCGTGGTGCTCGGTGAGCTCTGGAGAGGGCAGCAAAGCGCCGCCCTCACCACCTCCCACCAAACAACTGTCCCCCAAGCCTAGGACCAAGCCGGGCCCCTGTCCCTGCCCAGCCCGGCGCCCCGGAGGGTACGGGGCCGACGGCGAAGCCGAGGGCAGGGAAGGGAGAGCGCTCCGGGCCGAACAAAGCCCCCGGCACGCACTCCTCACGCCGCGGGCGGACAAAAGGAGCCTTCGGGGATGCAGAAGCCACGCGCCCCCTGCCCGCGCCCGGTGGGCAAAGTGCGGCCACCGCGGTGAGCGCCCCGGCTCGCTCGCGGGACCTCGCCCACCGCTCACCGCGGGCTCCCGCGCCCGGCACGCCCCACGGGCCACCAAGCGCCCCCTCCCTCGGC
>NW_006441955.1:6548138-6569712 GCF_000325575.1 Pteropus alecto
GTCTGGCTTCCGAGCGCCCGGCCTGGGGCTCCACGCTGCGAGCTGGGCGGCTGGAGCCGGCGCCGAGTCGCGCGGCTACTCCTTTACTAGATCATTAAAATACTTTGGAAAACCCCAAAGTGGAGCCGCGAGAAAATGGCCCTTGGCGTGCTTTGGGGAGCCTGGGGGAAGGGATGAGGGACTTGGGCTAAGAGAGGGGAGAGTGAATGCCCCCTAATTTCTAAGATCTGCCAGCCCTAGCAAGTTGGCTCGGTTTCTCCACAGGAGACGGTGCCATCCCGGGGTAAGGGGGAGTCACCTGGGCGCCCCACGACACGGAATGCGCGCCACAGAAATCCACAAACTTCAAATAAATGGAGCTAAATTGAGGAGTGGGTGACGAGAGTCAGGCGTGGGGGGAGGGGAAGCTTCCATTGTCAGTGACCCAGGTGTACAATGGGAAATTGAGGGGGGGGCTGGCAGAGTGACCCAGCTATTTGCCGCTGACTCCTTTTTGCCCACATCGAGAATCCCGAGGACACACTGTGAGTCCCTTATTAGAGAGTCTTAAGACCAGAAACCAGCATAATGGGGGGACTCCCCCATTTCAGACTGTTTTTAGAGCGCGGTTCTCTTTAAATGTGATAAAACACTGTCGGCACTGTCTCTTTAAAAGAGTCTAGCAGAAAAAGCTGTGTAAGCGCTGATTGGCTGCCTGTTTGGATACATCTTTAGGGGAGCCTTGAAACTGTTAGCCTAGGTTGATTTTTTTTTTTTTAACTGCGCTGTTCCAATAAACAAGTAACGCCCCTCCCCCTAACATGCCTTGCTCCAAACAATTAAAGGATAGGTCAGTGTCCTGGGGAAAACACGTTTCAAGTAAGAAAACTCAGAACTAGATTTCGACAAAATAAAGAATAATTCCCTACCACTGAAGTTTGCTTATTTTGATCTGTAGAAGAGAGAGAAGGGGCTTTTAAAAGAAATGCCCCGCAGCAAATAGATCTGCATTGGTTCAGGAAGGAGACTCTGGGTACATTTTTGAAATAATGTTCTACTCAATGTAACAGCCTACCTAAATTAGAATACAGCCAGGCCCTAGGGACGCCTCTGGACGCACTCTGTTCTCTGCCGGGACCTGGAGCTCTCTGGAGAAGGGAGCAGAAAAAGGGAAACACTGAACCGTAGTCTGTGTGCTTAGCCCCTAGTTTAAAGGTGGTTTTGTGAATGAGAGAGGCATGGAGGTTTGGAAGGGAGTCGAAATACAACTATAGGGGAGAGAAGGAAATAATTACAGTTATTTTTCCCCTAGGCGGTTTAATTTAATAGGGCTAACTTAAGGTACCTTAGAGTCCACACTAATTAAATTGGCCTGCTCCTGGACTTCTATTTTTGATGGGCTAGGAATGGCCAGAGATGGCTTGTCAACAGACTGAATCACAAGAAGCCTGACTCATCTTGGGTCTGCAAGGCCCACAAATTATAAGTATCGGTTAGGTCCTGGCTAAAGGAAAACACTGCCCTTCTCTGGTGCTACTAGTCTCGGACACCACCAAGTCGGCCATGCTCTATGTCAGGGCTGCAGCACAGGCCTATCTGTGCATCATTTTCTTCATCTGTCGAATGGGGGGGGAGGCGGTTAAGAGATCTTTACTATCTCTTGAAAGTCTAATGTTCTATGATGCTCATTTCCCTTCAATAGTTTTATTCCCCACCCTGAAAAAAAGACTAGCATTTCCTTGCAGAGTGTGTGTGGCAAGAAAAGAGGGGTGGCTTTTGGGGAACCTGTGCCAGGTACTCTGTCCCTTTGCTAGGGCTTGACACAAAATGAGGTCCCATGACAGTAGGTTCATGGTAGAGCTAAGAGAGACAGTGGGAGGGCCCAGCCTGCTGGAGAGAAGAGAGCTGATGGCTTCCTGGGAAGCAGGACTACTCAGCAGCTCCAACTAGGTGTGCAGCTGCTGGCACTAGGATCCAAAATGCAGTCACATCAGAAGCAAGTGCAAACACCCAAGAGTAGCATTTGGAACCTCAACTTATCTTTCCCCACCGGATCCTCCAGTCCCCACCTCCTTGAACTGCCTGGTTTCTGTACCTGGAGTGCCTCCGACCCTCACCCTGTTCTTTGACCATTCCTTAATGCTAACATCCCCTCCAATACCATCTCCTCCACAACAGCCCCCACCCCTGCTTTTCACTTCTGGAGTGAAAACCATCCCTCCATCCCTCTGCTCGGTCTCATTTTGTGTGAAGCACCATAGTAGCTCTCAGTTCATTCTGCCTATTGTTGTAGCCAGTTGTTTACTGTCTGTCTTCCCAGCCAGACTAGGGGGGAGGGGGACAGGAACTAACTCTGAGTCATCTCCAGCACCCAACACAGGTTCAGTACCTGTGTGCATGTTAACATTCAACGTGCACACCAGGGGCTACAGGGACCACAGAGAAGAAAAGGTCCCATCCCCAAAGTAGCTCTGGGCCCAGCAGGGAGATAAGAAATAGACACCACCAACAATAGGGTTAGATAAGGCCACTCCCGCAGCCCCACCCACCTAAGCTACTGGCCACCTGGAACTACTGTACTTTCTGTTTCCAGAATGCACGGAGCAGTTTCACACCTCCACCCTGGACTCAGTCATTCTTTCTCCCTCCCTTTTCTGTCTCCCTGACTCCCTGCCTTCCTCCTTCTCTCCCTCCTTCCCTTCCTTTTTCTCTCTTTCTTTTAGGATGTTTATTGAGCATCTACTATGTACCAAGCCCTGTTAAAGGCATTGGGCAATAAATCAAACAAAATTCTTTACCTCATGGAGCTCACACTGTTGTGCAAGCTTCTGTACAAAAGCCTCTTTCTGTAGCAGACTCCCACTGATTCTTCTAAAATCCAGCCTGGATAGGTGGCACCTCCTCCAGAAAGCCTTCCCAGGAATCCCTGTCTGAGCTCACACTATGGGCCAGGTGGCCCCTGGTGGCCCCTGTGCCTCCCCCTGACCACAACTGACTGCTGTCAGCCCCACTGCATGGGGTGGTCATATGTGTGTTTCCCCCACAGGAACATGAGCCCCTCCTGGCCAGGGAATGGTTGCCATTCATCTGTGGCCCTCCAGTGCCCAGCAACTATAGTGACAGGAACAGAAGAAGTGAATAACTGAGTGACCAGAATATGGAGAGATGGGCAGGCGAGGTAGGAGAGAAGGAGAGGTAAATTCCAAGCTGAGGTTAGAATGGCCACTCCTCTCAGCTGCCAGAAACTAGGGGGCAGAAATCCTGGGCTCTGGGATCAGGTTGGCTGGGGCCAGGCCTCCAGAAGGTGACAGTTGAAGGAAAGGGACTATAGGCCTGTGGGCTCAACCCAGGAGGTTGTGCCTGCCAAGGATGCTGGAAGATCCCGTTTCCCTTCCCTGGTTCCAGCTATATTGCAGTATTCCTCACAGCTGCCAGAGAATGGGGGCTCCCCTGGAGGGCTGTTTGAGTGGACGCTGACCACGCAGCCCATCCCTCCCCTGCCCACAGCACGCTGGGTCCTGGAATTGTGTGGAGACAACTCTGGTCAAAACCTTGGTCGGCTCTGCCAAGGGAGGCCCAGGCCCAGGCTGGTCAGCCCTGGTTTTAGCAGAAGTTCCTTCAAGGGGAATTAGGGACCTCCATGGGGGGAATGCAAAATCCAGCACCGAGACACCTAGCTTCAACCTGGCTTGGGGGTCACTGGTGGGCTTTGGACAGGTGATGTCCTCTCTCTGAGTCTGTCTGTGAAACACCTATGTCAGAAGTTAGTGGGAGGATGAAGTTCGAGCACTTGTGGGGAACCACCTGCTGGGCCATTGGCCAGTGCTGACCTAGCCCAGTGTCTGAAGGCCTCTAGACAGTGGAGCATCACTGCTCTAAAGGCTATTGGAGGCTCAGCAGAGATAGTAATTAGGGAAATGTTTTGTAAATTGAAAAAGATAATTACTCCTGATGTTATTAGCAGAGCCAGCAAACAGAGAGGTACTAAGGAAGAAGAAAGTGGATTTAAGTTTAAAATCGAATGTGTTTTGAAATGTCCTCTGATGGATACATATATGTCCGAAGCCAACTCGTCATAGCAAAATGGTTTTAGGTAATTTCTTGAATGGGTTTAGTTCTATCTAGAAATCACCTCCTAAGTACTCAGCCCTGAGCCAGGAATGCTGGGAAGTACAAGAAAATAGGAGGCAAGGTCCTGCCAGGGGTAACTGGGGAGAGAAAGCTGACGCTGTGGTCCTTCCCAGGTTCCTGCTGTACCTCCCCCCACCTCCTCTCCAGAGTGTCCTGAACTTGAGGTCACGCCCACCCTGCTCTCCATGAAATCTGCAGTGTCCACGCCGGGGTACAGTTCCTCCTTGCCTCCTCTACCCGGCCTGGAACCGGCATGCTTCTTTTCTCTCTCACTTGCCATTCCTTTGCTCATGCTGTTCCCTCTGCCTGAAACCCTTTCTCCCAGATGAGAGCTTCACTCATTCCCTCGCTTCCTCCAGGTCCCTGATCAAACATCGCCAGTGTCCCTCCCCTAGTGAACCTCTGTGGAATGACACCTTGCCCCCCTTATCCTGTTCTGTTTTTCTCCATAGCAACCATCACCACCTGACATATTATGTTTGCTTATTTTTTTCCTACTTATTTCCTTCATTAGAATTTAAGCACTGTGGGAGTTTTATCCCCACTTTTAGAACAGGTACGCAATACAAATGTGTTAAATGTTGAATAAAAGAATTTGTTTAACAAAGGCTTTATCATATGGGCTGGGCATCGTGGTAGGTGCTGAGAATGCAGTGGTGAACAAGACAATCACAGGCTCCTTCCATGTGGAGCTTACAGCCCAGTGGGAAAGACAAGGGTTACTTCGACAGGCACACAGATATGTATATACATGTCATTACAAACTGCCAAGTAGAGGATGCTGTAAGAGCAAATAACAGAGAGTCTGAGCCTGTGGAGGAGGGAGTGATAGTCAAGGAGGGCTTCTCCGTGGAGATGACATTTTAGTCCTAAAGGATATGAGAGCGTTAACCTAGCAAAGGGAGAATATTCCAGGCAGGGAAGGGAAGTCTCTGCAGCAGGAAAGAGACCTGCCAGGTGGACACGTTGATAGCTAGTCTTTGTGGCAGGAACAGAATGCCCAGAGGTTCTACAGGTGTCCCGCACCTTGGTATGGGAGAAATCCCAGAGCAGAAAACAAGAGCTCCTTGGCATAGCTGCAGGGAGGTGCTGTCTGGTAACACTGCAGTGAAGCAGGTTACTGTAGCAATGGCTGGAGTCAAAATGGGCTGACCACTTTTACACTCATTATGATGGGTATTAAAGGAAGGGAGGGAGGGAGAAGAAGGAAAGAGAAAAAGGGGGAGGGAAGGAAGGAAGGAAGGAAGCAAGGAAGGAAGGAAGGAGGGCGAAGGGAGAAAGAAGAGGGAGAGAAAGAAAGAAAGAGAAAGAAAGAAAGAGAAAGAAAGAAAGAGAAAGAAAGAAAGAGAAAGAAAGAAAGAGAAAGAAAGAAAGAGAAAGAAAGAAAGAGAAAGAAAGAAAGAGAAAGAAAGAAAGAGAAAGAAAGAAAGAGAAAGAAAGAAAGAGAAAGAAAGAAAGAGAAAGAAAGAAAGAGAAAGAAAGAAAGAGAAAGAAAGAAAGAAGGAAAGAAAGAAAAAAAGAAAAAGAAAAAGGAAGGAAGGAAGGAAGGAGGGCGAAGGGAGAAAGAAGAGGGAGAGAAAGAGAGAAAGAAGGAAAGAAGGGGAGGAGGGAAGGGGAAGGCAAGGGAGAAAATAAAAAGTGTTGGCGAGCATGTGGAGAAATTGGAACTCTTATGCACTGTTGATGGGAATGTAAAATAGGCAGCCACTATGAAAAACAGTATGGCAGTATCTCAAAAAATTAAACATAGAATTACGAATTACCATATGGTCTACTAGTTCTACCTCTACAAAATAATTGAAAGCAGGCACTCAAACATATTTGTACACTAATAATCGTAGCAGCATTATTTATAATAGCCAAAAGATAGAAACAACCCAAATGTTCATTGACAATGAATGGAAAAACAAAATGTGATATACTCATACAGTGAACTATTATTCAGCCCTGAAAAAGGAATGCAATTCTGATACATACTACCTTGAAGACATTATGCTAAGTGAAATAAGCAGACACAAAAATACAAATATTGTATGAGTCCACCCATATGAGGTACATAAAGTAATCAAATTCATACAGGCTGGGAGGAGGAGAATGGGGAGTTATTATCTAATAGGTACAAAGTTTCAGTATGGGAAGATGAAAAAAGTTCTGGAGATGGATGGTGACGATGTTTGCACACCGATGTGAATGTACTTAAGTCACTAAACTACACACACTTAACAACGGTTAAAACGTTTGATTTTATGTTAATATATTTTGCCACAATAAAAAAAAAGGAATCAATACTGAGCCCAGAGCTATGAGAATGGACTTCAAAAGGGATTCCTAAAAGGGGGGACATTTAACCCGGCCCAGTGTGGGTGGTGTGGGAATGGAGTGGGAGGTGATCAGGGAAAGCTGTCTGGGGGAGACCAAGTCTAAACTGAAGTTTGGGTGGGAGTTG
Organism: Pteropus alecto; assembly: GCF_000325575.1. NCBI lineage: Eukaryota > Metazoa > Chordata > Mammalia > Chiroptera > Pteropodidae > Pteropus > Pteropus alecto. Next base: position 6,554,695 of record NW_006441955.1, read on the forward strand.
GGATGGGGGTGGCTAGGTATGAAATATATTTCAGATAGAAGGAACTCCATTAATTTATCTACTCAAATGAGACTAGACCATTCAGGGCCTTGGGTGTCATGCTGAGAAGTTTAGTCTTTGTCCTGCAGGCAGGGGCTTTAGCCAGGGGATGACCTATTTTTGCTTCAGAAAGACCACTCTGGGGGCCCCTGTGGAAGAGGCAAGCCTGGAGAGGAGTTGAGAGCGCCCAGCAGCAGGTATGGTGAGAGCTGGGGCTGGCGAAATGGAAAGAAGCTGATTGATAAGAATTTTCTGAGCTTGGAAGCTGACGGGATGTGAGGGTGTCAAAGATGACTCCCGGGCTTCTGGTGTGGGTGATGGAGCTGCCAGGAAGGGAAGCAGGTCTGTGGGTGGGGAGTACAATGGGGTCAGTCTTGGATATGTTGAGTCTGAAAAGTCCATTGATGACCAGGTGAAGATATCCAGGAGATAGGTAGGTAATGAGTTTAGAGCTCCATAGAGAAGTTTGGCCTGCAGATATAATCTGAGGGTCATTAACATCTAGAATTTAGATTCTAGCTCTGGGGGACCCCAGCATAACCTGTGAGAAAGAAGACATTTGGGCGGAGCGCAGAACCATTAGGATCCCAGCCTCAGTGCAGCAGAGTTTGGGATGCTGCTAAAACCCTCCCCTGCCCCCATCAGTTTCAGGGACTCTGCTCTCTCCTGATGTCTTTCCTTCCCCCTCGGACGGTTTTTCCTGTCACCCTTTAAAGGATCCTTTTTTCTCCAGTTTCCTCTTCTAGTTTCATTAGTCAAGCTATTGCTGATACAAATTTATATAACAAACAACCCTCAAATCTCAGTGGCTCATAATAGAAGCCATTTATTGCTCACTCACAGGTCTGCAGTCAACTAGGTAGCTCAGCCTCGGGGTACAGCTCAAGTCAGATCTGTGGGGCTCCCTTGCCGGGGCCCAGACTGAAGGGCAGAGGCTGCCTGGCATGTTCTTTTCTGAGTGGGTGAGGGGAGCACCAGAGGCCAAACCAATCTATCACGTCTGCTCCCAAGTCACATGGCCAACCCCAACATCAGTGGGGCAGGGAAGCCTGAGTTTCCCACAGAAGGAGGGTATTTGCCGAACAGTAATACAATCTACACACATGGATTTCTTTCAGGCTCTATCTTTGACTTTCTCCTTCTCTTTGGGTAAGTTCAGCCTGCGCATGGCATAGACCACACCTGAACCTCCATGATGACTCCTGAAGCATCCCACTAGCCCAGATCTTTCTTTTTCTCCGCATCAGCGCCCCATCTGTTTAGTTACAAGGCATTTCTACCTGGATGTCCCTCGGGAGCTTCAAAGTTCATGTGTCCAGAACTGGGCTCATTACGTCTCCTTATCTAATTCTTCTTTACTCCCCATCCCTGTACACCTAGCCAGTTATCTGGGCCAGAAACCAGAGAGCAGGTCTCCACTCCTTCTCTTCCTTACCTCCCTCCAGCACCAAAGTTGGTCAGCTGGATCTAGGAAGCAGCCCCTGTTCTGTCTGCTCCCCACTGCCCACACTCTCCTCATTGCCTCCAGCCCTGAATTACTGCAAGGCCCCCAATTGACCACTCTGCCTTCAGATTCTCCCCCAGCCATCTGCCCACCCCTGCCAGCCAGAGGAATGTGTTTAAAGCACAGATTTGACTGTGAAATGCTCCAGCTCAAAACTCTTTAGTGGCTCCCCATGTCTTACAAGTTGAAGCCCAAGGTCACCAGCAAAAAAGCCCAAGGTCCTGCGTGATCTGGATCCTGCTTCCCTCTACAGCTCATTGCTCACCAATGTCCCGGGCACTGGGGGTGGATATGCTTTCAGGAGTTTGCAGCCTATGGGGGAGCAGACGACTCCATCAGTACTTATGATACCACGTGACAAGTGTCATGAGGGAGGGCACAGGCCCCTGTGGGCATATTGTGGGGGTGCTAATCTGGTCCAGAGGATCAGGGAAGGTGTCCTGGAGGAGGTGGCCTTTCTTGAACCATAACGGGAGTGGACATGCGCTCTCAGGTAGAAGCTGGAGACAGAGCTCTGAGGAGCAGCAGCAGGTCTGACGGAGGAGGGACTGGTGATGCATGGGGGAGGTCTGCCCAGAGAGGCCAACAGGGAGGCAATCTGGGGAAGGGGTGCCAGGGAAGACAGTGCTTCAAGGAGGATGCTGAATGCTTGAGAGAGGGGGAGCAGCAGAGACCACGAAGACAGAACTCTGTGGAGGCCATAGTTGGCTGGTGAGAGCAGTTTTAGGGCAGCGATGGGGGCAAAAGCCAGATCATGGCAGTGTGTGGAAGGGGAGACAAATAGAATTGCAAGTGCAGACAACTCTTTCAAGAAGTTTGGCTGGGAAGTGGGTAAGAGACAGGCCAGCGCCCTGAGGATAAGGAGCTTTGCTATGTGTCAATTGAAGACCTGAGAGACAAGAACCTGTGTAAATGCTGATTGGAAGGAGGCAGTAGAGAGGAGGTAAGGAGCTTTGCTATGTGTCGATTGAAGACCTGAGAGACAAGAACCAGAGGTCTGTAAATGCTGATTGGAAGGAGGCAGTAGAGAGGAGAAGCTGAAGGTTTGGGATGGAGGGCACAGGGCAACGTTAGCGAAGTCCCTGAGAAGGTGGAAAGGGAATGGACTCGACACAGAGGGAGAAACGCCTTCATCCCTCCCTGAGAACGCAGAGATGAGGAGACTCAGCCTGTGCCCTCAAGGCACTCAGGGTCTAGGGGAGGGGGCTTTGCAGAGGAGATAAGCTTGGACTTGCAGCTTTGAAGTTTGAGCAGAAGTTTTCTAGGCAGACCAATGGTAGTGAAGGGATCCCAGGCAAGGCTGCAGCATGAAGCACGGGACAGCCAGCGTGGGAGAACTCCACAGCTGGTTCAGGGAGTGGCACATGGGGCACAAGAGGGACGCGGTGGAAAGTGAGGAGGGCCAGGGAACATCTCGCAGCCTTCCACACTGACTTATGAGCGACTGTGCACTCGGAGCCCAGCCTGGGCCCCCGTGGATCCTGAGGGAAGGAAGCCAAGGACTATTTCCCGTTCATCTCTGTGTTGCCCGGTACCTGGCTTACATGTGTGTTGAGTGAACAAAGGATCCATATTGGGATAGAATAAGTCTATCCTCAGGATGAGCGTCATGAGGATCACAAGGTTTCTTCATCTGAGTCATTCATTCTGTTCCTCCCGTGTGCCAGACACTGTGCTGGGGCGGGGCACCCAGTGAGTGCTCAGTAAATGTGAGTTTTGTCTCTGGGAGCTCCGAGTTCACAGCCTCCTCTCTAGCCACCCCTTGCATAGGGATCAGCTTGTGGCGGTGCTGAGGGACTGATGATGAAGGAGATGCAGTATGGCCTTCTCCCCCAGCTATCTGGGGCACCCAGATCAGTGCTCACAGGCTCAGCTTCCAATTCTGAGCCCCGTTTCCACGGAAACAGACATCAGCAACCGTCAAAGTCCCAGCTTTCAAACATAGGTCTCTTCCAAAACTTGCTCTCACATGATTCATAGGCTCCACGATTGTCGGGCTGTAGCGAGTGTCCCCCTGCCACCAGCTGTGAGGAGGGGAGCCGAGGCTAGACCATGGCACCCTGGCTCCCAGTTCAGCACTCGTCCCACGCTGCCCTCTAACCCAGGAGACCCAGCAGCTGTCTTGCTCATTAGCCTGGGTATCAGTTTGCCCATGCATCCATGTAATGAGCAGAAAGTCCCTGAAGTCAATACATGCTTGTTGAGCACCTCAGATCCTGCCAGCTCAGTGCAAGGGGGCCCAGTACAGGGGTGGCGGGGCTGGGAGCTTGACCGTAGTGTAGCCCACAGTCTCCAAGGCTCCCCGCCAAGGCTGATATCTCTGGAACCCAAGACCTGCTCTCTGGTCACTGAGGGTTGGAGTCCTGTCTCAGAGAACGCTGCGGGAGGCGGGGCAGGGGGGTGGGCAATGAGAGGGCACCAAGCAGACCTGCAGGAAAAGGGCTTCTTTATGGAACATCTTCTGGGCTCTGGCCTCTCAGCTCTGGAATGCTGTCCGTCTGCTTGCGCTCAGATCTCCATCTTGTCATTCTGTCATTCTGCTCTCTCTCTGTTTCGTGGTCCATCGCTCTCTTTATCTCTGCATCCCTCCCTGTCTCTGCTTCTTCTGTCTCCATGTCTTGACCCATCTCTGGGTCTTTGCCTACAGTTCTCTCCCTATCTCTTTTTGTGGCTTCTCTGGATTTTCACCTGTTTCTCTAGGTCTGTCTAGTCTCCTCCTAGAGAGACCCAGGAAAACAGAGATTTTGTCTGTTTTGACCATTGTTGCATTTCCAATGCCTACAACAGTACCTGGCACATCATAGGTGCTCAACAAGCATTTCTTGAATGAATTATCTTTTTATATATCTGTCTGTTTCCCTCTTTCTCTCTCTTCCTTCCTGCATGTCTTTTTCTCCTCTTCCTGTCTTCTCTCGGCCTCATCTGCTGCTGTGTATCTTTTGATTTCTGCCTCTCCTTCTCCTTTTCTTTCTGTCTATCTCTCTTGCTCAGTCTCTTTCACTGTTCTACCTCCCAGTTGCTTCCGACCTCTCTCTTACATGCGTGCGTGCACGCACACACACACACACACACAGAGAGAGAGAGAGAGAGAGAGAGAGAGAGAGAGAGAGAGAGAGAGAGAGAGAGAGAGAGAGAACCATCTGTGGTGTTCTTTCCTGTAAATGTCTCCTAGGTTGATGTGGGTTTAGAAAGCCTAACTTCAAGCCTTCGGCCCCAACCCTCAGCAAGCCGCCTACACACATTCCCTTCTCTCCCAAATTACCATTATAAACAGGGCCAGGCACTGGGCAGCCCACAGCAAAACTGGGAAGTCAGCAATTTGTTGCTAATGCCTTCAGCTGGCTCCTGAGTCACCGTTCTCCTCTGCCCAGCACCCCTCCTGAACAGCGGGACCCTTGGGGCCAAAAGTCCATCCCTTCCAATAATCTGCTCTAGGGAAACATCCTGAGACCAGCCACTCACTGCCCTAGTGGACTCTGGTGACCAGAGCAGACTTCTTCAGGGGACTGTCTCAAAGTTTCTTCTCTGGGGTTCTAGGGGAAGATGAAGGTTTTGCTCCAGAAAGCAGAGTTTGGGGCCCCCAAAGCATGAAGGGCAGTATGTAAAGGGGTTCAGAGAAAGAGGGTTGTATACCCCCAGAGACCAACCTTGCTAGACAGCCCCCTAATCGAGAGACAATGTGATGTCGTGGGAACATATATGGAGGCAAATTAAGAACTGGTTCAACCTCTGCTCTACCCCTTGTTTTCTGTGTGGCCTTAGGCAAGTTATTTGACCTCTCTGAATCTCTGTTTCCTCATTTGGAAAATGGGAGTCATGATGACATCCTTTTGAGGTGAGATTGGAAGCAAATGTATAGAGCACTTCACACATAGGACGTACTCAATGAATGATCACTTTGATTCCTCTCTCAGTGCACAGAATTTGCTAGGAAAAAGGCAGTAGAGATGTATTAAATGTCTATTTTGTGCCAGGCCCCGCACTAAGACTGAAGGCTGGTCTTGTGTGATGGTTAAGAGTTCTAACTTTGGGGTCGGAGAGGCCTAAGTGTGAGACTTGGTTCTGCCACTTACTGCTGTGTCATTGACCTTCTGTAAGCCTCAGATTCTTTGTCTGTAAAATGGGAGAATTACACCAACTCTAGGTTTGTCAGAGGATTAAATGAGATAGCCTGGTCAAGTGCCTGGTCAAGTGCCAGACCTAGTATGTGATCAGGAAATATTAAATGGTACTAGTGTTTCAATTTTTCACTCATTGACTGTCATGACAATCCTAAATGTAGATATTATTTCGCCCATTTCCAAGGGAAGAAGCTGAAGCTTGGAGAGGAGGGGTGATTTTCTAGGTCACCCAGCTAGCAGGTGGCAGGGCAAGGACTAGAATCTAGACATCCTGACTCCAGCCTCTTTCTTGGCATCATCACGGTCTTAACCTTCTCTCTCCCTCCCAGAATCCCCCACTCCCAAATCCAGAAGCTGAGCCCTAGCTCATAAGTCTTCCCTAAACATGCTCATGTGCTCACTCTTGCTTGACAATGATGTGATTGCAAGAGGAAGCAAGTTGTGAGACCAAGACACCGGCATGGGAAGCTAGATACCCAGGCTCATCCAGGACACCTCAGGCTCTTGAACTTGACATGGAACCACAAACAAATGGTGGGAGGGGGTGGAGGGAATGCGGAGCCATGGATAATGGGACATGTGAAGTCCTTCAACAAAAGTGTCTGCTGCCATGAGTTCCAGGAAAGTGTTATTCGTGAGTATAGTTCATCTTATATACCAACATAGAAACAAGAATGGTAGGTGTGGCACCCCACAAGCACTCAGAGGCCTTCTATGGAGGGAGGGAAGAGAAGGAGGCATTTGCTCACAGGAACTACCCTGGAGATGGTGAAGGAATCCCTGCCAAGCACACCTGGAGCCTGCTGACTCTGTGACTGAGTCTCCCAAATGCCTTGAGGTTGGGTCCAAACCCAATGGGTAGCCTGGAGTGGGAAGACCCAGCTCAGTCATTTCTGGGCCACATATGCCCCATTCTGCCCCCTAAATGGCTCAATTCCAATAACAGGGTGGGACTACTAAATGAACCATTTGGGAGTAAGTGGAGCCATCCTTCTGGAAAGAGGGTGGGAATAGAGATTCGGCTGATGAGAGTGTCTGATAGTACTAATCCCCCTCCCCCACTTTTGTATTTTTCCAATTTGTCAGAGCTGTGAGTCACCCTCTAAGTGAAGGATTCCCACGCTTAGGTGCTGGTTGGCTGGCAGATGCCAAAACAAATCAAAGACCCAGTTGCAAACTTCTTGGCTAGGTTTGAGCAAGGTGAGGCACTGTCACTTCTTGGAAAATGACCTGTCTTCAAAGTAGCAAGTTTCTCTACTAGGCATTTATTTATCCTCTGCCACTTTGCAAACATGATTGCAGTTCAAAGAGCTTGCAACAAAGGGATTGTGTCCAAGGTTAATTAAGGAGATTAAAAAAACAAAACAAAACAAGAAATAAGAAGGGAATAAAAATGAGCAATACATCTGCTATAACTGAGTACTAGATGAAGCTATAAGTTCCTTACTGGCCAAGGCAAAAAGGGAAACATGCTCACTTATGAAGCTCTCAATATAAGGAGGATGGAAACTAACATTTGTTGAGTATGATCAAAAGGTAGAATGAATATCGTCTTTACAAAAGAAATTCCTGGTTTTCAAGATACCATTGGTGCATAATCAACTACCGCAAACCTACAGTGCGAACAACAGTTCTTTTGTCAAGCTTGGAGATTCAGTGGACCTTGGACAGGGCTCAGCAGGGACAGCTACTCTCTGCTTCATGGTGTCTGGGGACCCAGCTGGCAAGACTCCAACAGCAGCGGGGGATGGGGGGCTGCTGGAATCTTCTGTCACATCTGGTGCCTAGGCTAGGATGACTGAAAATGGGGTTCAGCTAGGATTTTTGTGGCCCCTCCATGTGACTTGGGCATTTCTCCACCTGTCACCCGAGTTTACAGAGGGAGAGTTCTGAGAGGGAACATCCCAAAAATCCAAGGAGGAAGCTCCATGAATCTTTATGACCTCACCTCCAATGTCAGCTATTATCATCTCTGCTATATTCTTGGGGTCAAAGCTGCACAAGTTCACCCAGATTTTAGGGAAGGGGTGCAGACCATACCTCTTGATGGCAAGAATATCAAAGAATTTGCAACTTTTTTTTTTTTTTCACCACACATCACTCGTAGGGATTTATCATAGGGAACTAATACAGATGTCTAAAATCTCTGCAAAAAGAAGTTTTCCTCTCAACATTGTTCATAATGCTGAAAAATTGAAAGCAATTTAAATGACCAATAGCCCATAGGGGTTAGTTAAATAATTTGTGGTACAGTGTGTCAATATTATGAAATACCATGTAGCTATTTAAAAAGATGATATAATATAGTGGAAAGATTTTTCTAATGTATTGTTAACTGGAAAAAGTTGGTTGCAGACAGAACGTATAGTAAGATACATTTTGATTTAAAGGATAGAGCATTTTCTTTTTAATCACAGGAATATTCAACAAGCTAATTGAGTTTCTCCTGTGCCAGCCCTGAGCTAGGCACTGGGAATGCAGAATAAATAAGAATGAGCTTCTAGCTGTGTAAGAACTTACAGTTCAGGGGCAGAGATGGTGGTGGTGGTGGTGGTGGTGGCAGACAGACACGTAAGAGGAGGGATGTTTCTTTTTGGTAACTTTCCAGAGGAGATAACACTTGAGTTGAGTTTTGGAATAAATTAGCCAGACGAATGAAGAAGGCAGGTGTTGTAGTCATGGAGGTTGACCACACACACCCCTGCCCCCACCCCATGCCTTCTGCCAATCATAATCCCATTTCCATTGCAGGTGACTGGTTCAGGAATGGGCACATGGCCAATCTCGGCCAATGCGAAGTGAGGAGAAATCTGCTAGGGTGCTTCTGAGAGAAGTTTTCGAGTGCCTAATAAAGACTAGACATGGTCTCTTTTTATTCCTATGGGTGTTGTTATGTCTAAGAGTGAAGTTTGAATATACTGCCATCTTCTTCCAACCTAGAGAGGATTCAGATTTACAATGAACCTGATCTCAGGGGTGGCAGAGAAAAGAGAGCTGGCTCCTCAACAGCTTTTGAGCTGTTGATTGTACAGTGTCTAGGGTCCATCTTGCCTCTACATCAGGTGAGATAATTGATTTCCTGATGGTTTAAGCTGGTTTGAGTCAGGGTGTTCTGTTACTTGCATGCTAACTATTGCTGGAGAGCATTCCAGGCACCAGAAATAGGTGAGAAAGAATGGCCTGCAGTTCAGTATGGTTGCAGGGGAAGCTCTATGGGGAGAAGAAATGCCAAAGGCTGCCAATGGAGAGGCCAGTAGGGCCAGGTCTTGACAAGATTATGTCATTGAAGGTTCCATGACTTCATCTGAAGGGCAGTGGGAAGCTAGCCAAGACTTTTAAGCAGCAAAATGATTTGTTCAAATCTGTATCTCAAGAAAATCACTGTAGTAACTAAGAACAATTTGCGGGGGTTGGGTAGGGGGAGGAGAGTGAGAGAGAGAGAGTGCCGGCTCAGGGAGATCAGTTAGAAGACTGATGAATGTGGTGGGGAGATGACTGGGCAATGGCAGTGAGGTGGAGAGCAAGAGACAGTCAAGAAATACTAAGGAGACAGAGTTGCCAGGCTGAGTATTCAGCTGGACGAGGTGGAGGAGATAGGGGATGGGGCTTCCTCCAAGGGTTCAGGCTTGGGCATCTGAGAGGATGGTGGTGCCATGTACTGAGAAAGGCAATGCTAGAAGAAGGCTCATGTGGGAAACAAAGCTTGGTCTAGACGTGGTATGTGCATGGTGCCCCCAAATACTAGGAGTGTACTAAAACCTACCGGAGGGCAGCAATGGTCTTTCTTCTGCTAACCATCTTGATTAGCTTTGGGGAGCTCTCCTTCCACCACTGGACAGAGTCTTGGGGGCCTGTCAACAGTCTAGCCAAAGTCTGGCTGACCCTGGACAATTAAATGGTTTCCTTGAAATCTGCACCTTGACCTGTCTCCAACAAGGTATTCAATCATGCCCAAGATGAGATTTTGTCTTAGTCTGGGTTCCCCTGAACTTAGAGCCTCAGCGAAGGCTTGCGTGCAGAAAGTATATTTGGTAAGTGATTCCAGGGAGCAGGAGAGAGGAGCTGGGAAGAGAAATCTAACCTAAAGGTCATCACGTTGGGTGCTCCTGCCCACTGGAACCTTCTGAGGAATAGACCATGAGTCTCAGAACAGTCTACAAGGGGCGGCGGGGAAAGGAGAGGCCTATGTCCACTGGCTCCTGACCCCACTAGATAAAGGCGTTCACCATGCATCACATGGTTCCCCATGCATGTGTGCCCACCAGGCTTCACAGGCACCTCAGGAGGCAGCATCAGAAAAACTTGGGGCAGGAAGCGAGAGGCCACAGCACATCTCATTTCAAGATGAAGCTCTGTCAGTGCAAACTGGGTCAAAACTTGCGCAGAAAAGACCACAGTGGCAGTAGAAGGATAGAAGAGAGGCCGAGAGGATGTGAGGCAAGGCATGAGAGATGTGTGACACAGGGCTCCAAAGGCTGCTGGCCCCTGCTGCCTGGATCTCCAGAACTATCTCCATGGTGTCTTCTCCAAGGCCTCATGGCCCAGCTTTTCTTTCAGTTCTGCAAGCCATAGCATAGACTTACAGTAGATTCCTTTTGGGCTCACATTAGCCATAGTCTCTTTCTATTGCTTAAGACAAACAAACAAACAAACAAACAAATAAACAACAACGCTAGTGGATATAACACATGACATCTTGGAGAGCAAACTTTTGTGAAACAAATAAAACATTTTCCTGTGGTATTTTTTGAAAAGTCCTTTGGTAAAGTTGGAGGGCTGAGGCATGTCTTCTAAGGGTGTGGCCCCCCCATTCATTGTCCTCCCTGAATCTAAGAGAGCACTTGGTTGGACTGTTAAGGGGAGGGTGTCCACCTATTTTATCGCCCATGCTCCTGACTAGAACAGGACTCCTGTATCTCCTCGACAGCCCTGGATGGGTGTGCTCCTGGGCTAAAAGAGAGTCCTCGAGGTACAGCGTCTAAGAGTGGGTCTGCTTAGACCAAGGCCTTGACCCTGGGTAGGGGACTTCATGAGTTTATGGGCACAAGATAGAATCACACTGTAACCGAAACATATGAATATGTGTGTGTACACATGCGTGTGTGAATACACGTACATGCATGCTTGCATGCCTATTTGGCCAGCTTTCTTCAATAGAGATAGTACTGGTGGTGACTGACCGTGACCTTCATGGTTCACTTTTAGGGAACCATGAAGAAAAGGCAGGGAAAGAATGGCAAGTAATGACAAATTGGTGAATAGAGACATATCGGCTGGTATGTATTTTTTCATTTTATCAGCATTAACTAAGCTTAGATGTTGGGTACCTGTGCCCTCAAAGGAGTTCCAAGTCTAATAAAGCTGACAGACACAAATGTAAAGTTTAATAGGAAATTATAAGCGCTAAGGTTGAGAGATATGCAATGTATCACAAGGGAGTGAGTATTTTATTATGGGAAATCTGGAAAGACTGCCTAGAGGAGGAAGTGCTTGGGTGAGTCTTGAAGAACAAGGAGTTTCCAGGCAGGTGGTGGGCTGATAGGGGACAAGAAACAAGGAATCAACATAGCAGAAGCACAGAGGTGTGAAACTACGTGGCATGTTAGGGGACACAGTGAAAGGTAGTGGAGGGAGGTAGCTAGAGAGTTCCTACTTGTTCCTACAGGAAAAGGGGAGCCATTGAGGATTTCATTCGGGAAATAACAGTCATGTATAATAAATTTTAATAAAACATGTGTAATGTTAAAAGAAAAACTTCAAATAGTACAGGAAAAGTGAAAACTAAAAGCCCCCACTGCTCTTTTCTCCCATCTAAGCCTCTCAGGTAAGCTTAACAGTTTATAAGTAGCAGTTTCTTGTCGATCCTTCCAAATATTTTCTAGATACCTCTAAACGCATTTGTGAATATTTCCTTTTTATCCCTAGCAAATGAATTCATGTTTTATGTACGGTTCTGGAGCTTGCTTTTTCCTCTTAACAGCATATCCTAGACATCTTTTCATGTTATACAGAGGTATATCGCATTCTTTTTAACAGCATCATAATATTTCATAGAATAAGTGAACAAATTACCCTAAAACATTATTATGCCCATTTATACAGTCATTACACATATGTGACTGTTCCAGTTAGTCTTTCTCCTTGTCGACCTTCTAGCAGTCTTTTTAATTTCCATAATATGATATCTTACTGACAACCTCGGCAATCAGGTATTTCATTGTTTTAATTTGCATTACCTAGTTTAATTATAAGTGAGGTTGCTTATCTTTCTACTGTGTTTATCGACCATTTGTATTTGTTTTTATGAAAACGGCTTATTCATATCCTTTCCCCACTTTTATGTCTGTTAGTTGTATTAATTTATAAAAATTATTTCTATTTTAATGAAACAAGACTTTTCTCTATAAAATAAATTACAATAGTATATATATGTCTGTGCGTATTTTCTCCAGGGACTCCGGTTTTCTCCCACATCCCAAAGATGTGCAGGTTGGGTGACTTGGCATGTCTAAGTTGTCCCAGTACAAGTGAGTATGTGTGTGTGACAATGTGCTCTGCAGTGGAAGGGTGTTCTGCCCAGGGTGAGTCCCCACCTTGTGCCCTGAGCCGGCCACCTCTGACCCTGAACTGGAATAAGCCGGTTGGAAAATCATCTTACTTGTATTTATGAATTTTTCTTAAATGTATGCATGGCTTACATTTATTTCAATGTGTAATATTAGAAATGTTTTGGGTCTTTATTTAGATGTTTTGAGATGTTTTTGTGACCAGAAATATGCCCTAGGAACTTAATTCTTGTTTAGACCAATTAGCCTATGGAGAAATAGGTTTCCTTATAGGTCATTTTGTTTAAAGTCGCAGTTTCCAAGGACCTATCAACGATGTTAAGTGAGGGCTTACTGTATATCTTATATATATTAATTATCTTTTGACTTTGTTTACAATGTTTTTGACATATGGACATTTCAAGTTTTTTGTTAAATGTAATCCAGGAAACCTATAGCAATGCTTTCATTTTATATCTTCCCATATCCTAATCATATTTCATTTTATCTTTCCTTTTTGATTTTGGTTCTTTTTTTAAATTAAATTTGTTTGGTGACATTGGTTAATAACATTATATAAGCTTCAGGTGTACAATTCTAGAATACATCACATGTATGTTGCCTTGTGTGCTCACCACCTAGTCTAGTCTCCTTCCATCACCATACACTTGACACTTTTTACCCTCTTCATCCTCCTCCCATCCCCCTTCCCCTAAAGTTTTTATGTTCTCAAATGTATCATGTTTTAAAAACAGCTTCTAGGTTAATGTCATGCCTGAAAGTCTTTGCCCATTCCTAAGTTATGAAATAATTCATCAGTGTTTTCCTCCAGCAATTTTATTTCATCTATGTTAAAATCTTGATTCTCTCTGGAATTTAACTTAGTTGTGTACGTCCCTAAGCACACACCTTGCTAGCAACTTGCTCTCTTCAAAGTCTTCTATGTTCCCAATTACTTCCATTTTAGTCATGTTTGGATTTTCTTTACCGAGAGAGTCTTCCATTTCTAACTTACGGGTGACACTTAACAATGAGGACCCATGACCAAACGGCAAGTGACAAAGACAAAAGTTTAAGAAATTTCTGAAGCCTGCCATCCTGTCTGTATCTGAGAACTTCCATATTCTACTCAAGAGAATAAGTGCAAGTGAGGACACTCATTATGTGATAAAAATGGGTGGGGGGCAGAGAGTAAAATAGTGACCAGTGCTGGTGAGGATATGGTGGCCAGGGCACATCCACTGATGCTGCTGAGACTGTAACTGGGAACAACCCTTCTGAAGGGCAGGGTGGCAACCTGTGCCAGGAGGGTTCATATTCTTTGATCTGGTTAGCCTACTTCCACAGGTTAACCCGAACAAGTAACCAGAGAAGCAAACAGTCACTTACTAGAGAGTTTATCACAAAAGAATTAATAAGGAAGAAACATTGAAACAGTTGTAATAGCCATAGGTTATGATTAGGTAAATTAATAATGCTTCAGTTATATCAGAAATATTTTACAGCAATTAATGATCATGATTTAAAGAAATAGTCAATGTCATAGGAAATGTTTAAAATATAATTTTAAGTGAAAAATATAAGAATATAAACTACTCGTAGAGTATGAGACAAATTTGTTTCCAAATTATGAGTGTATGATGTGTGTCTGTGTTACATATACATTAGTAGCTCTGAATTTGAGCAAATCACTTTTCCTATTTAAGGGTCAGTTTTTCCTCTATAAAATGGGACACTGGTGATAATTACCTCAAAGGGTTGCTGTAGGGATTAATAAGACTGAACAAACAAAATAAAACTTAAAAAGTAATTAAAGACCAAAAAAAAAATATCTTAAAATGCCAACTATGATGGGGTTACAATACAATATTTTAGTATATTTCAATTTTTATAAAATTATGTAATAATTATAATTAGGAAATAAATAAATGTAAGTAGGTGAGTTTTTATTGTTCTTTAAATAACTTACATGGCTTGAATGTATACAATTGAATTTTTTAAGTAGAAAATACATCCTAAAGGTCAGAAATATTTAAAGGTGTAAAACCAAGTATATACAGAGAAAGTAAATATCTTACCCAGCCCTGTCCCACAAACACTGAGGTGTTCTCTGTGGTGACCCCCACTATCACCAATTTTTTGTTTTTTTTTTCCTAATGTGATTTTTGAGATCGAAAAAAGATTCCCACGCCTAGTGATTTCATCTGGATCTGACAGAGCTCTAAATCCAAGTGGCTTCAGCAAAACGAATTTTTTGGCTCGCGTCCTGAAAAGCCCAGGGGTAGTTCTGGCTTCAGGCTTGGCTGGGTCCAGGCCCTCACATGTCACCATTAGATATGTGTTTCTAACTCTTGGTTCTGCTTTCTTTTGTGTTCGCTTCATTCTCAGACAGGTTCTCCCTAGAAAGCCTCAAAGATGACCACTGATAGTTCCAAGCTTATGTTCTATGAGCTCAGTAACCCCCACAGAAAAAGCAACATTTCTCTCCTGGTAACTCTGCCAAGAATCTCAGGTTTTCCTTTCTTTGGCCTGACATGGATCACATGACCGCCTCAAGACCAATCAACTGTGCTCAAAGCCATAGGATACTCTGATCAGCCAGGCAGCCTGAGGTCAACCTCAACTGGAACCAAGAGTAAACAGAATGGATTCTTGAAAGGAAAAGTGGGCTTCGTCACCAAAGAAGTGGCGTGAATGCTGAACAGGCAGAGTAAGATAGGTGGCTATCACCTTGCCCTAGTGCTTCTAGTAGAATAGTCCATTTAATGAATGAGTTACACTCTTCCGAGAACCGTGTAAGAGGGTGGGC
>NW_006441955.1:6569739-6588117 GCF_000325575.1 Pteropus alecto
GCTTCCCATCTATGGTATGAACATCCCTTGGAGGCTTGACTGTTGCTACAGCTACACTGTAGCTGCTGGGCTACTCACACAATAGCTCTTTTAAATTTCACACTCTTGATTCTAAAATGTATATGAGAATGCAAAGAATCTGAGCAGACAATACAATGTTGGAGAAGAATAAAGCTTGAAAACTTACATTACAATATATAAAGACTCAGTAAAAAACTTTAATAATTAAGACAATATAGTATTAGCACCGATTAGATAAGTAGACCAGTGATAAAAGCAGAGAACCCCAAAATAGACTCATACACATATGATCAATTGATTTATGTGAAAAAGGCCACTACAGTTCATTGGAAGGAAAGGGGTATTTTCAAAAACCCGGTTCCAGAAATTTGGATGAGAGGGCTGGGGGAATAAACCTTGACTCCTACTTCACACTATACGCTAATGTTAATTCAACATGGATAGGAATCCTAAGTGTGAAAGATAAAACAATAAAGCTTCTAGAAGAAAACATAGGAGAATCTCTTATGGCCTTAAGGAAGGAAAAGAGTGTTTAAACATATCACATACACAAAAATCAACCATAAAGGAAAAAGTTGGAAAGATAAAGGAAATGAATGTCATTAAAATTAAGAACTTCTGTTCGTCAAAAGATACCACTAAGAGAGTGAAAAGGTAATCCACAGAGAGGGAAGAGATACTTGCAATACATATATTCAACAAAAGCCGCACACTTAGAATGTTTAAAGAACTCTTATACATCAAGAAAACAAAACCAGACAACTCATTTAAAAAAAAAAAAAATAGGCAAGGGACTTAACAGACACTTTGTGAATTATCAATAAGCATATGGAAAGGTGCTCCACATCATAGCCATGAGTGAAATGCACATTTAAACCACAGTGAGATACTATAATATTATACATCTACCAGAATAGCTAAAATGAAAAGGACCAATATTTTCAAGTTTTTGCAAGGATATCGAGCAACTAGAACTCTCACATATGGTTAGTAGAAATATAAATTGATACAATATTTTGGAAAGCTGGTATTATTTACCAAAGCTAAACATACCCACACATACATATATCCTATGTCTCAGGATTTCTACTAGACACACATACCCAACAGAAATGAGTATGCATATGTCCAAAAGAAATGTATAAGAATGTTCACAGCAATATAATTTATAATATCTAAAAATTGGAAACAACACAAATGTCTATTAACAGTAGAATGAATAAATAAAATGTTATATGTATATATAATATAGCCATGAGAAGGAACAGACAATTGCTACATTACACATGCAAATGAATCACTCGGACATAATGCCGGACAAAAGAAGGCAGGCACAAACAGGTACATACTATGTGACTCCATTTATATGAAGTTCAAAAACGGACAAAACAAATATATGGTGATAGAGATTTAAATAGTGGTTACTCTGTAGAGGACATGGGTGGGAGGGCTCATTAAAAAGCTTCTGGGCACTGGAAGTTCTGAATCTTGATCTGAGCGGTGGTTATAACTCATTAAAAGGTACACTTAAGATTTGGACAATCTACTGTTTATAAAGTATACCTCAAATAAAAAAAAGAAAACATTAAAAAGTTTAAACCATCGGTGTCCATCAATGTCTCTCCATTGCTTACAGGAAGAAATCTAGATTTTTCTTCAGAGCACTGATCCCAACCGTAATTACTTCATTGTTTGGCTTCTACCCATTCTCCCACTAGACTGTAAGCTCCATAAGGTCAAGACCATGACTACATTTTTCACCACTGTAATCTCAACTTCTAGCACAGTTCCTGGCAAAAGAGATGTGCAATCAATACACATTTTTAATAAATTAATGAATGTGTAGTGGCTTTATCTTGTTCCAATAGCAAGACTTCTGAGCTCCCCCCTTTAGCTTCCCCTCAGAGGTTTCTAGAAACTTCCTAGCACTCTCCAGCCCTGAGGAGTGGCTTACCCCTGCACAGCAGACAGTGTTCTTGCACATGTCCAGCCTTTGCCTAAGCTGTTCTGGAATGTCCTTTCCGTTTTCTCTGTCACACAAATACCTGCCTATCCTCTGGTTCCTTCCAAACCCTCCCACAATTCACTCCTTCATGCTCTTAAAACTTGAATACAGCATACTTATCATTATGTTTTTATTTCTATGGCTCCACACCTCCTTGACTTTGAGACTTTAGACAAATTGCCTAACTCTCTGGGCTGGTTATTCTCAGTTTGCACGCACCCCCTCCCCAAGATCTATTCTTTATCTTTCTCTTCCCTTTGTGTGCCCCAGAAGGCTGACCTCTGTGGACTACATCACCTAGGAAACCTTGCCTTCTGGTTTCCTGTGGATTCAACCAATGGGAGGTAGCAGGAACCAGAGGAGAGGGTATTAATTCTTCACCTCCCACCCCTGTTCTCTACAGCCCAGCTTCACTAGGTGCTAGTGACAAGTGTCCCACTCCTCCCCTCTTCAGACCTATAGCTGGCAATAGCTCCCCACTGTTGCTAACCTTGGGGTATCCCACTATCCCCTGCAGATTTCCTTAACCCTTCCCTCACCTCTGTAAATAGTCCCCTTATTAAACTCTCTTCAAGAAACCTGTTAGTTGCCATCTTTTTCCTACTAGGACCCAATCTCAAATACTCTCTAACCCTCATTTGCTCATTTGTAAACTGGGTGGCAACTGTGATGATTAAGTGAGATGGTGCATATGCAATGCTTACTATAGTGCTGGCCACCGTAAGTGCTCAGAGCCCATAAGTTACTTTTATCATTAGGATTTTGCTCCATCGTTCAGCTGTGAGTGTCTTGCTTCATTCAATGGAGGTGCAATAAATATTGTTGAATGAATGAAAATGAATAAATGAATGGATGAACAGTTATATAGTGTAAGACAAGGGTCACTATGATACTTATAGAATCATAGATTTTTTTGTGTTTAGCTAAATAACTTTCTAATAGAACTGTCCTAACTTAGGTAGTGAGCTCCCCATGTCTGAAGGTGTGCAAGGTCTGAAGATGTTGAAACAAAGTTCAGCAGAGCATGTGGCTTGGGGCAGGAGGAGTTGGTTAGACTTTTCAAGACCTTTCTAGCCCCAAGATTCTGGAATTCTCTGACTCCAGGAGTCAGAAGAAAAGGAAACAAAAAATCCCTTGGATCAGATTTTGAAGAATGAACAAGGGCAAATCTACATATGAACACACAGTTTTGGGGTCAGTTCTTAAATACCACCCAGTTGCCCAGCCTCATTTACAGAGGAGCAAATGAAGCCTAGAGAGGGGATAGGAACTGGTCCAAGTTCACCTAGACAGGCTAGAGCCCAGCTCTCCGAACTCCTAGCCAGGTTATACTTCTACATGTGTCAGTCCTCGGAAGAAAACACACTTCTACAAATTCTACAAAATGACTTCTCTCCATATCTTTCTGGAATTAGTTGCAGATCACAGCAATGAGTTCATGCACAGGCAAAGAACCAGATCAGGGGCAGAGAGGGGAGGGAGCTTGACCTGATACCCGCCCCAGGATAATTCATAAGGCAAGAAGATGTGGGGTACGAGCGGAGACAGGAGTCATGTCCTCACCTTTTGGGGACTCTTGGGGCAGAGGGAACGGATGTGGTTAGTGTGGTGGCTGGCCCAGAGCAGAGCAGGGACCCCTGAGAGCAGCTACAAGGAGGCAGCTCTCCAAACTTCCCAGCAGCGTGATCCATGGAGGAGTAAGCTCCTAGTCCCCTATGGGCACAGCAAGGGCTGAATAACCGCTGGAAAGGGGATTACTGCCCAGGTTGGGGAGAGGAACCAGGAGTCCCTGAGGTTCCTTCCCCGGTCCACAAAATTGCAGCATCTTAAGGTTGGGAAAAATCAAATGCGTCTGGTCTAATATCCCCCACAGGATGCTGGAAACATCTCTACAACATCCTGTGACAGCCAAGATTTATCTGGAGCCCTCTCCCTGAGCCCCTGTAGCCTCCCAGTCCTCCCTTAATTCTCACCCATTCAACTAAGACACAATGGTCCCTGCCCAAGTTAGACCACCAGCGACTCTAACCTGAACCCCTCCCACAGCTTCCCAACTACTCTCCCCATTCCCAACCTCCCCTCTCTTCCCCTTCTCCACCCAGAAACCAGAGTAGTGTCAATAGGTAATTACCAGATCACTCTCTTATTGAAGCCCTCCCTGGGGTGGCCCTTTACACTTAACGTCCCTTGGTTCGCAAGGCCCTTCTGGATTGGTCTTTGCCTGCCTCTCTGACTGCTGTCCGGTGACTCTCCCTTCACTCAGAACACTCTGGGCGTGCTGACCTTCCTTCTGTGCCTCAGTCAGGCTAAGCTCGTTCCCACCTCAGGGATTTTGCGCTTGCTGCTCCCTTCATCTGGAACATTCTTCCTCCAGATCTTAGCACACCTAAGTGGATGCTGAGGTGTGCCACCTAGATTTCCCTTCAAGGCTGAGGTCCTCCTATTCCAGTTGCAGAGAGTGTCTGGTGGCAGCAGCTCTCAGTAGAGACTGAGGGAATGATTTCACAGAAGATAGCTAGCTTGCCCAGAGTCTCGCTCCTTCCTGGAAGCAGCTACCCAATGGCTGATCCGGTGTGGGTGGGGTACCAAGGCCAAGCCTATTGCCTCCAGCTGAGACAGCTCTGAAAGACTATCTGCTCCAGAGCTCCCTGGGGGTCAGCCGAGGCCTCTGTTATTGCAGCATAGTCTAACTTCTCCCCTGACCCCACCCTGCCTGCTCACTCCCACAGGTATGGAGCTCACGAGTGTGCCCCAACAGGCTTCCTGCATACAAATCTCCACCTTCGAGTCTGCTTGGGGAGTCTGATCTGAGCCAGCATGGAGGGGCATCTTTACCCTGACCACCATGTGTAATGTTGCCCCAATTTCTGTCACTCTCCCCTATTTTATTTTTATCATTTTTGGAAACTACTTCTTATTTTCCTTTGTTCACTTGGCTTGTATCTCTCTACCCCACAAGAACATCGGCTCCACAAGAGCGGCTGTCTTGTCCTCAATGCGTCCCCAGAGCTGATGACTGTGCTTAGTGTACAGTTGGTGCTCACTAAATATTTGTGGACTGAACAAATGTGTGAGGAGTGAGTGGATGAAGGAATGAATGACTCTGGGAGTGATGCCTGCCTTTCCTTTTCTCCCCTGCCCTGTCCCCCACCCATACAGCCAAAAGCCCCTGAGCCAGGCTTATGCCCCTCCCCCATGTGACCCTGCTGAGCTGGGGCCTCCTGAGAGGATGGAGCCTGCAGCCGCCTTGGCTGCTTGCCCTGTATTGATCAAAGCTGGGAGGCCTGCTGGCTGAGGTCTGTCCCAGCCCGTGGGGCGGGGGAGTGAGAAGGAGATTCTGGCTAAGAATGCAGGGTTTGCCTGGAGCAGAGTAGTGCTGGCTAAAGATCCATCTGCTTTCGGGGCTGATAGCACCCCTTCTCCACACCTCTCAGGGGAGGCCAGACTAGCCCCAGGAGGATGGCTGGGCAGGTGGGTGGGGACACAGAGACAGGGCTGCAGTTGGGCTTGGGCAGTGAATGCTCTTGGCCTCTTGTAAAGCCACACACTTGACGGCACAACGCTGTTAATGGGGGTCTTACTGTGCTCCCTTTCTTGGGACCGAGGAGTGGGCGAGCACCTCTGTACAAGCCTGACGAGTACTCCTTGTGCACAGCTCTGTGCAGGACCCAGAGATGAAGTTTTCCGTGAGCTTGGGTTTTGGTAGGAATCACACTGTAGCAGATCACTGTGATCCAGGGCACAGGAAAGGAAATGCTGAAGGGAGGTGCCAGGGGAGAGGCTCAAGGATGGGCCCTCACTTCAGAGTCCTGATTTGGGAATGAACAACAGAGATCATTTCTATGTAGCCAAGAGGCACCTTGGTCCAGAGAGGAGAAGTGACTTGTCCAAGGTCACATGGCTCTTAACAGTTAAGCAGAGGCTGGAGCCCAGTCTCCAACCCTGCAGGTGAACTCAAAGGGTAGGATGCTCTGGCATCCTCAGTATCCTGCTTGCATGTACTGAATACCTCCTCTGGGCCAGGACAGGTGATGGATGCTGGAGATGATATGGGGATGGGCAGAACACCCACCCTGACCTTAGTAGCTCACAGCCCAGGAGGGAACACGCATGTATGCACACACATATACACATAAACAGTAATTCAAACTGGTCCCACGATGAAGATACCTAGAGCTGGGAAACTGGATGGCAGAAAAGGAAAAGATCAACTGCATCAGTGACAATCTGGGAAGACCTTATAGAGGAGGTGGCCCCTGAACTGTGTCTTAAAGAGGGATGAGTTTTAAAAAGCAAGATATACTGGGGAGAGGCAGGGCAGCCCGGGCATGGAGCACAGCATGAGGAAAGGACCTGGACGCTGCTGTCTTCAGCTGCGTAGGCGAAGGCAACAGCCCCCTTCCAGGTCTCTACACACCAATCTCCCTACCCTTCACCCATACCCCACACCTCTGTGAGTGAGCTCTGAAACATGACTCTGCCTATGCCCCTCTCCTGCTCAAAACCTGTCAGTGGCTCTGCATAATGTCCTGTCATCATAGAACTGAATGCTAGAGGTCACTTCAGATGTCCTGTGTCCATGTCCACCCACTCCCATTTTACAGAGAAGAAAACCGAGGCCCAGAAAGTATCATACAGTGAGTCAGGGGCCATGCTGGAGCTAAAATAGTGGCTTTTCTGAACCTTAAAAAATTCCCTGACAACACCCTCTGCCTTCCCCCTACCACGTAGCTAGTATTTAAGGAGCGTAGGAAAGTCTGGGCATCCTCATCTCCTGCTAAAGTCTGATATCAAAGCTGAGAGGGACCCTAGCTAGCACCTGACTCTGGTCCTCATTTTATAAATGAGCAAACTGAGGCTAGGAAGGCAAGAACAGAATCATTGTGACTCATCAGCTTTGCAGTTAATAAAATACTTGCATAAAGGTTCTTGCTTAACTCTCACAACTCTAGGAAGTAGACTGGGTGAGAGTTAGCATGCCCATTTCATAGATAAGGAAACCGAGGCTGAAAGAGCAGAGTGATGGCTCAGGGTCACATGGTGCCTTCATTTACTCACTCTTCATACATGCACTATGCATTTGCTCTGTGGGAGACCCAATGCTGGGTACAAGCAGGGGACAAGACCATTCTGTGCGCTGGATGTTTACTGTCTACCTGGGAATTCCAACAAGCTGCAGCTGCTGTGCCCAGGGAGGAATACCAGCATGGGAAGCCTGGGGGCCAGGAAGCCCATGGCAAGACTTTGTGGGGGCAGGTGGTATTTCAGGGGAGTTCAGGGTGGGAGCTGGGGAGAGAGGGAGTTCCAGGCAGGGCCCTGGCCAGCCTCCTGCTTCCTGCCTGCCAACCCCAGCTCCTTCCTGGAGGATTTAAGACTGTGTCGAGCAGTTGTTTTAAATTTCCGGGCAGGGGGCTGCAAGGAGGGGGAGCTGCAGGCTGTCTGGGGTGTGGGCTGCTATTTACCAGGGCCCTTTGTGGGATGCAGCTCTCCAGGCTGGAGGCTCCCACAATTGCTTCCAGCTGGGCTGTCAGCCAGCCCGAGGACAGTGGGGGTAGGGGGGGGGGGGGGGGGGTAGCACAGGAGAGGAGCACAAGGGCACAAGGGGTCCCCTCCAGCCTAGCGTCCTCTCTGCCTCCCTGGGTGGCTGCTCTTGCTGGGATATCAGGTCTGGGTGGACATCCTTGGACATAAATGTATCTATAAACTGGAATCCATCCGGCCTGGACGTTCCTGAGCTTTATGGCCTTTATGCACTTAATCTTTCATTTCCTCTCCCCTGCTTCATCTCCCCGCTCACTTCCCCTCTTTCCCGGGAGGAATTGCTCCACTCCCCTCCCCCCGGAGGCTCCAAGGCCCCTTTGTTGGGAGGCACCTGAGTGTACAGCTGTCCTGGCTCCCTTGGTCTCCATCTGGAGCCCCACCATTCATTCGCTTTACTACAACAGGAGGGAATGACCACTGCCTGGCATAAAAGCCCCCCTTGACTCCTCCGCACCCAGAGGACAAACTCCTTAGCCAGGCAGCCAAGACCCTCGGCCTCCCCTCTCCACTCCTCTCAGGCACACCTGCAGCTCCAGCCAGCCAAACTATAGCACAGCACGTTTGGTCACTGCCCTCTCCCTTGCTCCCGTGGGTCCCTTGACCAGAATATCGATCATACCCACCTTTCCCCCATTCAGCCCAGGCAGCACTTTCTAGACCCTCCACTCCCAGGGTGGGTCAGGGCCTGCCCTCTGTGTGCCTGCAGCCTTATTTTCTGTTGAAGGAGAACAGGATTGGGTCTTGTCTGTCTCACATGCCTATAGACAGATGAAGGGAGTGGAGAGCTTTGGAGGTGGTACAAAACTGTATCAATCTGAGGGGAGACTAGTTCTCCACCATTGGCGGGGGTCCTGCTTTCATCGAAACATATTCTCACATCAAGAGTCATTTGTGATCTTTTCCTGATGGAATTCCAGAACTAGATTCTGGGAGTGTGGTTTGTCTTTGTTATCCCAGACCCTGTCCAGGGTCTGGATTTGGAAATCTCATATGTGAAAGATCTTCCAGTTCTTTCTCTTCATTTTATACAAGGGAGACCAAGGCCCAGAAGAGGAAAGAACTCACCCACGTCACATAGCAAATCACAGCAAGGGTGGGACCAGTTCCTTTAAAAGATACTAAGAAACCAGTTAGTAAAAAGAGCCCTCTGTTGGGAGCCAGAAGAAGACTAGGTTTTAGCCCCAATTTAGCTGGGACCCCAATCTCAAATACCTACTTGGACACCTGTCTCCCTCCCCCACCTGCTTTCATTCCTGACAATTCTAAAGGTTGGGATGGGGAACACTTACTGAGAGAAGGCTCTGCTCCTTTAAGGCCCCTCCCACCCTCCCTCCTTCTCTTAGAGCAAAGCTCTCTGGAGAGCTGGGCCAGGACTGGGGGGAAGGTGGCAGGTCCCAGCTGCAAAGCCTGCTGGGTCCTACAATCACAGAATGAGTCTGCAGGAGACAAAGAATGTCAAATGTCCCTTTTGTTTGGGGGGCTGGGGTGATGACAGAGCCCTGAGACTGCATGGGGAATAATGGAGCAGAATGGATGTGTAAGGGCCAGGACAGAATAGAATGGGTGAAGGTCTGCTCTCTGAGGGTCTGCTCTCCGAGGGCCCAAGAGGGCGAAAGGTCACACATATGAGTCTCTAGTCCCCTTCCAAGCCCAAGAGTGCTTTGGCCTCTAGGTGGGGAAAGCCACTTGCCTGGTCTCATAGCAAGGTAGTGGGGACCTTGTAGGCCTGGGTCCCATAGATCAGTCACTAGGCTTTTGTGTTGGGCTTCTCTCTACCCCTGGCCCACTAGCTGTGAAGCCCTCCGAGGTGCGAGGCACCGTGCTGTCCTTTCTATGTACTCTTCCAATCTTCAGAAAGCCCCTTTCAGGTGGCCTTATCACCCCCATTTCACAGGGGTGGGAAGTGATAGTCCGTGAGGCAGTGACTTGTCTAGTCACTCAACTAGGAAAGAGTAGAACCAGCATTTAAAATCATTTTGCTCCCAAACTAGGCAGTTATCACCTTTCTCTCGAGGACAAAGGCTGCTCCAGGGCAGATTTTAAGTGGACAAAGGGATCCTCAGAAAGGTGAAGTGACTTGCCTCAGGTGGCTGAGCCTGTTTGGGACAGGGACTGGCCAGCCCAGCTCTCCCACCTACTCTGCCTGGCTTCAAGCCCTAAATGACCTTCACTAGAACTCACAGCTTCAGGATGTGAGAGACTGTCTTCTTCCTCTGTGGTCTCCTTGGAGCCCTAGAATGAGGAGAGGAAACATGAAAGCTGACTCCTTATCAGTTGTGTGATGTCTGTTGGGACTAACGTCTAGGCTCTTGTAGGCCGAATTTGCTCCCCTGAAAACAGGTTCTGCCTTGTAGGGTAGCTGAGGGACTCCAGGAGACAATGGAGACAAAGGTAAGCAGAGCTGACCAGGTCTCAATGAAGGCTAATTTTCTTCCTCCCTCCCTGCCTTCTCTTCTTGCCTCTTTGGCCTTGAGGTCAGATCAGGCCTGATTTAATGGGCTACCGGAAGCTAATTCAGCAGGGGCTGGGAGAGACAGGCAGGAGAACAAGAGGAAGAAGTAGGCAGGAGAGGGACAGGGAAGAACAGAAAGAGAAGAAGGTGGCGTGAGAGCCTTGTCTTAAGATTCCTGTTCAGAGGCGAGAATTCATTTCCTGGAGGCTCATAGCACTTGAGCTACTCACTGCAGTCTCACCCTCCAGAACCCTGGACTGCCTGTCCTGGAAGAGAGGGTCTCTAGTCCTTGCCCCAAATTGTCCGGATGAGGAGACCGAAACAGCCATGGGAAGGCCCTGTCCAAGCACTGAAGTGCGTGGTCACAGAATAGGGCCGGTCCCAGGAGCCTGCCAGGGTTTTCCTGCCTCATGAGCCTACTGGTTGAAAGGGAGCTGAAATGGGGTGGTGGAAGAGCTTGTCTTGAAGACATTGAGCACCCTGTTCTCATTCAAGCTGCGTGTTTACTTGGGGTGGCTGGGGGAGTCCAGAGATTGTGGGAACAGTAAATCTGGACAAAGCCCCCACCCTGGGTGTCTCCTTGGACCCAGGTTTCCTGAGGCTGCTCCCCCTCTACCCGCATGTTCCCTATCACCCATTTAGGCTGACTATTAACCCCCACAAATGAATGGGCTGTGGACTTCAGGTTGTCTCTGTCAGTTAGATTGATTCCTGGCTCTTAGAGAAGGTACTCAGGCCCTTTAAAGATAAATAAATAAACAAATGGAGACCAGATTTAAAGTCTTGCCTGAAAGCTCTTAGCCTAGCTTCTTTCTCCCTCCCACCCACCCTCCTTCCCCTGGAGCTCTTGCTGCTTCTCCAGGTTCCCTCCAGGGCATTTAGGCCTCCCAGGTGAGGGGAAGAGCAGGCAGGAATCTCATTTCCCTGAGGGCCTCAGAGGCCACCCTGTGCTGTGCTGCATGCCTTACCTCTCTGACTTCAACCTCCTAACAACCTTACCAGGTTGTTTCAGGAAGGCAGTGTGATCCTCACAAGTTAGAACCTGGCAGAGAAGAGGCAGGCTGAGAGAGGGTGGGAACTTGCCTGAGGCCACATGTGGCAGAGGTGGAGCTTGTCCTCTTCCAAGCTGAGTGCCTAGCCAGCCCTGCCCTAGGATCTCCAGGGTCAAAGTGAGGGTCAGGCATCAGAGCTGGAATGAGCCTCACAGATCATTTTCGATGACCCTTTCTCATATGGATGAAGAGACTGAAGCGCAGAGAAGGCAATGGGTTTAGCCAGGGTTCCACAGCACGTTATTTTAAGTGCCACATGAAGTGCCAGGGTCTAAGGAGCGAACACAGTGGACAAAAGATAAGATGCTGGTCTCATGAGCTCTTACTGATGGGGGATATGCAGTGTATTTTAGGTTCTGATAAGAGTACGGTAGCCTCTAATTGTACAGAGCAGCCCCTAACCCAGTCTATGGCTGTTTGCAAGGCTTCCTAGAAAAGGTGATTTCTGAGAATTGAAAGGTGGCTGGAGATAGGCAGAGAAGGACCAGTGGGGAACGAGTGCTCAAAGCATGGGAGTTTTCTCCATCCTCCACTCCTCAAGGAACCAATGGACAGTTTTAAGGAGTGAAGTACATTCCAGCTTAGGGTTGCCAGGTAAAATATAAGATGCCCTGTAAATTTAAATTTCGGATAAACAACGAATAGTTTTTAAAAATTGCAACTTACAAACTCTACTCAACAAATGTAACAGGTAAAGTCAAATAAGCACTTATATTAAGAGAAAAACTAAGTAGAATACATTTTATCTTAAACACCTTACAGTAACCTACTTGCAGCTGCATTTAACTGAGCTCTGTTGCTGTGAAGAATACAGCTCATGCACTGGTATGGATGAATGATTTGTACATTTTTCAAGTACTCACTGAATGCTACCTTATATACACAGGGACATTAAATTTGAAAAAGATTTAATTGACGATCCCCAGATAGACTTCATTTTTGTTGATCTTTTGGAAGAGGTCTTCTAAAGGAAGAATTTGGTTCTGGCTCATGAATCATGTAATGAACCCAACCAGCCAAGACTCTGTTGGACACAAGTCTCCTCCACTCCTCTTTGGACATCAGTTGAGTTTGGGATACTTGTTTGGAAAGTTCTCTCCGTAACATGACATGCCGGTACTCACAGTGCTCGTTGAAGTACTTTTCCGAATGGTAGATCTGCTTGTGGGCAGCGTGGAGGGTAGCCACTGGACGAGAAGGGTGGATGCAGTGGACAAGCGACTGGACTCCTAAAAAAATTATTCATTATTTGTCTGAAATTCAAATTTAACTGAGAGTCCTGTGTTTTTATTTGTTATATCTGGCAATTCTGCCCTGATGTCATAGGGAGATGGGATTAGAGGGTCTGAGACTGGAGGTCAGAGGCAGCAAGGAGAAGTAGAGACATTAGGAAACTGAGTTTGGATGGAGGAAGAGGGAGAAGGAAGAGGCAAGGCTAGCACCCTAACATTGAGCAATCATTTTGGGGCATGGAGGTGCCATTCCCAGGGAGGACGGTGGGAGGAAGTCAGGGAGCATGTTGAGTTTAGTTATGGACAGTTATTGCTGAGATTCCCCAGGGCCCTCCAAGTGAAAATGTTCAGGTAACAGTTGGGGACAGGGTTAGAGGCACGGCAGCTGAGGTGTCATTGGCAGAATGGAAGAAAGGAGATTCCAGCTGAGGGAACAGCAGGAGCTGAGGTGCAGCAGTGTCTCCCTGCGTCACATGCCCCAGTTGTAACTCCTGGCTCAGGGAGGGTTTGGTGGGTGGATGTCCGGCTGCAGCTGGTCCTGGTCTCTGGCAGTACCACTCCAGGTCCACCTCAGTCAGTCTCCTTTTCAGTACTGGAATTCTACTTTATCTTCCCAAAGGTCACTTTGTCCACAGCCCTGCCTGGGGGGGTGAACATTCCTCACATTCCATAGCCTTTACTGGAGATGACCGTCCCAGGTGTCCAACTGTCCTCAGCTCCTCTTGGCTAGACTCCTTGAAGGCCTACTATGCATCTCTGGGGTGGGGCTCTGCAGTAGGACCGGTCTGAGTTTTATTTCTGACTCTGTCTCCTACTAACTGAGTAGATCCTTGGGCCAGTTGCCTCTCCTTCCTGAGCCAGTGTCCTCACCTGTAAATTGGGGATAATACTGACAGGGGTGTTGTGTGGTCATGTCTTTAAAAAGCACCTACCTCAGCCCTTGACGTTCAGTAGGTGCTCTATAATACTAAGTCCTCCTTTGCCTTTTCTGAGCCTCTGTTTCCTCGTTTTTAAAGAATAATAATCGAACCTCCCATGACAAGCCAGGGACTGGGCACATATAGGTAGTGATGGCACATATAGGTAGTGATGGCCCACGAGGTGGTTGTGTGTGAGGCCTCAGAACCCTGTATTTCTCAGGGCCAGCAGAGGCTGGAGGCAGTCTGAGGTGACCTCAGTTGGGTAGGGACCAGGCAAATGGACAAATGGCGGCAGCCTCCACGATACAGCTGCTGGGAACCAGTGGGCTAACCAGAGGGAGGGGCTGATGGGAACAGAGGCAGGGGAGCCCGTAGGCCTGGGGCTTTGAACTCTATTATATAGGGATCCCCTACACATTCCTCCAGCCCCACTTCTCCCTACAAGATGAGGTATACATGGGGCTAAGGGGGCATGCCCACCTGGAGTCCAAATTTATCATTCTAGATCATGCTCCAGGTACCTGGGATCTGGAATTCCTGCCCAAAGGGCCCTGAGCATGCGCCCAGGATCTGAGTCTGTTCTCCCAGTGGGCTATGCTGCAGGTGTGTGCAACTTTAGGCCTGAGTGGTGGACAAGGAAGTTGTTTGGGGAGGCAGGTGTGCTTGGGAGCTTAGACATGAAGCCTGAGTCTGCGCACAAGATCTTTTGCAGAAGGAATGAAGCAGATGGGAAGAGAAGGAGGAACCTGGAAGAGGGACAGCCATTTCAACTCTTGCCACAGGCCATAAACGTTAGGGATGGACCGCCCCAAGGAGAGACCAGTGCCAGAGGAATCCCAGGGTGGCAGTCGGAGGCTTTGATCCATTGATGGGCTAGTTTCACCTGTAGTTTCCCAGACCCACTGATGGAAATTCACCTTCCTGGGTCTTGAAGAAACTCCTGGAATTTGTATATTTAACAAAGATAGCCAGAGGCCACGCCGGGACCTTTGTGTCCAGCATTCCATTTCATTCTTACTATAATCCTGCATGGTAGGTAGCAAGGAGGAAACTGAGGTTTGATGAGAAGAATTGCCTAAGACCGCACAGCTGGTAAACAACAGAGCTGGGACAGCTCAGCACAACATTCTATCTCCTTATACCCTTCACACTCCCTCACCCAAAACCATCCTCCAAAACCCCAAAATCTCAGAAAGAGGTAATGGCACACATAGAATTTAGGTCAGAATTCTTGAATTTTTTTTGGACAAATTTTACTTGGCCCCAGGGAAATGAAGCTTAGAATTCTTAGAATCCTTCTTGGAACTCTGAAGCCTAAATCCTTTTCTTAGTAGAGGAAGATGTGGCCTGGTGAGGTTCCCTGTCCTCTGTTGACTCTGGGGCAGCTCTCAGGCCATGGCAGGATTTGTAACCATCCAAGCACATGCTGGACTTTCCAGTCCATGTGTGTAGGCTCCACACTCAAATGTCCTCAAGCTGGGCAGCACCTTCTTCCCCCTTGTTACATACTCATAGCTCATCACCTTTCTCCCCACCCCCAGACCTGACTTTCTTCTGGCCCTGCTACTCTCTCAGTGCCCAAGCCAACAACCTGATTGTCCTGTCCATTCTTAACTCTGCCCTCTCCAGCTGCAACCAATCCATAGGTCACCATTATGCCAGGTCTACTTCCTTAATAGCTGTGAATCCGTGCCCACCTTCCACTGACCTTGCATCTCCCTTTGCTCAGGATTCATCATCTCTCAGACTGGACTCCCAAGCCATTGCATGCATGGTAGCCAAAAACAAAAGACATGTCGTGCCTCTGTTCCAAACTCTTCAGTAGCTCTGGTTCTAGAGCCCTCCATCTAAAAGCCAAGCTCTTCTACACTCTCCAGCAACACCCAAGGGCTTTGTACGTCCCCCACTCCCCAACCTTCCACCTATTTTCCACCTCTATGTCTTTGCTGCTGCTATTCCCTCTTCCTCTGGCTTCCTGGCTAACTGCTATTTCCTAAGATTCCGACCAGCATAGCCTCCTCTAGGAACCCTTCCCTGCTGTCCCCAGGCTGAGTTAGGCCACAGCCAGCTCTTACAGCACTTGCAACCTGCAGTAATAATAATAGTTGATACTTACTGAGTGCTTACGCTATGTATTTTTCTTTATTGACCCATTTAACCCTCACAACTACCCTATAAGGTAGGTTCTATGATCATCTTCATTTTTCAGATGGGTAAAAGGTTAAGTAAATTGCTCAGGGTCACACTACTTGGGGATTTGAGCCCAGGTGGGTGACTCCGGAAAGCTGGCCTCTAATCCTGAGATGCTGCCACTGGATGAACATTGGGGGAACGTGGGGGGATGTCTCTAGAATGTGAGATCCCAGAGGGTAGGGTGGCTTCTAACCCATCAGGATGAGCCCAAGAGTCAGCCCAGGTGCTGGCACGGGTAGGGGTCTGACGCCTGGAGCTCGGGCCGGGGGGGCAATTATTCTGATTTTTTTGTTCTCTCTTAACATGCATTTCTTGGGAAACTTGGTGAAATTTGTCACAAAGCAACTGAGAGATTACAAAGGGCCAGATGGGCTGCGCGGCTGCAGGGAGGCCAGGAAGGCCGGCCTGGCTGCGCGTTGCCATGGAGATGGGGGGTGGCGGCCCCGCCCCGGCGGGCGGGGGAGCAGGTGGCGGGACGGTGCGCAGGCTGGGGGAGGGGCCGGAAGGGGCCCGCGGCCGGTGGGGCGCGCCCCCCAGCTCCTCCTCCTCCTCCTCCCGGCCTCCCGGGGCTTGCTGCTCTGTCGGTGACCCCGACTCTGGAGGCTGGAGCCAGGAGACCAGAGCTCCCGTCCAAGCTTCGGTTCTCACTGTGCATCTGGGGCAAATCACTGCCTCAGTTTCCTCGACTTTGAAATGGAGATGTTGAGTCAGGAGATTTTCATGGACACTTCGGCGCCTCTACTTTCCGTGGCTCTAGAATAGAGCAGGAGGATTCAGGGCTGGATTATTTCTCATACTCTTCCTAGATAGAGGCATTTTTCTCATCAAATGACGCCTATCATAGGACCCAGAGCCGGGGAAGGTCAGAGCTAGAAGAGTTGGTAGACTCTCTGAACCCAACGTCTTCATTATACAGAGCCCGCAGCAGCAATCCAGAGAGGGTGAGGGACCTCTCCAGGGACACACATTGAGTAAGAGGCCTAGGCAGGATGAGAAACCAGGACTTAGCCTCCCACTGCTCCACCCATCACCTCCAGCCTTGGAGCAAAAACCTGGTGTGAGCATGGGGGGAGGGGCGGGTTGCTGTGGGGAAAAAAACAAACACCCCTGCGTTCTGTTGTGCAAGCTCCAGCTGCCAAAATGGCAGGAAGGTTGCCTGAGAGCCCAGACCTGAGGTAGGGGTTTCCTGTCTGCAACAGAGACCCTCGTGGCTGTCCTGCTACCACCTACACCCTCATGGTCTCCATCCATGACTGTTCCACAGCTCTGCGTGGGTGTCGCGGCCCTGCAAAAGAGGTACAGAGGTTGTGGCCTACCTCCACCCACCTCACCTCCAGTAAGTAAAGAGCTAGGACCCCAAGCAGGCAGTCTTGCCCCAGAGCTGGGCCTCCTCCCCTCCCCAGCCCCCAGCCCTCTGGGAGGCCCTGCTTTCTTCAGGAGGAATAAAGCCCCTTTCTCCTTCCTCTGGTAGGACCTATTTCTGAGCTCTCAAAGCCTCAGCCTTGGGGAGTAGGGGGGTCTGAGAGGGCTGGGCTTGCTTCTCCTCCCTCAGGCAGTAGTCACTGGGGACAGGCCTGCTCTGGTTCCCAGCTGATGATGGTAGGAGGTGGTCGTGGCTGGGGGTGGAGGTGGAGGGGAGCAGGGCAGAAGCAGGGTCTGTGCCTTTAAGGTACAGCTTGATGCTGGAGTGCCCCCCCACCACAGTCTCTCCTGTACATAGTCATGCAGTCACACAGCCACACACACACTCCCAGGATCTGTTCTCTCCTTCTTCCTCTCTCTCCCTAACACACACACACACACACACACACACTCCCAGGCTCTGTTCTCTCCTTCTTCCTCTCTCTCCCTCTCTACACACACACACACACACACACACACACACGTAACACACACACACCCCCAGGCTCTGTTCTCTCTCTCTCCCTCTCCACATAGACATACACACTCAGTCACACACACAGAAGCATGCACAGTCTCTCTGCCTCTCTCTCCAAGATCTAATTTCGAAAAACATGGGCTAGGGAATGAAGGAAAAGGGCAAGGAGTTCTGACCTAGAAAGTGGACCCTGCCTCCTTCTGTCCCCCTCCCTGGCCCAGCCCAGGAAAGGAGGCTTATTTAACAATTTGGTGTCACTCCCCTGGGTCAAGGCTTCAGGGACAAATGAAGGACTCAAGCAAGGTAGGGGTTAGGCTCTCAGAGAGGGAGGGAGGGGGCTTGGCCATGGGCCTAGGCTGTTGGCTACAAACCCAAGAATTGGGGGGGAGCCTCCCCCTTCTCCTCCTCCTCACCCAAGTTGGGACTGACTTCTAGCACAAAAGATGTAGGTTTAGGGACAAAAGTAATTGTGTGTCTTAGCTGCAGAGGGATGGACTAGTTGACCTTCTTTGTGGGAAGGGGCTCTTGACACTTCTTAGGCCATTTTACACCTTTAGTCAAATTCTGGACTAGAATTCTGCCCAAAACTCGGATAAGAAATCCTTCCTTCTTAACCAAAGTTCTTGCTATCGTTCCATGTAGAGGCTGGGACTATTTCCCCTATGCAACTCTCAGCCTTCTCATCTCAATTTCTTTTATTTATGGGGAACTTTAATTTATCCTTCACAGCCCAACTCAAAAGTCCCCTCAAGTAGAGAGCTTTCCCTGCCTCAGTCCCTTGGGCAGAATGAGTTCATTTCTCTAGGCAGCTGGGCTTTCTGCACTTTCTACAGTTCTAACACTTCCAGAATTTACTAAGCAAGTGTGTACCTGACCTATACATGTTGCTTTCCTCACGTTATCTCACTTATTCACCACACTATCTGCCTTTGTGGTAGGGATTAGAATCCCCCTATAACTCACAAGAATACTCTGAATCAGCTAAATCAGCTGAACAGCTAAACAGCAGGATTTGAACCTGCAGCTACCTAGTGTTAGACCTTGGCCTTCCCCCTGCCCCTCTCACTACTATTCACAGGCACC
>NW_006441955.1:6588145-6596088 GCF_000325575.1 Pteropus alecto
ACGCCCATGTAAGGTCCCAGAGGGGATTGGAATTGACGTCACCATCCTAAACACTAAAAGTACTCTTTTTAATTCAGCAAAGCTTTATTGAGTAGTTTCTTGCTTACTGACCTTGTGCTGAGTGCTGGGATATGGGGACAAAACAGACAGTCTCCCAATTGATGGGGACACTAGGTACACAAACAGGCAATGATGACCTAGGGTGCCCGGAAGTGGGATGCCAAGAAAGTTGGGATCCCACTGGAGGCCCTGACTCAGCCTGGGGCAGGGGGACTGGAGAGATTAAGGAAGGGCTCTGGCTCTCCAGAAGTGTTGACAAGGGAACTTGAAGGGGAAGTAGGAATCAGCTAGGTAGACAAGGCATGTGGAAAGACAGTTTGGGGATGACACTAAAGAATCTTGAGTGCCATGCACAGAGCTTTACCTTCATCCCAGGGGTAAAAGGGGCCCTCTCACAGGTCTTTGTCTTCCCTGGCCCTCCTCTCCCAATGGCTGCAAGGTCAGACATTCTGCTTGGGGCCCTCCTGTTGGTTGCTCTTGACTCTGGGTGTGTGGGAGTCCCAGAGTTCCCTCCCTCAGAATCAGGAGAAGGAGCTTGACAATGGCTCAGGACCAGCCACCCAGCTTGGGGTTCCTCTTTCATCCCCACCTTCACAGAGGGCACGGGCCAACGTGTTGCCACTGACATCGAAGTTCCCTGAGGGAAATTTCTTGGTAAATAGAGCTGATTCGTGAAATGCCGGGTGAAATTCCAACCTTCTCTCCCTTTTTTAAAAAAGATGAACAATAGCACCTGGACATTAAATCAGTTTCCCAGAATAATGGCTGATGTTAGAACTGAAGAGTCAGAGGTGCCCCACCCAGGCTTTCCCTAAGGTCCCATCATTTGTACCTCCTCCAGGATTTTTGCCAAGTCCTCGTACCTGAACTGCCTAACTCACTTTTACAAAAGTTAACAAGGAAACTATACCTGAACTCTAAACATTTTGGCTTTCTAAAAACAGAAGGTAAATACAGAAATACATTTAATGAAAACAAAGCGATTCTAGTCTTGCTTGCGAGGAGGACTCCCTGTCTCTTTGCTATAAAGGATGATGAGCAAGTGGCAGAGAGGTGTTAAAGACATACCAGCCTCAGACTGGGCCTTTCTCCTTCTCCTTGACTTAATCAGAAGCAAAAACTGAAAAGGCGTCTTTCCTGAGGTGGGCTCGAGGTTGCATATTGTCTGTGTGGCCAGGTCTGTGCACTCCCTGACCTCATCCCCACCCCACCAGGTCTACCTGACCCATACTTTGGGAGACTGTCTCAGTCTGAGCCCTTTGGTCCAGAGAAAAAAAGAGATGTAGCTACGTCCGCTCGGCAAAAGAGTAGCCTGCTGGCGCCAGGGACCCAAGATTTGGGCTGAGAGTGGGACCTCTAGGCTGTGGGTCGGACACAAGAGGCCTAGCTCTGCCATTGCCTACCTGCTCGTCCCCGAGCATGTGCCAACATCGCTCAGAACCTCAGGTTCCTCAGTGTGTGGCAGGACCCCTCCACTCCCACGCTCCAGTTCTGTTACCAGGATTACTTCCTAGAAGATCTATATACCCCATAGCGTGCAGAGTCCTGACTCCATTCTGAGATGCACAAGCCCACCGCCACCCCCACCCCCATGGTCTGGCCCCTGCCTCCTCCTCCTCCAGCTCATCCCTTTCCAATCCATCCCCAGCCATCTGCTGAGCACAGCGCCTGGAATGTCACAGGCACGTCATTAGTTGAATGAGTGAATCGATGAATACTTTGCCACGTGTTCTGTGCTGCCTCATCTCCGCATCAGCTGTTCCCATTGCTTTGAATGCCCTTTCTTCCTTTCTGGGTCTCCAAGCTTTGATCATTTCTTAAAGCCCTGTGTAGACGCACCCCTCTTCTAAGAAGCTTCCCTTGAAATTTCCCAGAAGAGTTCATCACTCATTCATTCGACAAAGATCTAGTGACTGCTTCCTGTGTGCCAAGCATGCTGCTAGGGGCTGAGGATCCGAGGATGAACAGGACAAACGAGGTTCCTTCCCTCTTGGATCTTCCATTCTCCTCTGAGCCTCCCAGAGCCCTGTTCTCGGTGTTGCTGTCACATTGGCCACGCTGCATAGCACCTCTGTGTTTGTACCTTGACCCTCGTAGGCTGTGCACAACCTCTCATCTTGGGGCCCCAGTACCCAGTACTCAGCTTGATACCCAGTAGGTTGCATTGTCAACCACCGGGCACCCCTCCCCACCTCCAGAGCTAGAATTTATAGAACACTGTGGGCTTGAACAGAAGCAATGCTGGCCACCATTTACTGAGCCCACAAGAGCCTACTGTGTGCCAGGCACCTGACTACGTTCTCCACCACCCTGACAGCGCACTGTAAGTTGGTAACTGTGAACTGGGACTCAACCCCACCCCCCACCCCTGCCGCAGGCCAGGCTTCTTTCCCAGCAGGCCCCTCGGCCCTGCGCCCTGCCCTGGGAGCCTCCTCCCGAGGCCAGATTCCAGGAGCCTCCTCATTCTGAGCCCTGCTCTGCGTACCCCCATCCCCCCTTCCCCCAGCACTGGCCTGGCTTCCTGGAATTTGTCCTCCTAATTGAAACCAAACACCGGGGCTCCTCAAGGGCTGTGCCCCAGAGGCCCCCGGTGGGTTTCCCTTTCCCTCCCTCCTCCCTTCCCCAGCTGGGGGTGGGGTGCTTAGCCCTAGGCAGCTATGGGGGGAGGCACTTCCCCCGCACAGGGTGTGGGATAGGGGGCCTTCTCTGCTGCTGGGGTCTGAGTTAAACTCAGCGCTCTCACAGGCTGGAGATGATCGAAGGAGAAGACGAGCAAGTGAAGGGGAGAGAATGGAGAGCAGTCACTTGGGAGAGTCCCAGGAACACCGCGGATGAGCCAAAGGCCTGTGAATTGGAGGGTGGATTTGTGAAAGTCAGCCCCATCCAGACCTACCGTGTGACCTTGGGCCTTGGGCCAGTCGAGTCACCTCTTCAAGCTTCAAGTTCCTCATCTCTACAAAATGGAGATATGTGGAACCTATCTCACAGGATTCTGGAGACAATGGAACAAGATACCCTACATAAGTGCAGTGGCATCTGGTCGGTGCTCAGTGAAACCGGGCCTCTGTTACTGTTATGGTGGTTACATGGGTACACACGGTTAGTGGCAGGCCCTTTGACGACATGTGGGCTTGTGGAAGGATGCAGTTGGGAAGGTCACTCAGGGTCAATGAACGTTTGTTGAACGAAGGAATTCATTCAACTTTCAACAAACATTCAGAGTGTGTCCCCCTTGGGACACAACTGCGTGTGTGTGTGTGCGCGCGCGCGCGTGCGCGCCCTAGGACCCCACTGTGAGGAAGCTGGCACTGTCCTCAGGCCCAGCGTCAGGGGAGGGGTGTACAGATGGTCACTCCCATTAAAGGTGATGGCTGCTTAGTGCTGTGACAAGGAAGCAGAAGGGGCTGTGGAGCCCCCAGGAGGACCTCATGCAGGCTGCCGCAGGGCCAGGGGGTCAGAGATGGCTTCCCACAGAAAGGGGCTGGGTGGGCACTGAGCTGGGCTCTAAATGTATGCCTTACCTTCTTTTTTGCACTCACTTCAACCAGCAATTGTCCCTGCATGCCAGCTGGCCCCAGGTGCTGTCTGCAGCATAAGCCTAAACTGACCAGCATCTCACCTGTACCCGAGTACTGTGTGTCCCACGTCACTGTCATTGCTCTTCTCGCTCACTCCCACCACATTATCATTATACCACTTGTTTTCATGCTGTGCCCCTTGCAGCATTGTCCTGTAGACATGTCATGCAAGTCACAAAGGGGAGGCACATCTGTCATTTTAAATGCTTTAGTAGCGATGTTTTAAAAAGTAAAAAGAAACAGATGGAATTACTTTTAACAATACGTTTTATTAAACCCAATATATCGCAAATATTATAAACGTGTAATTGATGCAAACAAATTATTAACGAGCTAATTTACACTCTTCTTTTTTTTTTTGGCACTAAGTCTTTGAAGTCTAGTGTATATTTGGCACTCACAGCACACCTCAGTTTGGATTAGCATATTTCATGGGCTCAATGGGCCCCTGTGGTGAGTGGTTAGCATAGTGAATTGTGCAGCTCTAGAATGTGGGTTCCTCTAGAGCAGGGACCCTCTACTTTTCATGCCTTTCTTCAATGCCAAGAGGGGTGTCCAAGGTAGAGGGCACGGCATGGACAAAGACACAAGCATGAAAGAACAAAAGTTTGTTCAGGGAACAGCCAGACATTCAGTGTGGCTGCAGTGTAAAGTCAGTCAGCTGGGAGGGGTGGGCAGTGGGATGGCCTGAGTGTCTGCGACCAGATCAAGAGACACCTTAAATAATGTGCTAAGGAATTTGGATTTTGGTTATGTGGGCGACTCAACTGATTGTTTATTTGTAAGCAGAGGAATGTCGTATTTAGGTTAAGCTTTAGAAAGAGCCCTCTGCTAGGAGGGTAATTTGGATGGAATTAGTAAGGAGGCTGTGAGACCAGTTAGGAAGTCGATGCCGTCACATAGGTGAGTGATGATGAGGCACTGGGGTGAGGAGGCACACTGACTGCGGACAGTAAGAAGGTTGAACAGCAGGACTTGGAGACTGACTGGAGGGGGAATGGAAAGAATAAGTCCCAAGTTTTTAGCTTGTGTTAGTTTTTTAAGCCAGGACACATAGGAGAAAGGGGAGGAGGAACAGGTCTGTTGAGGACAAATCAAGAGTTCAATCCTGGTACATGCTGGCTTTGAAATATTAGCAGGACATCTTGGTGGAGAGGAGTAGTAAGTGGTGAAGATATACTGTTCTGGCGTTCATAACTGGTAGTGAGCTCCCTGTCAAACGTGGCATTCAAGC
The DNA here is from genome assembly GCF_000325575.1 of Pteropus alecto. Classification (NCBI taxonomy): domain Eukaryota; kingdom Metazoa; phylum Chordata; class Mammalia; order Chiroptera; family Pteropodidae; genus Pteropus; species Pteropus alecto. The sequence continues at coordinate 6,593,018 of NW_006441955.1, forward strand.
AGGGGCTGGACAAACACTATCCCGGGATGTTGTAGAGGGCTCATGTGTATCCCAGTTGAGCTACACCTGATGACCTCTCAGTCTGAATGGTCTCTGACCCTGGAGTTTTGCTGTATGTGTGTGCACGAGATACTGAATATTGGAGCTTGGGCATGTCCGTGACTTGGAGACCTTTGTGGTCTAAAATTGGTTCGTGTTTTTGGACCTTGGCCCACAACTGGAACTAGGGACAGGATACAGCCATGGTGGCTCCATCCCAACAGACCACAAGGGAAAATAACCCTGAGGTCCTGCTGGACCCATATCTTGGAACCAGAGAGGAAGAAGGACCCTTGGTCTTCAGCCAGCCTTCCCTCTTCTGCACAATTTGATTTGCGGGAAAACTGAGGGCCTTGCCCAAGATCATGACTTCTCTGAGAGAAGGATTCATGCTGGATCTGGGTATCGCCTCCCCATATCTCAAGTACCTATAGCATCTGCATCCCCTTGCCTTCCCTCAGCACAAGAGATGTTCTTCAACACATCTGTGGAAAGGGATCCAGGTCCTTTTTAATTAGGAGGATACAAGGAAGTCAGGCGGCCGCCCCCACCCATAGTTGGGAGACCAAGTGCTCCCCAAATTGCACAGCAGATGCCAGGGCTCTGGCAACAAGACCCAGCTTGATAGCTTTGTAGTAACCTCAGCCAGCACAATGTGATTTTTATGTTTTAACTCCTCGGTGATATATAGACCTCTCACAGGCAGGAGAAATGGCATCCAGAACTTCTCCCTTGGAAAAAAATGTTTTTGAACTTACGCAACACACACCCAGTTTAATTAACCCTTTTGTCAAGGCGCTTGGTCTGTCCTGGGCTGGGTGAAAAAACTTTCTCTCTTGTGAGGCGAGTGTTGTGCAAGTTATTGAGAAAGGTAAAAAGCGTGGGGCTGGTGTGCCAGCTAGGCCACTGTCTTGCTGTGGGACCCCTCACTAGCCCCTAATCCTCTTGGGGCTTCTGGATCTCAAAGGACAACTCCCTGGACAAACAACTCTATGGGCAATTAATTGCATGTGCCTCCTTTGGGGTCTCTATTCTTTTGTGCTTTTATAATTTCGGCTTAAGGTACCTGTTCCATAGGAGCCTCAGCATGTTACCTATGAACCCTTCCAGTCTATATTTCATTGTGGACTTGGAACCAGAATGTTCTGATCAAAGCTCACCTCTGACCCCACCCACTCCCTCATCTCCTGGTGCTAAAGGTACTGAGCCTCCTCCCCAAACCCCCCAATTTCTTTTTCTCTCTAGCCGTACTGACTGCCTAATGTCCCTTGTATTGCTGCACTTCTTTCTGGTCACCCTCATCCAGATCAGTTTTTAAACGCTCAGCTCTGCTGTCACTTCCTGGACCAGAAAACTTGAGGGGCAAGCCCCTTCCCCACTGTCTGAGGGCTAAAGCCCCAACTCTTGCACCTCCAAGGCATGGTGCCCCAAGACCTAGCCCCTGGCCCCTTTCACAACCATTCTCTCACCCCCCTGTATATGTTTCATGCTCCATTTGTTCAACGTGCAAATATTTGTTGAGCCCCATGTGCCAGGAATTGTGTTGGCTACTCAAGACATAGTTGCATACATGCCCAGAAACCAAGTGTGTTTTGAGAGCTCGAGGAGTTTGGGGGCTCTGAGGAGGGGCACAGTATTGAGAGGGACTGGGCTGCGGCCAGCTCTCCGCTCACTGGTTTCCTGTTTACTATTAACAGCTGCCCATCCCGCCTAGCGCACAAACGCCCAACAAACCTTGGTATGTTTTCAGACTGGCAGCTCAATTGTAACCGTGAAGCAGGCAACTCTTTGCCTCCAGCTGCCTTGAAAATCTGCAGAGGAACCCCTTTTAATCCGTCCCTCTGTACCCCCTTCACTCCCCAACTTCTGCCTTCCTCTTCCTTCTTGGAGGACATATGGCCTCATGAAGTTTTTGTTTGCTTGCAAGGGGAAAAAAATCCAGCTTCAATGTGGAGGGTTTTTCCTTTAAAAAAATTTTTTTTATTAAGCATCAAGAGACATAGCAATCTGCTTGCAGATACTGTACGTGCATAATTAATAAAATCTCATTATTTATTTATAAAGAGACACGAGGAACTGGAGAATTAGGGCTATCCCCATTATATATGAAGAGAGGGAGAGAAAAAGTGGGAGAAAGAGGCAAATACTTTCTGAACGTTAGATCTTTCTGAAGAAGTGAAATTCAATATACAATGAATAAATAGGCATCTACTCCTCATCGGAGTGGCACTCCATGCCCAGAAGGCATCAGACAGCAGAAACCTGGTTCAGGGAGCTTAAGAAAGGAGCGGGACCAACTCGATGCTTGCAGTGCAGGCTCTGGGCAGTTGGCAGGGAGCGGGAGGTATGGTGGAGGGACTGGAGGTGGGGAAAAGTGGGTGTGTGGGGGAAGGCTTGGAAGCCAATCAGGGGCTTCTAAATGAGGGGGAGTTGGGAATAGAATTCCTGCTAAGTGGGAAAGGGGCCACAGTCACCCTGTGGGCACCACATTAACAATCCAGATGCAGGCTTGAGGGAAGCCCTGGGCTTCTCTCGTCCATTATAAGGCAGGTAACAGTAACTGCGGAGGAAGGGGGACTAGAGATTTCTAAATGCCAGCTCTGCCCTTGGACCTCTGCATGCCAGATGCCCGGCCAGGACCGCCAATATCAATAACCCAACTTATTATATAACAGCGTCCCCGCGGCCAGCCAGGCAAGGGTCAGAGCCTCCCCTCCCAGGCTTCATGAGTTCGGGTGGACCTTCGCTCTTGTGCGCGCTCCCTCTCCCTCCCTCTCTCATTTTTTCTTGAGACAAGCTTTAAAATAGAAAACAGGCTTGTGCAGGAACCAACCCCACAGAATGGGGTGGTTTGGAGGGATTTTTCCCCCACCTCCCTCCAGTACAGGCAACTCAAGCAGCGGAACGCTCGGCCTTCCCCAGGCGGTGGGCTCCGGGAGGGGGGCGGGGAGAAGGGCTGGGGAGGGGGTCGGCTTGGGCAGCAGCCCCCGCAGGGTTACCCGGGCGCGTGCAGGGAAACGTCTCAGCAATTC
>NW_006441955.1:6596165-6597076 GCF_000325575.1 Pteropus alecto
GGCTGCGCGCTGATTGGCCGAGCCGCCGCCTCGGCGTTCCAGCCAGGCGCCCCTCCCCCCGCGCCGTCCACCCCGGAAGGAATTTCCTCCTCTGGCGGCCGCTATTGTTGTCCGCCTTCGCTGTTTGGGTCGGATCGCGTAACCATAGTATCCAAACTGTGTCCGCGCGGGGCCCCAGCTTGGGACCCCTGTGCCCCCAGCCCACCCCCCCTACACTTTCTTTGCAGCCTACTTATCGTGACTTCATCGGACTCCGGGGAGCAGGGGAGGGGGGATGAGGCGGGGGGAGCTGGCCCACTTCTGGCGGCCCTTACTTCGAGATGTTTTCAATTATAATCTTTAAAAAAGTCTGTTTTGTGGGTTCGGGGCTTTTAAATTCTTCCTACCCCCCCCCCCCCATCAAATCGTTGGATCAAACTCGAATGGGGTTTTTCTCTCCGTTTCCCCTTTACTGTCTTCACTCCAGCCCCTGACTTTGCTGTTCACGGTTGGGGGTGGGGTGACTTCACAGCAGGAGTCAACCCCCAAACCCAACCCCCGAAATCCCGGCGGTGTCCCGGTCCCTGGGCCTGGGCTTGAACTGGGGAAGGCGAGGCTGGTACTGGAGTCAGGAACATCGGACCCTGCAACCTCCACTCTCCGCTCCGGAGCACTTCCTGGCAGGGTTCGGGGATCCCTGGAGGTGGATCTGGGAGAGGAGGTGCGGGGTGGATGCCGGCCAAATATCGGGCGGGGGGAGGCGAGTAAAAGGAGTAAGGGGGTGACGGGGAAGCAGCTGACAGATTCTTGGAAAAACAAGACGCCTCGCCCCTCAAATTTCTCCTTCGGATCTGAGCACAGACATACTAGTCCGCGCGAGCAGCTCGGTCTCAATATTTGCTCCCCACTCCGTCAAAAAATGAAAAAACGAA
>NW_006441955.1:6597103-6606357 GCF_000325575.1 Pteropus alecto
TCTAATGGGAGAGATGGGAGAGCCAGCAGCTAGTCCGCACCGGGCGGGCTGCGCGCGGCGCGGGAGCCCCCGTTGCTGAGGCCCGCAGCTGGGGGCGGTGTGTGTGCAGGGGGTGTCAAACATTCCCAGAACTCAAGTATTCTCCCGGCGCCGGTTGGGGCGGGGGCAGCGGCGGCAGTGGCCCAAGTTCGGGGCAACACTGCCCCCTAGGGGCCGCCTTCAGAGGTTTGCAGCCAGGGCGACGAAGGGCCTTGAGGTTTGAGTTCCTGGGCCGGGGCTGCAGTGATCCCCTGGTCGGCCCGTGACAGGATGGAGGAGGGCTTCCAAGCGCCAGTTTTTAGGGCTGAGGGGATGTGGTGGTGGGGTTCATATGTTTGCTCTAGAATTTAAAATTTTGTCAGGCAGTTGGATGCATCCTACATGATTGGTGGATCTAGTTTCTTCAATGTGCAGTTGGACAAACTGAGGCCCAGAGAGGCGTCTTGCTCAGTGCAAGGACATGAGGTTTGAGCCCTATCCTTCTGGGATCCTGTGGCTTTTTTGGATTCACAAAGTCCGTTTTCATTCCTGACCTCAGTGGCTCCTTGTCAGAGAGGCATCACCATTGAGCATTCTACGACGAAAAATCACGAGTTGTCTTGACTTGATCAGTCACACAACTTAGTGAGGACTCAAGTCTCCTGTCTTTCAGTTCAGCCTTTTATACCATGGGGACTTCAGGGGACTTGAACTGTAGGCTGAGCTAGCCTGCCCTTTCATTCTGGGGTGCCTAAGACTAGGGTGGGGGTGCCTGCTCTAGGCTGAGGGGGTCCAACAGAAAGGTGTGGGTCTGCTGAAACCTTGGTTCTGGGCCCCTACACTGCTACTGTCTCGGTTTCCCCATCTCTAAAATGAAGGAGTGGGCAAGAGGGCGGGAAGTCAGCTTGTGTCTCCAGTGCTTGGTGGCACTATACTGCTCCTCCTCCTCTTTTGTCTGTCATGCCCTCTCTCCTGCCCCACCCTGTTCTCTGTTGGGGTTGACCCAGCATTTTCCTCTGCCTGCCTTTCCTCCCTCCCTGCAGGGCTTCTGCCCCCGCCCCTCCCCTGCCCTCCTGGCCTGCACAGAGCTGACTGCTGGAGGGAGAAGTAGGCAAGGAGCCAGCAGAGTGTCAAGTCAACCCCTTGGGAAAACGGTGGTGGTGGTGGTGGTGGTGGTGGGGGCTGCTGTCAGAGGCTATAGCTCGGTGCTGGCGGGGCAGGGTCCCTGAGGGTTATTTGTGTCCAAGGTAACTGGAGTCCAAGCTGGCTGCTAGCCTCCTTCCCCTCTCCCTAGAGAGGAGGGGGAATGCACTGGAAGTCCTTTCGATTCCTCCCTCTGTCTTGCTTACCACTCATGAGCAACCAGGTACAAAGTCTGGTTCTTTCTCCTCTTCAGTCTCTCTGCAGTCATTCTCTTCTTCCCACCCTTCAGTCACCACCCTAGTCTGCTAGCCTGCTGGTCTCCTGGTCTCCTGGGGGGTCTAATGGCCCCTCTGATCCTTCCTTCATACTGTCCTCTACACCCGAGCTTTCTGAATCACAAAGCACATCCTCCCTTGCTTCAGTCACTGCCCTGCCTTCCATTGCTCTCAGGATCAACCTTTCTTCTCCACCTCATTTTGGGACTTTCTTTGACATCTCCTCTGTGTCCTAGTGACACTGCATGTGACCTCTGGAGCCTACCCTGCTCCTTGGGTCCTGCCAGGCCTTAAAGACATTGAAGCAAACAAAACCATCTATCCCTGCAGGGAGCATACAGAACAGGGTAGAGACAACCAGCAGGGTCATATAATGGTTGTTGACAGAATGGGGTCTTGAGAGGAACCTCACCCAGCCTGGAAGGGAAATCAGGGAAGGCTCCCCGAAGGAGGTGATTTTTGTGCTGAATCCCAGGGATAATTAGGAACTGGGCAGATACACAGAGGTAAATGGGGAAGACAGTCAAGGGAGAGGGAATGACATGAGCAGGCAATAACATGGGCAAGTACAAGTCATGAGAGAGCTTGAACCTTAAGGAAACCTAGAGACAGTGTAGCTGAACTGTAAGGGGAGAGGACAGTGGGAAGACATGTGGCTGGAGAAGGAGCCAGGTAGAAGTGGTCCTTGCGTGCTGGCCTAAGAAGCTGGGATTGCCATGTACGAGCCCTGAGGAACCCTGGGAGGATGCTGAGCCCTGGGCTGATCTGCATTTTGGGACACCTTCCCTCTTGCAGCCAGGCCCTGGCAATGCAGAAATGACTATTTTTATTTACTCAGTCTCCCTTCTTATTCTCTTTCCATAAAGGATCTGAAAGACTCTGAAGAAAAATCAGATGTGATTCTTGCTTTCAAGGTGCTGGTATGCTGGGGTACATAAAAAATACACTGGGTCAAGCAGAATGAAAAAAGCACAGCAAGGACTTTCTAAAATACACACCAAGTCTCCCTGTTCATCCCTGCTTTAAACCTCTTTATTGGCTCCGTGGTGCCCTCAGTGGCAAGCCCTTCTCCTTTTGTGTGGCATTCAAGGCCTTTCTGGCCTGCCCTGCTGGCCTCTCTGACTTATCTCAGCTGCACCATTCACACTCCCTTTACTCCAGCCTATTGAATTATTTGCAGTTCCTCCAGTATACCACATTCCCTCCAACCATTAGATCTGTGCCCCATACTGTTTGTTCTGCCTGGAGTCTTATCCTCCAGCCCCCAGGCCTCTCGCCCTTTCTTCATTCAACTGTTGGCCTTTTCAAGATGCCGCTCAGGCATCACCCCTTCTAGGAAGCCCTGTTTGATCTCCAAAACTGGGCTGGGTTCCTTCTTTGAACTCCCATTGTCCCTCGTGCTTTCTTTTTATCATAGCACCCATCCTAGCATAGTTTAATAATCCAAAGGAGAATGGCAGCCTCCATCTCTGATTTACCCCTGGGTCTCCTGCAGGTCGTACATACCCAGGGCACAGAATAAATGCTCAGTTAAATTGTTGTTGTTGAAGACTGTGTGTGAGCAGCTTGTGGAGAATAATAGTAATAGACATTACTCTCTGCCTGCTGTGTGGCACTGCCATTTGAATTGCTGTCATTTCATAAACCTTTTCTGAGCGCTTATCCTATGTGGGCTCCAAGGACGCAAATGACAGTCTGCATTTGCTTCTAAGGACTCATAGTGCAGTGAGGGAAGCAGACTAGACGGAATAGAGTTATTCCAAAGATTAAATGAGGTGATACATATAAAGCCCTTCCCAACAGAGTCTCTTTCCCACTTTGGAGACAGAGTGGTCCTGGTTTTGGTAATGGAGGAAAAATCTATCGCTGCATCAAGCAATCCATACCAACCTTCTAGGGGAGGCAGCTCTGAACCTGGAAGGCCCCTTGTTTGAGCCTCCAAAAGGATGCCTGTGGCCAAATTTTAGGGCAAGGGGTCTTGGAGAACTTCTTAGCTTAGTTGTTAGATATTTGGGTGGAGGATGCAATTTCGAGAAAGGGGCAAGGAAGAGAGGAAGGGGGAAGATGGGAGAGAGGAAATAAGAGAGAGGGTAAGGTACGTAGAGTGAAGAGGCCCGGCCATAAACCTCTGCTATGAGCAGAGATATCTAATATTCAGTTTCAAGTCACTGGAGTTGCTCCTCTGTGTCCTTAAACCCCCTGCCAAGCCCACCACATCCTCATTTGCCTTGGGTGAGTTTTTGTGGAAATTGAGGAAGGGGTTGAGTTTCTGTCAGTCTCATGGCTTGTAACAAAATTAGCACCCACAGGCCAGTGAGGTAGTCCAAAAATTGATCAAGTACAGGAATTTAGAATTAGAGATGATCATGGAAATGTAAGTCAGCCCCTGGGGAATTTGCAGAAGTGTGAAGTGTGGAGGAGTTAACTTACAAGGGTGAGCGAAGCATTTGAGGCGATCTTATTTAAATCTCAGTGGGTTTTGTAACAGATTGTATTTTCCAAAAATGGTTGCAGTAATATCTCCCATCCCATATGCTTCTCTTTCAATGTGACTCTGACACTCCTCCCATCAAATCAAGAGATGGGGTCTATGTGTCATCTCTGTGAGCACAGGTGAACCTTTATGACTGCCTTGACCAGCAGAGTGGCAGAAGCGACACTATTTATATGAGTAGGGTTAGGTCATAAAAATGCCAAGCATGTCTGCTTTGTTTTCTTGAAGAATTCATTGTGGTGGAAGCTGGCTGCCATGAGTGCCCTGACACAGCCATGCCGTGAGGAAGGCCAAACTCATTTACGTGGCGAGATCACATGGAGAAGTCTTGAGACCAAATGCGGAGAGGGGTGCTCAGCCGTCCCCCAGTTGCTCAGCCCTCTGCTGTTCCCTCTCCAGCTGCTGACTGTGGAACCCAGCTATCCCCTTTCCAAATTCCTTACCCACAGAAGCCATGGGAGGGGAGAAAATGATGGTTGTCATTTTAAGCCATGAAGGTTTGATGTGATTTGTTACACAGCAGTAGATATTCTGAACACATTTATACTTATTTTACTATCAGTCTTCCCTGATAAACTATAGTTGGTTTTTGTTTTCAGTTCTATTTTCAGCACTTAACCTGGAATGTACTATTCTCTACAGATATTTGTTGTATAAATGAATGAAAGTTAACAGACCAGATCAATATGGTGTTGGGGAACCAAAGGGGTGGCGGGAGCCCAGAGGAGACTCCTAACTGAGCTTAGGAGGTCGGGAAGACTTCCTGGGGAAAGTGATGCTGGGCAGAGTGACACACAGGAATATCTTCCTCGTGTCTGGGTGCTAATTGTTTGGTCTTGGCTCAAAGGCTTCCTGTCCAATGTACCAATCCCCATGTCCATTTTGGGGGTCCCCCTTCCCTCTCCTGTTCCAGCTCTTTTCTCTCTCCTTCACTGGGCCTGCAGGCTCTCTCCTCCTGCCTCCTCTGACTCGGAGTTTGGCTGGAGAAAATTAAGTCAATGGGGAGGGAGGAGTTGACAAATAGACGGTCTGGTAATTGAATTTTTTCTCTCTAGCCCTTTCTCCACCCCCCAGAGAGCAGGAGGAATTAGCTCTCTAGACAGTGGTTTTTCCTGCTAAGAAGCTCCTGTGTTTCATCCCTTGCCTGCCTAGACCAGCGAGGAGGAGGGGGGCAGGCAGGCAGGAGCCTTCTTAGGATCTTCTGGGCTAAGCCTTATGCAGAGGAGGAAACTGAGACCTGGGGAGGAGAGGATTTGCTACAGGTGCTAAGCAGGTTAGCATCTGAGCCAGGACTAGAAGGGAAAGGCCGAGGGACCAGCCCTTGCACTGTCCCTGGAAGGCAGGGACTGGGAGGGATCTGGAGTGTAGCAGGGGCACAGGGGTGCAGGCTGCAGGAAACCTGGGGCTCCTGGGTCCCTGGCAAGAGGGAGCCCCTTTATCATTGGTTGGAGTTTCCTTGGTTGGTAGGGTAGCCAGCCTGCTGGGCACTTATGAGGTGAGCCTGTTGCTCTGTAGGTTCAGCCACCCTGCAGAACCTGGCCACCCGGCAGGTCCTTTTTTGTGTACAGTACCCTCTAGGGGGACAAGGCGGGGCCGTTGTTGTTGTGACCTTAGGCAGAGTGTTGACAGGGCTGGAATAACCAGGCTACAGCTCTAAATCTCACCATTCTGAAAAATGGGATGGCCTGGATCTCACAGAGCTGCGGTGAGTTATGGAGGGCACCGGCTCTGTAGGCCCTCCATCAATAGTGTCTGTTATTGCCTCATTGTCGAGTTGATGACACAGAAGCTTCAAAGAGGCCCTGGTCTAAGTAGAAAGCTAGCAAGTGGCAGCACTAGGATTCAAACCCTGGGGGAACCTAAGCTCTCAAGTCCTCTCTACACACAGACTGTTCAGCTCCATGGGAGAGGCGGATGTAGGATGGGGGTGCAAGCCTGGCCCCTCAAGGTGGGAGGTAAAAGCCTGGCTCCACCGAGTAAAAGGAGGTGGGTGGATCCTGAGGTTGTCTGGGTTTCTAGCCCCCTGTCCAGGCCCAGCAGGGGGTAGGCACCTCGGGTCCCTCCTCACTGAGCAGTGTGGCTGCTGGGCTCTGGGAGAGCTTGATTTATTAAGCTAATGTTCTAGCACATTTTCCCCCTCTGGTAATGAGCTGTTTCCACCAGGGGGTGTCTGCAGAGCAACTGTGGGCTTCAGGCAGCTCCCCCAGGGGGGCAGGGCTGGCTGGCGTCTGTCTGTTGGGGGCCAGGGGCGTCTGGCCGCTCAGGGAGGAGTGAGGTTGGAAAGTCTGGGTTGAAAAATCACCCTCTGGTGGGGGAGGTGCTGCTGACTGGAGGCAGGAGGCTGGTCCTGCCCTGGGAGCGATTCCACATTTCTCCCCTTGGCATCCTGGCCCAGTTTCCCACCAACTTCAGGGGCCTGGGAGGGAACATTCTGGCTTGGTTTCTCCTCACCACACCCCACCCAAAATTCTGAGCTCGGCCTGCCTACTGTCTGCTTGTTATCCCCCAGAGCTGGCATTTCCGTGGCTCGATGTGACAGTTATGTCCTTTGCAGCCAGACAGATCTAGGTTCAAACCCCAGCTCAGCCACCTTCTAACTCTGTGACCTGGGCCAAGGGTGGGGTGATCCACGACCTCTCTGGGCCTCAGTTTTCCATTTTAAAATGGGGATAAGAAGCCATATTTGTGGGGTTCTGAGGGTCAGTGGTAATCCATGTGGAGCTCTGTACAGAGTGATAAATCCTGCCTTGACGGCCTGGCCTGCTGACCTTGGGGCAGACCTGTTGGGCCACATAACTGCAACTCATTCCACCCTGGCACGCCATGTGCACAGCAGAAGCACTGGACCCTGTAATCCTTAGATAGACCCCTCACATGCAGCAAATACCTCTAGCAGGCCCAGCACTTGCCGGCTGACAAGCCGGTATATCGCTGGCTTGTTCAGAGGCTTTATTTTCCTTACATGGGGCAAAGACAGTGCTTGGTATTTTGGCTTTAAAAAATTAAAGCCAAAATTCATTTTTTTCTTCACCAAACTTGAATTCCCCAGATCCTGGACTCTGTGTCAGATTGGGTGACCTGCTCAGTACTGAAACTATATCACTCAATGTCCATTCTTTGTGTCTTTAGTTTTATTGCTTTTTTTTTTTTCTTTAGCACATGCCTGGTACCCAGAAGGCATTCATCAAAGGGTATCTATCGCTGCTCTTCATATTGGAGATGATGCTGTCCCACTGGCCCCATCCCCTGGGAGGGAAAATGGGACGACTAGCATGGGTCTCTGGAGAGTGATAGTCCCTGATAGGGTGCATAAGGCATTCTCCTTCCCCAGGAGCCGTTACCCCGTTTTACAGAGGAGGGCGGTTGAGTGACTTACCCAGGCATCTAGGACATGAAAAGCAGAGCAAAGACTGAAACCCAGTCTTCTGGACCTCCAAACCAGTGCTCCTTCCTCTCCTTACTAGAGGTCGCTGAGGGAGTTTCCTGGTCTCCAACAGGTCCTCAGTACAAAGGCGAGTGCTCTCAAGCTTCTTTCTTTCCTCCGGTTAACCAGCCTTGAGCTCTAGGTGAATCTGGAAGTTTGTGGACCCTTTTTAGAAAGGGCTGAGTTTTAGGAAGAGAGGCATGGAGGGGCCTGGGCCACTGGGTACCTGTACCTGTTGTCTTGGTATCTGCTCCTCACTGAATTCAGAACCTCCCTGCATCCCCCAAGAGAACTGAGCCACCCCAAAGCATGAATGAACAAGTAGGATGGACTGAAGGTTAAAGCAGAGATGGACGAGGGCATTTCTGTTCATGTTTTATAGGAAAGAGCCTAACAGAATCCGTGTTAGAGGTTCTGTTTGGCCGCCTGCCCTGGGGGAATCCTCTCGTCCTGCCCTCTCACACATTGTTCCCCCGGGGAGGTGGCGTCTCTCCCCGTCCCTCACTTCGCCAGCCTTTGTACAAGCTGTTCCCTTGACATTTTCTCTCCTCATGGCTGGTGCCTTTGAGCGTTTAGTCCTCTCTCAGCCACCTCCTCAGAGAGGCCTTCCCTGACCATTGATCAAGAGAAGTCCCCAGCCACCCCCATCACCTTCTCAGCTTCTGTTGTCTTTGCACTGTCGTCTGAAAAGACCTTGTATATTGCCTGTTCCCCTCTAGAATGGAAGCTCTGTGAGAGCAGGGACACTGGCTGCCTTATGCCAAGTACGCCCTGGGGAACACAGTGGTGAATAATCCCTTTTTAGTTTCTTTCTTCTCAAATTCACCTGCGCCCTAGCTCCTGGCTTCAAATGTACACATCTAAATTTACTTCAGGACTCCAATTAACAGGGGCTTTATGTCAACAGCAGTCACTTTTCCTACGTTTTAACACTGGTTGGTGTTCGCCATTAATATATGTACTTTCCACATATTAACTTACTTAATCCTCGCATCACCCCCTGAGGTAGTGCTGTTATTATCAGATGCCCCTTTTACAGATGAGGAAACTAAAGCCAAAGGTCACTGGTCCATTTTTGCACAGTTGGTAAGTAGCAAGGCTGCAGTTGACACTGAATGGTTGGTTCTGTGGAACTCCTACTTCCCTGGACAGCTTCTAGTGTGATGCTCTCGCGTGCCTCTCAGAGGGCAGCCTCCCTACCGCTTTGTGGAATGTGGACGAGCCTTTGGAACTTGCTCCCCCATATCCCTACTGCTCCCCAAATGGTTTTTCAGAGGACTTCTTCCAAACACGTATGTTTATGCCAAACTATAGATGTGAGAAGGAGTAGAATATGCCACCCTAAAATGTGCCATTTAGGCATGTGGATTATTTTAAGCTGAAGGCAATCAAGGCCCCACAAACTCAAGAAAACCCTCTACCTCTCCCGTAACTACCTAAAAGAATTTCGATAAAATGTCTGGCCTAGAAAGAGAGCTATAACCAGAGACAACGTTTACCTTTTCTCGTTCTTTAGCTCAGGGTGGTATATAAGCCTCAACTGCCCGACTTGCGCATATCTTCCAAGTGCCCTCATATCTTCGGGGCTCCTGTATATTTGAAATTAAATTTGTTTTTTTTTTCCTCTTGTTAATCTGTCTTACATCAGTCAATTTGAGTATCAGACCAGCCAAAGGAACCTAGAAGTAAAGGAAAAATTTTCCTCTCCTACACATGTTTGGATGAACAAAATTTCCTCCATCTTTTACACATTTAACAGAAAGCAGTATAAAAAGGAAAGGACAACATTTAAAGGAGCCTGGAGCCTTTCCTGGAACCGGGCGGAACTGGGTCTGGAATATTTCTGTCAGTGCTCCTCTTCTTTCTCTTCTTCCCCCACCCCCCCACCCCCCCGACGTGG
>NW_006441955.1:6606427-6607292 GCF_000325575.1 Pteropus alecto
GGACTTCAGACGACTCCCAATGCTGGCTGTTCCGGAGTTTAGTTGTAATTTTGATGTGGTTGTGACCGGAATTCTTTCCCCTTTTTATGCTTGTTTCCTCATTTGTCCTCTCTGGGTACCAAGTGGATGATAACCTCCCCATGGCTCCTGAGTACTTATATACCTCTCAGTTCCACACCTGGATGCCACTTCTCAGGAGAAGAGAGAGAATCTAATTGGCTGAGCTTGGTCCAGCTGAGGCCCAGGCTCCTGTGACTGGGGGAGGGAATGTGAGGTCCAAACATGGCTGTTATGGACTTGGCCTGTTTGCATATGGGTGTAGTCTTCAAAGGAGAGGGGTAGCAGTGAGCTGTGCAAACAGCACTAAAAGTGCCTGCAGTGGTCACGAAGAGCATTGGACACTACACTAAGGAACTTATCCTCCATGTGATGAGGATTTTATGCCAGGGAATAGCAGAATCCGACTCACAGTTCGGAATGCTTGCTGTGGCTGCTGGAGGATGGAGGTGGGCTGTGGGGAGACCAGTGAGGGGGCTGTCACACCTATATAAGGTGGTGAGGGCTTAGGCGGAGCATAGGGTCCTCTGAGGAGGAAGCAATGGCACATGTTGCCTCTTTCTCTGGGCCATTTTAATTTCCTTCCTCCTGGGTCAGCTCTAAGACTCATCATGCATTGATTCTGGGCATTTAGTCCAAGCCAGGCCCTGTGCTGGACGCTTGAGCCATGCCATTAGATGCTCACTGCTGTGGAAAAGACAGGACATGGACACATACCTCAATGACACCAGAGAATGAATCAGATGAAATGCTATGGGAGATCCCAGGAGAACAAAGTTATTTGGTGGTGGTGGTGGGGGTGGGGGGC
>NW_006441955.1:6607394-6664329 GCF_000325575.1 Pteropus alecto
GGGTCATTCCCCCCCACACTTTTTCTGTAAAATTAGCACTTGATGCAGGCCTAGAAGAACAGCTAGGAGTTGAATGCATGGAGCTATGGGTAGAAGGCTTTCTGGGTGGAGGGGACAGTGTGGGCAAGGGCATGGAGTTGGGAAAGTGTGAAGCATGGCTGGGGACAGCAGGCCATTCTATTAGTAGTGAGGTGGGTAGAGTTGAATAAGGGGAGATGAAACTAGAGGAAGGCAAGAACTTTCCTCCATGGGCATTCCCTTGTGGAACATTTTAAATGCCGAGCTAAGGTGTTTAGACTTCACGCTGTGGCAGTGGGGAGCCATTGACTGTGTGCAGATAGTGATGTGATCGGTGGTTTGTTTTTTTTTTAGGACTCAGCGTGAGTTCTATCCATTAAACCAGGGAGAAAGTACTCGGGTCTTTAGAGCGCCAGGGCCTGGGGAATACACTGGTGCCTTGAAAACCCCCCCACTGCAATGTCTATCCCCATATCCCAGGGCCTTTGGGAGTACAACAGGGTGGTCTATGAGGCCAGGAAAGGTATGTGCAGGCATGGGGTGGCTGTGGCAGCTGCCACATGGCTGAGGGCCTGCAGAAGCTGGTGATGGCTGGAAGGTAATTAACAATTGTAATCATTCCTGTCATGACATCATTAAACTCCGATTACACTGGCTGGGTGGCTGATGGATGGGCCTGGGAGTCACAGCTTGTGAGGAAGGCAAGATCATTTATCAGCAGAAGATCAGTAGTGGGGACCCAGGTCTCTACATGTGGGGTGCTGGTGGGCCTTAAGGTGCTGGCTGCCATCTCAGGACAAGGGAAGCTGAGACCGGACCCTGAACAGGTTCAGACTCTGTAGCAATTCATGAGAAGTCTAGCTAGAAGATCCTGAGAAATCATCCAGCGGAGGTGCCCCAGAGCCTTGTGTGTGTGTGTAGGGGATACTGGGGGTGGAAGCAGAGCTCGTGGGGCTCCAGGCATCCCTCTCCTTGCTTCAAACCCCCTTTCTCTCTCTAAGTGGAAATTTTCTCATTGTTTATTATACACAATTATTGAGAAAGAAATCCAAACAATATGGAGGAAGTATAAGTCCTGCATAATCCCATTCCCTAGATGTAATCATCGTTAAAAGTTTGGCTTATGTTCTAGTTTCCAAGGCCCCTGGCGCTACCACCTAGGTTCTTGGCAAGATTCCTCTTGTTCTTGGGCTATTCTGGTGACCGCCCAAGAAATTCCCTTTTTGACTTAAAACTAGTTTGATGCTTTTCCCTTCAGGTGTGGGCAAACTCAAGGAATAGGAAATTTCTATCCCACCCCCACCTATCCTAATCTGTTCCCGGGGACTGGTTCCAGGTAGCTCACTACTTTCAATAAGCTCAGGAACAAGCTGTTTCTTTGCATTGCCAAAAGCAGAGGCTGTCCTGGAAGGCTCTGTGTTTAGCCAGGCCCCTCCCCCTCCCCATGTACTTACAGATGCTGGCTGGAGACCTGGGGGTGGAGCAGCAAGGGGAGAGGAGGAAGAGCTAATTGCCTGAAAAAGCAATAGGAATGGGGGTTGGTGCCCAAGCAGCTGGGTGGAGGGGTGGAGAAGAACAAGGTACAGGTGGGTGGGTGTGAGCTGTAGAAGTGTCTCCTCTCTACAGTTCCCCTAGCCAGCTGGAGTTGACATGTGTCGGAATGAACACCCTTGGCCCCTCTCTTCACTCCTCCTGCTTGTTCCCTATGGGAGGAGAGGAGTGACAAATTTGACGATAAAATCTCAGAGAACTTGACATTCTTGGGCCAGGTTAGTCTGGGGGCAGAATCACCGCTTTAAAATGCGGTGTATTTGGAGATAGGGGATATCTGGTTATTTAATAATGCATACCAAATCATCCCAAAACCAAGCGGAGTAAAATAATCCCATGTTCTGCTCACAGATTCTGGGGATCTCAGATTCCAGGAACTTCTGGCTGGGCTGTTTGTTCTTGTTTAGGGTCTTCTTAGGTGGAGTACAAGTGGCCTCTGGGACTGAGTCTCTTTTTTTAGTGTTGTTGGGATGGGGGGATTGTCACTCGTGCCTGCTGACAACTAGGATAGGTAGAAGGCCCCACACCCTGTTCCCAAATCTCACCTCGCCAGCAATAAAATTGATTCTTCCCTCTGCCCATCCTGGGGCTTCTGGTTCCCAAAGGGCAGCAGATGATGGCGAGGGTCCCTTCCCTACTGCCAGGAGTCCTATGAGCTTGTGAGAGAGACACTAAGGGGAGTGGCTGATGAGCTTCAGGACGAGGACATCTGAAAAGGGCTTTGGAGATATTTCCTGCTTTGGGCCTCGTGCCTCTGCTGCCCTGGTACACTCTACCACACCCACGATCTTGTGTTAGGGGAGATTTGTGGGAGGTGAAGAAAGAAAGATGTGTTGGGATGGGACCATGACTGAAGAAACAGGCAGTTTAGACTGCCTGGGGATGGAGAGGACTCCAGTGAAGCTTCCTGTGTAGCCAGCCTACAAGATGGTCCTGATGAGCCATACCTGCTTGTGTAGTGCACTCCAGCACTGAATCAAGGCTGGCCCCGTGTGGCCAATAGAATAAGATGAAAGTGACGATGTGGCTCCCAAGACTGGATCATAAAGGCCTTGCAGCTTCTGCTTTGGATTCTGGGGGAAACAAGCTGCCAGGCTGTGCGAACACTTAGCAGCCCCATGGAGAAGCCTGCATGGAGAGGAGCTGAGGCCCTTGGCCAACAGCTAACACCCACCTGCCACTCATGTGAATGGGTCACCTTAGAAATGGATCCTCAGGCTGATCAAGTCTTCAGATGACTGCAGCCCTGGCCAGCATCTGACCGCAACCAGGTGAGAGACCCAAATGAGAACTGCCCAGCTTCCCAATATCCTGACCTAGAATTTGTGATTGTGTTGTGTGACTAAGTTTTGGTCTAATTTGTTACATGGCATTTAATAACCGATACTTCCTCTTTCCAAATACTCCAGAGGAAGATGGGAAGATGATTCTTGAGAGGGAGGGGGTGAGGAAGCAGATAAAGGGAGACAAAAAGGTAGACAGAGCTCTTACATTCCTCATGAAGCTGGGGGAGAAACCTAAAACTTCAGCAGTCTGGGTCCTTCAGCATGGCACGCTCCCACGGTGGGTTAATGTAAGAGGGTTTTGTAAAGTTTTCCACAGTGAGACTGGGTTGAGTTCTTGTAGCATAATTAGGCCAAAGTTACATTATCAGAAAGAATATGTAGACATGGTAAGGGTTTTCGACAGGAAACTAGTTTTCCAGGTGTGGAATGTGTCTGATTTTTTAGATGCGTGGGGAGGGAGCAAACTGGAACCAATTTCATGACACCCTCCCCGCCCCCAAAGGGACTGAAAGTTTCCACGTCCCCTCAGCACACAACCTGGCGGAGAAGAAAATGCCTTTGACTTAGAGGATGCCAGAGACTGAGGAATTTGCAAGACTCAAAAGGGGTTGTGAGACATCTGGGACGCAATGGGGTGACAGGGAGGGTGGGAAGAGGCCTGGATTTCAGGAGGGGAGGAAGCCAGCCAGAAAAGAAAAGCCTTTGAAAAAAGCATTCTACTGGAAAAAGATTCGAAAATAATCGATCTATGGACCCCATCAGGCTTCCCCTCCCCTCGTTTTATAGAAGAATGGGGAGGAGTGCTTCAAGTTGTGTTTTCCCATAAGTAGATCCTGAGACAAGGATGTGAGTGTAAGCCTGTTTGAGAGGTGATCCCAGGAAGCAGTGAATGGAGGTGGGGAGTACACAGGGCAGGATAGGCAGCCCGCAAAGGCCAGTTACTCCTGTGGGCAACTGGGCAGATCAGGCTCCCCCTTGTCATGCCACCATGGGGCCAGGAAGCTGACATTTATCTTCCAACTTCCATTGGTGGTTGGCTGGGGTCCTCCTGGGCCCTCCTGGCCTGCCCCTCACTGTACCTGGACAGAGAGAAGCCTGGGGAGAGTGGAGTTGTAGCTTCAGCTTGTCCTAGAGTGAGAGCAAAGGGATACGGGTGGTGCCCTGTGCCAAGGTAGATAGAGCAGGCTGGCTCTCACACAGTCCCCAGGCCTGAAGGCCTTTCCCAGGCAGTCAGAAGGCCTAGTAGCCCGGACTCCTGGTTGGTGAACAGCAGAACCTGAGGAAGGTGGTCAGTTCTAGATTGGATGCTTACAGTGTGCTGCTGGATGCTTGTTTTGTAGGAAAGGCTCAAGGTGGAAGTTAAGAGGAATTGGTTTAAATGTTGACTCAATCCCTTACTCACTATATAATTTTTGCTTATCTCCTTTTTCAGCCTCAGTTTCCTAAGCTACAGAATGGGGCTGATGCTCCCTACCCTGCCTGCCTTGAATGCTTAGAACGTTGGTTTGAGTATTGGTAGTTTGCCTTCCTATCTTCTTTTCATTCCTCCTTCTTCTGATAACATTTGGGGATCCATCCCTCACCACAGATCCTAGTGATTTTGTTGGGACTCCACCCCTGGACCTAGCCAATCTGAGCATGGCATTTCCCTGGCCATGGTGATTGATTCAGAGGTGGGTATGTGCCCTGAGCCCATCCAGTCAGAATGAATCCCAGTGCTTCTGTAGGAGCTCTTGGAAAAGCCCCTCTTTCCTGGCGGCCTTGAATTTGAAAAGAAGAGAAGCTTATCACCAGGTGGAGCCTCAAAATGAAGCCAGCGCATGGGAGAGAGTAACAAGAGATAGAGGAAAGGCAGGGCTTGATGACTTTGCTCAAGCCCCTGAATCAAGCTGTGCCTGAAGCTGCCTGCTACCTCCGCTCCACTTCTCACTTATATGAATCAATACACTCCTGCTGCTGAAACTTGTTTGTGATGGATTTTCTGTCCCTTGCAACAGAAAGATTTTTAACTGGTAGAAGTACTGGACATCATGCTGATACGAGCTGGGGGCTGAGTGCTTGTTGAACAGATGAATAAATAAATCACCTAACTAGTGGTCCCCTATTATCACTTTAGTGAATGGACATGAGGAGAGGTGAAAGGAGAGGCTGGAAGAAGGGTGTCGGAGAACGTTCTTTTTTTTCCCTAAAATTGAAGAAACTTCATTCTTGTTTTGTGGGGTAGGCCAAACCGTGCAGTGATTATAGGGATGAGGTAGGACCAGGGTAGAACCCCAGAGAGAAGGCCTGAGAGAGGAAGCCAGAGTCCCTTGCAGGGAGTTCAAGAAGTTCACTTAGGCTTCCGAGTCCAGCTCCTCTCCAGGGCAGGAAGAAAGGAGCATGGAACATGCTTGGGCTCTTGATCCAGACAGCCTGTTCAAATGCTAGCTTTTCTATGACAGCCCATGTCTCTGTGTCAGCCTTTCACCCTGTGTCCAAGTGCTGGTCCTGGCACAGAGGTGGCATCAGAGTGGACTCATGGGATGAAGCTGAGGCTGACTGGGAGATCCCTTTCCCAGTGAGAATGACATTTGTGATAGAGTCTCCCGCTCCTTCCAACAATCTTTTCTCATCAATGTTCAATTTTCCTTCTCATTCCTGCGGCACAAAGCCTGCGAGCAGCCCGTTTTCACTCTGTAAGCAGTTGGTCCTCCCAAAAGAAGTTATTTTCCCTGAAGCCCACCAATTACAAGCAGATGAAAACCCCCGTGGCCCTTCCCCAGCCCCCTGTAGCATGTGGTCATGGGGGTGTAGGATTAGTTCCATCTCTGCCACTTACCAGCTGTGCAGCCTTGGGCAAGTGTCTTGGCTTCTCTCCTGATCCATAAAGTGAATATAATTCATTCTTTGTGGGGTTATGTGACAATTAAATGAAGTAATGTATGTGGAAGGGCCGAGCATGGTGCTTGGCACAAAGTTGGGTGCAGTTAAAGAGAATTCCCTTCTTCTGGCCTCCATGGTAGAGAACTTGGTTAAAAAAATTCTGTGGATTGATTCCACATGACGCCAAGCATCCACATATGTGTGTATGTCCGTGCGTATGCATGTGCACGTGTACTGTGTTTATGAGGATGTGCATGCTATGTTTGCTAGCCCCTCAGTGTGGGTGTCTGTACACAGAAGTGTGTGTTTGTGTACGTGTGCTCGTCTGTGCGCCTGCGTGCGTGTGTTTTCCCAGAGCTGTTAGTGGAAAGCCGTGATTCCGCTCTATGGCAGCGGCAACAGCAGCTCGTTCCCCCTGCCATTAAGCTGCCTCCCTCCACTCATCTAGGGGTGGGGAGGAGCTGCAGCCACCATGCCTCCCCTATCCCTGCGTGCTGCATGAGCACCCGGCCCCCGCCCTCTCTCACCATATGCCTGTCTTTTACAGTTCTTTGGTGCGTGGTGCTCATTGAGTGGCTAATTAGCTAAATGAATTAAGTGACATCCATACGTGTAATTAGCAAATGGTTATAAGCTGCTATTCTCCTTGGGATGTCTAAAATTTCTAGGGGTCAGATGCTGTGGGGGTGCTTTAGGGAGTAAATAAAAATGAACTGTGCGAGAGTCCAGGAAGTGCCTGGGGGGCTCTGAGAGCTCAATGGCCTGGCTGCAGGTTGGCTGGGGGAGCAGGAAGAAGAGGAGAGGTGCTCAAGAGCCTGGTAGGGGGAAACCCACTCCTAACATAATGAGTCAGGAGGCCTGGGTTCTGGCTGCATTCATGCAGGTTTTTGTGACCTTGGGTAAGTCCCCTCCCCTCTCCAGGACATGGTCTCTGTTTCTAAGTGGGGACCAGTTGGTCTCTCAGGACTCTCACAGCTCTGACATTCTTTTTTACCTTAAGCCAAACTTTCTAACAACAAACAGGGCTGTGCAAAGATGGGGTGATGTGCCCCACATCTTTGTTCCAGAGCACAGAGTTACCGTGTTCTCGTACACCTGTATAGTTTGGTACAAGCTGTCCTCTCTACCCTAAATGCCCTTGTCCACCATTTCTGCCTTTAAGGTTGTCCAGGGTGCAGGGTTTCTGAATGATGCACAGAGCTTTCTAAGTCAGGTCCAGATGTGGCTCATCTTAACCGGGAGAAGTGAACTGGAGAAACGAAGACATGGTTGCTGCTGCTCTCTCACCCTCAGCGTAAATGGTGGAACTGGAACACGATGATTATAATAAACACTCTTATTCTGAAAGGTCAAGAATGGGAGGCACACAGCAGCAGACAGTGGCTCCTAGCAATTCTGAAATTCCATTAGGCAGACATTTTTAGGGCTCCCTTCCATGACAATGGAAAATATTCTTTGGGTAGGCCCAGATTCTACTCCCTGGAAATAGCTCCTTTATGCATCGTTCTCTGTGGCTTCAACAGGGCTCTGTAGGAGGTCCTTCCCTCTTCCATCCTCCTCCTTGGCCACATCTCAAAGGAATGTTGGGGAATTGGACATTGAGTCATTTTCTCAGCCAAGTTTCTGCCCATTGATGGCTAGGGACTCCAGGGCCATTTTATTGAACAGTTAGTTTCTTAGCTCAAGCTGGTAGTTCTTTAGAGACTGGAACTTTCTCGAAAACTTAGTTGACTCCTTATTGGTTTGTTTCTAGGCAATTCCATATGCCAGCGAGCCACAACCAAAGTTCTTTTCTAGATATATAATAGATTTGCTCTATTTCCTTGTTTTATTACTCCCATACTTCCTTGATTGATTGATTGATTACAGTTACATGTTATCTTTATTTAATAAAACTGTTTTTTAAAATCTGTTTTAGTTATATTTGACATACAATATTATTTTAGTGTCAGGTGCACAACAGAGTGATTCGACATTTATATACCTTACATATCTCCTTGACTTAAATGTGGGTAGCTTGGACCAGCCTGCTTTGCTGGGTGTGACGTTGTTTTCTTATTCTCTCTGAGCTCCAAGCTCACCCTTATATATTTTTGCCTGTGTTGACTGGAACTCAGTAAACCATCGTTTCCCAGGTGTCCTTGCCTATTAGGTTCTTCCAATGGGAGGGGCTGGCAGGAGATCGAAAGGTGGCAGAAGGAGAAGCAGGATTTCCTTCCTGATTTCAGCACCTACTAGCATCCCTCCAGTAGCAAAGAACAGCTATGGCTTCAACCTCCAGCTTCTTTGGGCATTCGCAGCACCGGCCACATCATGTCTTCTCAGAAGTTTCAGTATCAGTCTACCACTCCTCTTAGTGGTGTGAGGACCAGTTCCCCAGAGGTCCCATCACCAGCTACTTGGTGTCCGCCTCAGATGTCCACACAGCAGCCATGTGGTACCCCCTCAGAAGTCTGAGTAGTAGCCAAGAGGGCTCCACGTAAACTTAGGTCTGGTAACCACACCTCTTCTTTTTTATTCCCCAGTCATAAAGAGAGTAGCAGCTTTTGGCAATTACTAGTAGCTGATTACCTCAGCCCTAGGAGCAGTAGGTGCTTCCTATGGTCATTAACATCTGGGTTATATTGGCATCCTCTTTTTGTTCTTTCAGACTTCCAATGCCATGTAACAATTCCCTAAATCAAATCCCCTCTGTCTGAGACTCCTAGTAGGGGCTCTGTCTTTCTAACGGGACCTGATACAGTGGGAGAGCCACATCTTTAGTTCCCTTTTCCTCAGTTGTTTTGTCCAATTGAAAGATTTACTCATGCCATGCCCTTAACTAGACCTTTACTGTGAGACAGCATAATGCGTTTAGAGGTTTTAACAAGGGGGTGATGACAATACTTTTGTTTTCACTTAGCCTTTTTCACTCAAAATTCTTCTAGGTTTCATATGTTATACACTGGGATTGAGAAGCAATCCTGCAAGTCTCTGAATGTCTTGACTCTTCCTATTTCATTTTATTCTTACTTGCAAACTAGCCAATTCTTTTCTTAAGTCATTATCTTTCTTGGAGCACTTTGCTAAATACAGCCAACAGCATCCAGTACACACTACTAATATTCTATTTCCAACCTCTTTCATCGAGCTAAAAGTTTATTAGGTCCATGATCTGCCCTCCCACCTACTGCAGGACATAGTTTTACCAAATGTCTCACCCCTGCCTCCATTAACATTTTATTTGCTCCTCCCTGCATGAACATGACTCAATACCACATATTTTAAGTTTTGTCACAGCCGCAGTGTACTTCTGGTACCAATTTCCATGTCGATTGAGAGAGGTTAGGTTATGAAGAGGAAGCAAACACCTCCACAGTCTCAGAGGTTTAACACGACAAAGGTTTATTTCTCATTCATGCTAATGTGTCTGTCATGGGCCAGCCAGGGACTCTGCTCCATGTTCTCATTCCAGGATTGAGGCTGTTAGCACAGCCACCATATTGAATGTTCCCCATCATCCATAAAGAGAAGAGATAAATCATGCACTGACTCTTAAAGCCTCCAATTAAAAGAAAACATACAACTTAGCTGAAGCAAGTCCCATGGCCCAACCTAACTATGCAGTAGTCAGGAACATGCAATTCTACCATACTTCTAGGTGGAGAACCAGAATATTTGCAAACAGCGATAAGGACCATAAATCTGTCCATAAATCTAAAGAGTGACCAGATCAAATTGGAATAGGAGGATGGAAGGCTCTGAGGGAAAAAAAAGTGGATCTGATAGAGCAGTGATAGAGATACCCAGAGAGGTGTACCTGTCCAGATATAACGGGTAAGGATAAAATAAGGAAAACAGTACAAGAAAAAACAAAAGTAATTTTAACTCCAGGAAAAGCAATAATAAATAATAATAAAGGAAATGTAACAATATCCAACTGGCTCTGATATAACTAATATTCCCCTAGCTGATAATAAGTAAAGACTGAATTAATATATATCGATCTATAGTCAAAGCTTTGAAGATGTAATTATAGTTATAGAACAGAATTTAGTGTCAACAACCTTTACAATTTAAAAATTCAGACAGTGACTAGATAGTACTATTTAATGTTCAAACCATCTATGTACATTTCTTAGGTAAATAGAATCATTAAAATACAACTATATTTTAGAAAAGGCTTTTACAAAAAAAAGAAGAAATTGAAGATCAAGGAAATTAGGTGACATGATCAATTCAAGGTCATAGAGCTCATTAGTGGCAAAGCTGGATTCAAACATAGATTCTTTAACTTTCAGTCCAAGGTTTATTTCACATGCTCACACAAGCCATTTGACAGACATTTTTTGAGCACCTACTTTGGGACATGATGCCAGGTGCTAGGGCCTAGAAGAATAAGTCCTCACACTGTCCATAGGCTGAACATAGTCCAATACAGAAGGGCAGACAGTTCAGCCAATCCTTATAATGCAACGTAGTTACATGATCATGTGATTATGTAAAATTTGAAAGAGTAAGGTATTTTAAACCCAATCAGTTGAGACTGCCATCTCTTTCTACTCTGATTTCTCCTTCATAATAATACTTCTACTTGTATTGGGTGGTGTTGTGCTTTTGTGATGTGACTAAAGGAAAGTTGTTGGAAATGCATTTAGTCTGGGTTTAGTGGGATATATTTATGTTTCTTAATTATTTCTGCGTATAGTTAGATTATTGCTAGCTATGCTAGCAAAGGAATTAAATATTAATAAATGCTTAAGTAATAATAAATGCCCTCTCCCTAAGATCAAGAGCAAAGAGAAAATGTCAGGATCTTACTAACATTGTGCTGGAGTTTCTAGTCATGACAGTAAGGCAAGACAAAAAAATAAAAGGCATACAGTTTGGAAATGAAAAGGTAAAACTGTCTTAATTTGCAGACGACATGCTCA
Organism: Pteropus alecto; assembly: GCF_000325575.1. Classification (NCBI taxonomy): domain Eukaryota; kingdom Metazoa; phylum Chordata; class Mammalia; order Chiroptera; family Pteropodidae; genus Pteropus; species Pteropus alecto. The sequence goes on from NW_006441955.1 coordinate 6,618,025, forward strand.
TCTATGTAGAAAATTCTAAGGAATCTATAAAACACTACTAAAACTATGTGAGTTTAGTAAGTTTCAAGATATATGTTTAATGCACAAAACAGCAATTTTATTTCTGCATACTAGCAATATTCTGATTGAAATGGAAAAATTTAAAGTATATTTATAATAGTATAAATATATTAATACTTAGTAATAAATTTGACAGAAGATGCACAAGACTTGTAGCTGAAAACTACGAAACATTGCAGAGAGAAGTTAAAGAAAACCTATACAGATGGTGAGAGATATCATGTTCACGGGTTGAAAAACTCAGTATTAATGTCAGTTCTTTCCAAATTGATAGATTCGACACAATCCCAATCAAAATCCAAGTGAGCTTTATTTTTTAAAAGAAATTGACAAGCTGCTTCTAAAATTTAAATGGAAATGCAAAGGACTCAGAATAGCCAAAACAATTTTGAAAAAGAACAAAGTAGGACTCACGCTACTCATTTCAAAACTTATTATATGTTACAGTAGTCAGGAAAATGTAATATTGGCTTAAAGATATACAGATCAATAAGCCAGAGAGTTCAAAAATAGACCCACACACATATAGTTGATCGACTTTTGACAGAGGTGCTAAGGCAGTTCAGTAGAGAAAAGGAAAATCTTTTCAATAAATGCTGCTGGAACAACTAGATAGCCATATGTAAGAATTTAGACTTCTATCTGTACCTTGCACCAGATATAAAAATTAATTTGAAATAGATTACAGTCTAAATGTAAAAGCCAAAATTATAAACCTTCTATAGGAAGGTTTTGACTAGAAACCTCGTATAGTGGAATTGTGCAGTATTTGTCTTTTTAGGACTGGTTTATTTCACTTAGCATAATGTCCTTAAGGTTCAACCATGCTGTAGCGTGTGTCAGAATTTTCTTCCTTTTTAAGGATAATATTTCATTGTATGTATATAGCACAATTTATCTATTTGTCAGTCATCAGACATTTGGGTTGCTTTCACCTTTTGCTTATCATGAATAATGCTGTCATGAACATGGGTGTACAAATATCTCTTGAAGAGTCTGCTTTCAGTTATTTTGGGTATACAAACAACAATTATAACTCAGTAATAAGACAAACAATCCAATTTCTAAAAAATGGAGAAAGATTTGAATAGACATTTTACCGAAGAAGATACACAGATCATGGCAAATAAGTATATAAAAGGGTGCTTAACAATATTAATGAACCGGAAAATAGAAATCAAACCCATAATGATATACCATTATGAATTTACTGAAATGCTAAGATTAAACTGACTAGCCATACCAAGTGCTGGTGAGGATGTGGAGCAACTGGAATTCTCATATACTACTGGTGGGAATGTGAAATGATAACATTTTGGAAAAGTTTTGGCAGCTTAAAAAATGTTAAACATACATCCATCATATGACAGGGCCATTCCACTCTTAGGAATTTATCTAAGAGAAATGAAAATTTATGTCCACGCATAGATTTGAATATGAATATTCATACCAGCTTTATTTGTATAATAGCCAGTAACTAGAAACAACCCAAAGTTTGTCAATAAGTGAATGAATAAGTGCATTGTGATATGTCCATAAGATGGCATTCTACTTAGCAATAAAAAGAAGCACATTATCTATTTGTGCAATAATATATATGAATTGCAAAATAATTATGCTGAGTGAATGAAGCCAGACCGAAAGCAACACGTACTGTATGATTTCAGTTATATAGAATTCTAGAAAATACAAACTAATCTAGAGTGACAGAGGCAGATTATTGTTTGCCTGGGGATGTAGGGGAGGGGACAGTGTGGAGCAGAAGGGAGAGATTACAAAGGGCCATAAAGAGACTTCAGGGGTGGTGAATATGTTCATTACCTTGATTGTGGTGATGTTTTCATGGATATGTCTATATGTCTATACTATATCTAAAATATATGTAAAAACTCATCAAATTGTAGTCTTTAAATATGTGCAGTTTATTGTATGTAATGATAGCTCAATAAAGCTATAAAAGCAAAATGAAAGATTGATTAAATAAATTCCAATAGATTCATAAGAAGTGATACTATGTAGCAATGAAAATTATGAAAAGATATTTATAATTGTTGAGAGGAAAAAATTAGATTGAGAAATAGTGTATTAGTATGGTCACCTTTTTTAAAAATAACCTGAATATCTCTAGGATTCACTGTTTGATTACAAATAGTGTCACATTAAAATTAAACCATGGTTTACGACAGCCCAGAGTCATCCTGCCAGTGTGGGGATTCCCCTGCCCTGAAAAGTCCACCTGCCCATATGTTTCTGGGAGTCCCCAAATGTGACTCACTGCACTTAGAAAGCAATCTCAGATGTCATTTGCTGTTGCTGACACCTGGGGCCTCTGTTGAGCTGAAGCACCTGCATTAATGCTGCTAGCAGAACCAAAGAGAGGCCCGTGTTACTGCCAAGGCTGTGGCCAAAAGGCCCTATGCTTGGGGTGCCCATCATTCCAGCCCTGAGAGCTCATCCTTAGGGTGCTCCGAGAGCATGGCCCAGGCAACGTGACAAGGGGAAGTGCCCCATCTAGTTACACAGCCAGAGGTCGGCACCAAAGGGCTGCTTGGGCCCCAAGTGTGGCTGAGCTCAGCATGGCAACTCTCTTCCTTCGGGCTGCCCTTTTCTCCGGAGATGGACCGGGGCAAGATGAGTTCAAGTGCCAGCCTCTGTGAGGTGTCTGGAATTACTGATCCCTTCATTCCCTGTTCTTGGTGTAGAATGCACTCCTGTTGACAAATTCCTCCTCCCCAGATAGGTTGTTTTTCAGGGACCACCTTCGTTCTCTGTCAGGTCCCTTCTAAGTTTACCAGACAAGCCGGTATCCTAAACCCAAACACTGATGGAGATGTTTCTAGGTGGCTCTTCCATGCCTATGATGATAGCATATATTTCACATCATATCATATTATGTATCATAACACATATACATACACACGTTGGAGGGGGAGGAGGGGTGTCACCCCACCTTGAACATATCTACATCTTTCAGTTCTAGTCTAGCTGGAAGCACAGACCCCAAAATATCAACACTGATTTTCTCTGAGTGAAGAGATCATGGATGATACTCATTTTCTTTGTTCTTTTCAGAACTGGTCATTTAAAATTTTTTTCTATGGATACCCATAAAGGCAAGGACATTGTGTCTTGCTCAGAACCTCATCCCAGCACCCAACAGCAGTGTTTGGCACTTGGTAGGTGCTCAATAAAAGTGTGAAGGAATAGCAGGTATTATTTTTTAAGACAATGAGAGGCTGGTTTAGCAGTAACAAGGAGTGGCTTTTGCACCCTGGAGCCTGCCCGGCTCCACGTGGACACGCCAGGTTCAGCGCCTGCGTTTCCGCCTTTGTCGGGCGCCCACGACTGACGCCTGCCTAGGGGGGCGGAGTGTCTGGCGCCAGTCCGGGTGCCCTGGCCCTTTGCGATCCGCAGGATCGGCAGCAGCGGGGCCGTCCCACCGTGGCGAGGGGAGGGGACGGGACCAGGCTAGTCCAGGAACTCGTCGGGCCTCTCTCTCCTGTGCCTCTGCTTGGGCGGCTTCTTGCACCTCGCCTTCCTCCAGCCTCCTGCAGCCTCGGATGCCTGTTTCAGAGCCATACTCCGCTCACCCGTCTCCGCCGTTCCCAGCAGACTCCCCTGGCTTCGGCTCTGCAGCTGTTGGGTCTAGAGTGTCCCGCCACTTGGGTAAGGGCCCGGCCGCCCGCTCCCTCCCCCACCTCCCGGCCTCAGCAGGGCCCCTTTCCCTGAGAGCCTCCTGCTGCGGCCTCCTTCGCAGTCCCAGTCCTCACTCTAGCAGATCTGCCTCAACCCCACAGTGGGCCAGAAAGCATCTGGGATTTGGGCTGGGATGGGCCTCCGGGCATAAGACCCAGAGAGTCCAGAGGGTACAGCCACTGTCAACTCGCTTGGGCACACATTGGGGTGGAGTGGGGAGCACTAGCCCATGTTGCGAGCAGCTTTCCTAAAAGAGCTTAATCCAGGCAGTCAGACTGGATCCAGACCTCAGCAGCTGGGCCAAGGAGGAGTTCTCCCCCACGGGAGAAGGTGGTGAGAGAGGGGGAGGTGGGGCATGTGGAGCCCTCTGGGTAGGATGGAGTTCAGAGTTGGCTGGACAGTGTCTTGAATTTGGCCTCCATGACTTGTTGGCATTCCCTCCTCTCCATCCCCACCAGGCGGTCTTCTTTCCCATGGACCATTGAACTGGTTTCTCACTGCTCTCCTAGCTCAGCTTCTCCTTAAAGGGCTGCGATTCTGAAGGTGCCTGGCCTGGAAGTCATGTTTAGGTTGCCTCTACTTCTTGTCTTACTGGCATCACTACTCCCTTTATTTATTCCTCCCTCCTGTCTCCAACCCCATCTTTCCCATAACTTCCTTTATTCTGTCATGCCATGCCCAAGGGGCCCCCAGAAGGAACTGTGAGTCTTTAGCTCGGAGAACAGGAGAGGATTCTTGCATTCATTCATTCATTCATTCAGATCATTCATTTATACATTATTTACTTCTGTTCACTCATACGTTCCTTTATTCTTTCCCATCCAATTACTCACTCTTTTATTCTCTGGACACTGACTGAGCATCTACTATGATCAAGGTTCCGAGTGTTTGGTGGGAGGGGGTCAGGATACTCTGATGAATCATCACCATCTTGCTCAAGGTCAAAGAGAAATTAGCACAAACCAACCCAATTTAAGAGAAAAAGCAGCCTAAGAGAGAAATAAAGGGCTATGAAGAGCAATAAAGGACTGTGTGCATGTGTTTGTGTGTGAGGACTGAGGGTGCAGAGGAGGAGGATGTAATTTCCACTTAGGAGGAACCTAGAAGCTTCCTAGAGGTGGTCTCATTTGAGCTGGACTTTGATGGGAGGCAGGGTTTGGATACTGAGTTATTTGAGGGCATCAGAGTGGAGGGAACAGCAGGAACAGAGGAAACCTCAGGTGTGTGAGGCAGCAGTGGAAGCTCTGTGCATGGCTTGAGAGGATTAGAAGAAGTAAGTGTGGACAGGGAGGCCAGGGCTCCCCTGGCCCGTGACATTGGCATCTTTGTTCTGGGTGACCCAGAGCCACAGTCATGGGGTGATAGCAAGACCCTCTGGCTATTAGAGCTCTCTAATTGTACAGGCAGCCTTAGATGGAATAAGCTCTTCAATATTTGAAGTATGTAAGTGGACGCTGGGATACTAAGGGTGTGTGTGGAGAAGGGAGAGCTGTAGGTTCTGGCCCATGGACTGGTTCAGCTACGACAGTGCTGAAAGTGGGAGCAAAGTGGATGATGTCAGAAGTCCCCTCCTCCCCAGAAAGTCTGTGGTCCTGTCTGGGAAGGCTAAAAGGCCTAGCAGTGGGAATTCCTGGGAGTTTGGTTATTTATTCACTCATTCATTTGGTTATTTCCTCCCTCCCTTCCTTCCTTCCCTATCACTTAGTCACTAAACCCTTGCTCCGCACAGATCCTGTGCTTATGACTCAGATGACGCACATGAGGTCCCTGGCCCTGTGAGACAGACCCATGACTGACAGTGACGACCCAGTATCACCGTGGAATATAGATGGAGGTTATTTCATTGTGTTTTGTCACTGAGCTGGGACATGGACCTGAAGAATTAACGCAGACGTTTGTCCTGCAGTCAGGAAGGCCCCATTGGTTGGCCCAGATGAAGGATGTAATGAGAGGAAAGAAATGTTTGTGGGAGAAAATACTCGAGGTTGACAAAGCTTAAGAGGCAGGACGTCTGCAGATGTGGGATGCCCAAGAGGCCAACTCAAGGACCAGGCCTTTGGTCTGAGGGCACCACAAGCTCATCCCATACCATAAGTGAGCCTACTGGATTCAGGAACCTCTAGAGAATTCCCTGGTCAGCATAAACTGTAAGCAGATTGTATAGAATGGTGATTAAACTTGTGGACTTAGATCAGGTTCAAATCCTGGTGTTAACTCTTGTCAATTGGCGGACTTGGGACAAATGACTCCTTGCTTTTGTTTTTTCCTCTGTAGGAGAATCATAATCATAGTACCTTCCTCATAGGGCAAGGCCCAAAGGTGGTAAGAATAAGAAGTGCTTGTACTGTAATGGGCATGTGAGAAGGGCTCTAATGACAGGGATATAATGGCAATAACAGTGATGATGATGATGATAGTAATATACTGTCAAGAGCTGCCTTTAAAATCTCTGGGCCTCATTCTCTCCAGCTGTAAAACTGAAGGGCTGACCTGGCTCTTCTCAAAGTATGGTCCCTGGGCCAGTAGCATCAGCACGTAAGCAGTATAAATTCTTGGGCTTGACTGAACCTTCACTGGAGGTAGGGCCCAGCAATCTGTATTTTAACAAGCCCTCTGGGTGATTCTGATGCAGGCTGAAGTTTGAGAACTGCTGACCTAGCTACCATTTATGACCTCTTCTCAGTCTGCCTTTCCAGGATTATGGTTCATCCAGGTGTGTTTCATGTTTCCCATATTTAAGGCCTTAGTCTGGGAGCTGGTGGGGTGTGGTCACAAAGAGGAGTAAGATGAGGTCTCAGCCCTCAGGGGGCTGAGAAAGGTGAGGCAAAGAGTGTGGAAATAGTCACTGGAGTAACATACTGAACAGGACTCCTAAAGAGACATGAGTCAGTTCTGTAATAAAAAGCAGAGAAGAGAGAGACTGTTGTGGGCCGGAGGGGCTTCTGCAGAAGGGTCTAGCTCTCTGTTGCTTGTTTCTGATAATAATATTAATTGAACCTTGCTGCAAATCCTCTCATAAGTCTAACTAGAGCCCCTCTTATTTTATGTTTTGTTGTGGGGCGGGGTGGACAGTGCTCTAGACTTGAGGTCAGGAGTGATGATTCTAGACAACTTTCTCACTGTGACTTTAGGGGGCTCACTTTTCATTTCTGGGCCTTAATGTATCCATCAGTGAGAGGAAGGGACCAGACAGAGTCCGGTGAGTCTGAAACATTATGTTTCTGGAGAGAGGCTGGGATTGGGCCCAGAAGCTCTCTAGTTTCTATTACTTCATCTGCCTAGTGAGGACCCTGAGATTGTCCTGGCCTCCTGCCTGAATCCAGTGAGATTGAGGATTGAGTGAGATGAGCTGTTCTCTTTCTGGGTTGGTTTCCTTACCAGTCCAGGGTGGTCTCATGACTCCTGTCCAGTTTACCTCACATGGCTTTTATCATGTTGGGCATGTTCTCATTCCCAGTGGCTTCTTGATGCCTAATCTCTGTTGCCTGGCATTAGAGATTCCCAGCTTTTTCCTGCAAGACGAGGCTCTTCACTGCCCATGAAGGCATCCTGTTCTGTTCCTGTTAGGCCTTTACCTCCACCTCTCTTCTCAGTCTACCTAAACCCACTCGGTACTCAGGCTACCTCTAGCTACCCCCTTCAGGAAGCCTCCTGGCTTGCCCTAACCCTCAGTGCCATCCTTGGACCATCTTCTTTTTCATCCTTAGACCATCTTGCAGTCTTTATGCTCATAGGGATGTCCTTGACCCTTAAAGCAAGGGGGAGGAAGCATGCCAAAAGTCACATAGCAAATTATGAGAAAGAACCAGGCCCAGACCCAGGTGTCTTAGGCTCAGGGAGAGACAGTATTAGATGTGTGGTGAGTGAACTAGAGGCAATAAGGGGCCGAGGAAAGGTCAGAGGCCTCAGAATTGAGCTGACCTCTGTTCCAGTACGGCTCTGCACTCAATAGCTGTGCCACCTGGGACACATTATCTACCTTCCCCAAGGGACCTCCTGGTGGTTTTGGAATGAGGACCAGTATGAGGCCTGACACACAGTTAGGTGCTGGGTTATTGTAAGGAGATCATTATTAGTCCTGATCCACGATCCGCATGTCCAATCCAGCTTGACTGCCTAGATTGCCACCCCCCTTCACTGCTTAACCACCAAGCACTTTATTTCATTGCTATGTCATAAGCAGTCCAACATGAGTGTCAAGGTGCCCTCATTAAGCCTCTTGCAGAAGTGAGAGGGAGAAGAGAAAATCCTGGTGGTCTCTCAGTGGGTAGTGGCTACACAGAGGGTAGGGTAGATGCCCAGGAGCTGAGTCCTGTGAAGCCAATGGGGTGGGATTTGGCAGGTGCCACTTTTAGAAAAGTCATGCTGCCTATTTTGAGGCAGTGAAGGGTGTGCCCTATCCCTGGCCAGCAGCTGCCGGATGCCAGCAACCCGGAGCCATGGGGTTGGAGTGGGTGGCACTCTCAGGAGTGAAGAGTACTAGCAGGTGGGTCTGGTGTCTCTCTGGGACACTGCTGGCATATCTCTGGCCTCCTGCCACCTTCTGGCCTGATCGTTTATGGACGAATAGAAATCGGGTGCCCGTTTGCCAGTCTGTCTGGCCGGAGCCAGGGAACTGGAAACTCCCGGCCCCTGGGAGTGACCCCAAAGCCAAGAGACCCTTTGGGGAGGATGTCATGGGCTGGAAGTGGGGGTGACTATGTTTGGCCTTGGCTGGAAGCTAAAAGAGTATCTAGCTAGGTACCCAGTGGGTGGGCACAGTGCCCCCTGATGTGGCTGTGGCCCAGCTGGCAGCCTCTCTGCTTTCTCTCCACTGGTCAGGCACAGGAACCTGCTGTGTGGGGCTCTAGGAGAAGGGGGGCAGAGGGCAGTCTGAGTGGAGACTGTGACTGGGGCTCAGGAGGGGCGGGAGCTGGGGGGAGGAGCAGGAGGAGAGGCGGACAGGCTTCATATGGAGCTGGAAGCCTAGCTGTTGCTCAGGTGACCCACGTCTCTTTCTCGGAGGGTGTTGTAATCCAGCGACCGGCTAGCAGGGTTTCAGCCACAATGATCCAGAATGTCGGAAATCACCTGCGAAGGGTATGGAGGGTGGGCTGGGGGTGGATTGGAGGCAAAGGGGGAGGCAAAGGGAAGGGAACTGGAGGCTGGAATCCTAAAAGAGAATTGAAGTTTCCATTTTAAGTCAAGTTCTACAGCTCCTCTCATATTCCACGGGCCATTTTCTAACTCTCTTTTGGATAGAGAAATTTCAGGACCCCTGGGCTGGTTTATTATAAGCAGCAATCCCCAAACAAGCCCTAGGGACCATTAGGTTCCAGAGGGTGGGCTATGTTGAGTGCCTTCATCTTCTGCAAGTTCTTTTCATCTGAAAATCTATTCCGGGAGGTCTGTGTGTGTTTCTGCCAGGGCGTCTGAACTCCGTGGCTGTGCAGTGTTTAACTTTCAGATTCAGGGCTCAAAGGCTATGGAGTTGATAGCCGTTACAGGGCTTGGGGTGTGTGTGCAAGTGAGTGTGACAGGGTGAAGCCTGGTGTTCTTGGGGACTAAAACCTCTTTGGGAGAGCAAGTATAGGACCAAGTGAGCGTTGCTGGAAACTGGTCCTGCAAGGTGACCTTGCAGAGAACAATTCCCCAAAACCTGTTAACAGGGACTTTGGAGCTGAGATTAAATACTGAGACACCAGACAGACCCAAGAGCTCAGCCAGCTTTTGATTTGGTGAACAGAGAAAGGTTCAAGACAGACTGGCAGAAGTGTGCTGGGAGTAGAGTGTGTCCTTTGAGGTTATTTTTGGAGAAAGACTTTTTAAAAGGGACAAATAAAGAAATCTCTTATTTATCTCCTCCCCCCATCTGTATGACTGCCATTTTATAGGAGATAACGATACCCTTTTATAGCACAAATCCATACATAGTGCTGACATGCTAGGCACCAGACCATACATATAACTCCTTCAGTTCTCTGTAGAGTTATCATCCCCATATCCCAAATGAGGAAACGGGCTCAGAGAGGTTGAGTTACTGGCCCAGGATCACACTAGTAGGAAGTGGCAGAGCTGGGATTTGAACTCAGGCAATCTGGCTCCAGGGTTTTAGCTCACAGGGAACCTGAGGCTCATCCTGAGGAAAGCCCAGAGATTCTGACCCACACGTCCTGACTCGGAGCCCAGTTAGCATTCTGTTTCTTCTTGATGTCCCTCACTTCCTACTGAGTCTAGGAGTGGAGGTGGGTGTGGGGTGTGGAAGTTGGGCCCACAAGGTGACACCAGCGACCTCATGCTGGCTGAGAACACTCTGGTCTGGATGGCTACCTTTGGACTGTTGCCCAGGTGACAGGTCACCTTGGACTTGAATTCCTCCTGAATTTTCTTAGTTCTCCGGGAATACAGGAGGGTTGCAGACTGTTTTCTGGGTTGTTACCAAAGCTATTTTTAATGAACAGCAAGCAATCCAAAAAACCCTACCGAACTCTCTTCACTGGGGACTAGAAAACCGGGAGCGGAAGGGAGGCCTCAGATAACCATAGGCCCTCATCAGTATCCTTTGTTTCTGCAGGCACTGGGTGTTTCGGAGTCAGAATGTTCTGGCTTTTACCCACCACTGGGTACCCAGCAAACGCTGCACAGTGAGTGAGTGAGTGAGTGAGTGAGTGAGTGAGTGAATGAATGAACAAGGTGGTGAGTCTGCTGCCAAGCTGAGGTAGGGGGCTAGCAGAGCACTGAGTGCCTGTTCATTGGTGCTGGAAAGGTTCCCTGTCCAGTCTCTCTCAGTGGAAACCCCATCCAAGGGTCAGTCTATACTGGGCACTGAGTCCCACACTCCTGGGCTGGCAGGGTACCGCTGGCACTCTAGTGGGAGGCTGGGAGGCTGGGTATCTCTGCTCAGCCTGAATTCTAGCCTGGCTCAGCAACCACTGGGGCCCAGGAACCTTGTTTACCCCAGAAATGAGGATGGGGCTGTTCGTGCCAGTTCCCCTGAGAAGCCCTGTGCCCGAGCAGTGCCGCCGACAGGGTGGTTAAAGGTTAGAAACAGCGCTGTTGTCTGTGCACATGCTCATGCGCCCACAGACCTACACGCTGCTCCACACCCCTTGGGTGACCCCCTGCTTCACCCTGAACCTGTGGACAACTGGAGGTGCTCTTCTCTACCCAGCCCCACAGCCTCATTAGGGGTCTAGTTCAGAGTGTGGGGAGGTTGAGGGCACAACGTTTGGTCACCCTGGATTAGAATGTTATCTTTACCCCATTGCTCATTCATAACCTTGGACTAGGTGCTCCCCCTCTCTGGCTATCCCTGAGGTCCCCAACCAGCCTTAACATCCTAGGGGGCTGGACAGTTGTGAAGGGTTTGTGCATCACCTTGAGGTTGGTCCTGATGGTGAAAGGCAGGGGCCATCTACCTTGAGGATCTCACTGTGTGGAGGTAGAGGGGAGGCCCGTAGTCATAAAATGACGTGTATCCATCATATAGTAGGAATGCAAAAGCTACTGAATGAATGAATGACAATGGTAGCACAGAAGGGGGCTAAAGTGGTCCTAGAAGGCTTCCTGGAGGAAGAGGCGAGACTTGGCCATTTAGCTTTGGCCTATTTAAGAGCCACATTTGAACCCCAGTCTCAGCTGTGGGCAGACACCCGTAGTGCTTAGTCTCCTCTGGAGGCTCTTCTTTACCTTTCAAAACCTGGCTTAGCCATCATTTCCCCTTCAAGTCCCCATCCTGCCTACCCCCAAATTAATGGTGTTTCCTCAGGATGTTGTCCTGACTTTAGTTGTTTCCTCCACAGGGATTAGCATGTGTCAGGTGCTGAATGCATTGTGATGAACCTAGGCTGGTGTATGGAGCTGACAGCTAATGACAGAGACACAGTGAAAAGGCGGTCAAAGAAATGCACAAGGAAAATCTGTGCTAAGTGCTGTAAGAGGAGTGAATGTGACATAAGAAGTGTCAGCTATATGCCAAGCATGCATGAATTCAGTTATTCCTTATAACAACACTGAAGTAGATGAGGGTATCGTGCCCATATTTAAGATGAAACTGAGACAACTGAGACAGAGATGTTAAGTAACTTGCCCAAGGTCACACAGCTAGTGAGTGGAACCGCTGAGATTAAACTGAGGCTATCTGGAGAACAGAGAACTGTTAGGGAATAATGAGAGAGGTCAGGGGAGAGCTCTCTGAGCAGGTGACAACTGAGCAGAAACCTAGCAGCCGAGAAGGAGGCAGCTATGGAAGGAGCTGAGGGAAGAGCATTACAGGCAGAGGGAACAGCATTCATTTGCGGGCTCCGAGGTGAGGGGAGTTTGGTGCCTCTGAGCTGCTGAATGGAGGCTAGTGTGGCTTGGAGTGGAGCGAGTGAGGGCAGAGCAGCTGAAAGGAGCTGAGACATGGCTGCCATGTGCTGCGGGCTGGGTGTGTGGGTCCTGTAGGCAAGGTCTGGGGTTTAGAATGTGGTATGTTGTATCGTCCTGCCACTAGACTGTGTTCTCCTTGAGGACTCTCTGGCCCTCCAGGCTTGGTGCCAAGGTATGCAGTCCCTGCACGCTGAGCTCAGGAACCTAGGAAAACACATCATCATGGTTCCTCTCCTCTGGATGGCCAGAACCTTGAAGGTCCCAGCCACATTCCCATCTACCCAGAGCCCCCATAACAGGGAGGTGGACAATAGGATCAGGTCCCTGGTACAGATAAGGCATGGAGAAGCGAAATGATGTTCCTAGGCCTGTACAGCTGGCAAGGGACTCAGAACCTTTATCTAGGGGTCTAGGACCCTTTTCAAGCCTCTGTCTTGACCAGGAAGGCATCTGGAGCCTCTGTGTACCCAGAATATGGTCTTACTGTGTGTCACACTCAGACCCACCCCCTCCTAGTCTCCGTTGCCCATCGTCATATACTGACGATGCAGAGCCAGGGCTACCTGCCTCCCTCCACCTTGCACACACCAGCCTCAAGGAAGGCTGCCCTTGTGCCTTTTACCTGTACCTGGTCCAGGTGAGGCAGAACTGGCATCCCTGGAGCCTCTGGATGGTGCCTCACTGCTCTGCCCCACAGTGTAAGTGTCCAGGGAGCTGCCTTGCAGACACTAACTAACTTCACCCCTATAAGCCTCAGTTTCCTCATCTGTGAACTAGGCCTGTTCCTATACAATGCTCTTGTTAGATCATTGGCAAGATGAAAGACTTAGGAGGAGGAACATAGAACTTGGCACATAATCGGCCATGGTGAATGTCGGTTCTTTTCTTTTCATCTCATCTGTACTTCAGTTTCCTCAATGGGTCAATGACAGGGTTGGCTGTCCGACGAGATGGTAAAAGACAGCTTCTGTTGGGTGCCTGTTAAGTGTCAGGCATATTTAAACTTCCCATCAGCTCTGCCAGGCTACTGGTGTTCATCTGGCTTTATAGATAAGAAAACCAAGGCTCTGGCATTGACCTGCTTTGAACTAGTTAAAGAATTCCAAGTCTTGTCTTAGGGTACTAAGCTGCACCTGGGCAGGGGCCCTGGTGCTGTAGCTCTTCTCCTTGTCCTGGGCTGACCTGGCTGAGCTGAGGAACTGACACTGTTGCCTTGTGCCTGCTCTGTCCTGTGGCTCCAGGGACAGATGGTGCTGGCAGCTGGGTCCTCTGCCAGCTCCCTGGCTGTGGGCCTGTGTGCTCCTGCCATTCCCCAGGAGCAGCTTCCTTTTGGCTAGGAGGTGGCATTAAGGCAGTGATGGAAAGGACCAGAGTCTGGTGCTTTGGGGACACAGGCATGAGTCACGCTAGACCTGTCCTCAGGTGCCCCAAGCTGATGAGGAGACAGAGAGAGGAACAAACTGATGATGACAGCAGCGTGGCCAGGCTGTGACAGAGAGAAGCCCAGAGGTAGCTCCTCGCAGTTTAAGGGTAGAGCAGGCTCCCTAGAAGAGGTGATGAGTTAGACGTGAAAGCTTTTCCAGGTCAGGAAGCATGGTCAGAGCCACTCGTGCATGAGATGTGGGAAAGAGCCTGTTCTACAAGGACTGGGGAGAGAATTTGTCAGTGACCCCTTGAGGGCAATATGTATGTCCTGTCCTGGGCTTCTTCAATAGTAATAATTTGACCTCAGCAAATCAGACATTAATTAATGTCAGTAGACATTAAATATTAAGCATCTCTTGATTGTGGTAATCATTTCACAATGCATATGTATATCGAAACATCACATTGTGCAACCTAAATATCTACAAGTTTTATTTGTCGATCATCTCTCAATAGAATTGGAAAAAAAAATTATGTAGTGAGGCACTGAGACTCTACAGGTGCATGGGACTTGGCCCCTGTCCTCAAGGAGTTTAGTGTGTCCTCCTGTGTGTACCTACTTTACAATCTAGGAAGCACGTGTACCTGCTTTACCTGGTATGGTTGTCCAAAAGCCCAGAGAGTCAGCAGGCTGGCTGGCAGCACCTCCCCTGTGGCCCCTCACTTGGGATAAGATGCTCACTGCAGGTGGTGGTGCCAAACCCCAGGTCTCTCTACTCCTTGGCATCCTCCTCTAGACAATGGGAGTGGCAGTTACAACAGGCTGTGATCCGCCCCAGGGGTGCGGCCAGTCAGGTATGGCCCTGCTCCCAGTCCTGGAAACTGGTCAGAGGTTGGAAGGGGAGTGGCCCTTGAGCCTTCCTAAAGCAGCCTGAGGTTTCCAGCACACTCCAGGGCTGAGCTGAACCAGGTGGGTCTCTATTTCCTTTTGATTCCTTAGGGAGGGTGTGGAAAGACCCTTCTCTGGGGATATGGTCCCCAGGAGCTGAGGGAGGGATAGGTGGGTGGTCTGGAGTCAGAAGACTCTAGCTGGCTCTTATCTAGTTGGTAGGGGCTACCACTTTCCCAGCCTGTTTCCTCTTCTGTAACATGGGGACACAGGAGAAATAATGGTCCCTGTCACCTGAGTCTGCCTTGTGCGAAGCAGGTTAGCTCCATGCTGGCATTTATACAGAGAAGATGAATTTCAAGAGATTGAATGGCATGCCTACAGGCCTTAAGAGCAGTGGGGTATGTGGGAATGGGGGCCTGGAGAGAGGAAAGGGCCTGAGGGTTAAATGACTTTGAGGCAAGGAGAGGGACCCTCCCCTGAAGAGAGTGGGGGAAGGGGGCAAGAATAGCATTGTCCGCCCGCCCCCCTTCCCCGCACCACTCCACTCCTTACCCTGAGGGCCTCCTGGGGCTCTGAGTTTACCTGGCCTCTACCCACCCTACTCTGCTTTTGAAGATAAAAGGAGAGCTTCCGGGCAGCCGCGCTAAGAGATATGTCTCACTGAGCAAGCTGGTTCTCAGCTAGGCAGTCGAGAAGCTGAGAGAGACTTCTGAACCTGCTTGGCCCTGTGGATAGGCTGCTCTGGGATAATGACAGGTGGGATGAACTGGTCAGCTTTTCTTCCTGTCACCTGAAAGGCAGGAGTGATGAGAGGCAACCCATGGAGGGTCTTCAAAGTGCTAGAAGTCCTGAGGGCTGGTGACTGGATCTCCTTCAGGGCTGGTGTCCCCCCAGCACGACCCCTGCCAGGCTCTGGAGTCAGGGAACCGAAGACCAATCTCTCATCTGTCTTTTACTGGCCATATGTCCTTGGGTGGCTCGTTCCATGTTCCCTGTCTGAGTTTCCTTTTCCTCAACCACAGAATGAGGACTCTTGCTTCAGAGTGGAGTTGAGAATTAAAGGACCCCAAAGGATGAGTGAGGCCTGGCACACAGAAAGTGCACAATAATTGACAGTCATCAATTTCTAAAAAAGGATCTTTGAGCTTTTGCAAGGGCAGTTCTTGGGCAGCCCTTGTGTTGTAGCAGCTTTCTGGCTCAGGAGGACCCCTTTCCTACGGGCTCTGTCCCATTAGCAGACAAATGAGCTCTAGTACCTCCTAGCATCCAGGCAAACTACACCTCTCCCCTGTCCCCAGGTCCCCTTCCAACTCCTCTCTTGTTTCTTTGCTCCCCTTTCCCACAAAAATCTCCAAAAGAGTATTATGTGGTCCCTGCTTTCACTTCTTTATATCTCCTGTGTTCCCTAATCCCCCGTGACTGGACTCCTCTCTCGCTCTGCCCTCCCTCCCACTCCCTTACCTTCAATTCTCAGCACCCTGGATCTGCAGGTGCCTGTCCTTCTGGAGACCCACCCTTTCCTGGTTCTCCTCCCATGTTGCCCAATGCTCCTTCTCAGTCCTCTGCAGGCCCCTCCTCCCACCCAACCTTTCAATAGCTGTCTTTGCTCTCGCCTTGGATGTCTGTTCTAGTTACTACACTGTGTGACAAACTACTCCCAAACTTAGTGGCTTAAAACAAGAACCATTTTATTACATCTTGAGATTTTGTGGGTCAGCAATTCGGGCAGGGCTTGGCTGGGTGACTCTTCTGCTCTCCGTGGCACTGATGGAGGTTACTTGGTAGTATTCAGCTGGCAGATGGGCAGGACAAGGGAGTCTGAGGTATTGTCACTGGTATCTGGCCTGTTGGCATAGCCAGAAGGTTGGGCTAGCTGGGACTGTCATTCCCAGCACCCAGATGGAGCTTGGAGCTTTTTCATACAATGGACTCAGGGTGATCAGACTTCTCACCTCACCTTGCAACTGGCTTCACCGCAGCAAGAGTTCTAAGAGGCCTGGGTGGAAGCTGCCAGGATTCTCATGATCTAGCTTCAGAAGTCACCAGTTGAAATATCACTATGGGCGACTACCCAGACTCAAGGCTCCAGAGGGGATTAGACCTGACCTGTCGTAGAGAAGCAAAGAATTGGCAGCAATATTTGACTGATTGCAAGTGCTGTGGATCTTAAATGCCCATATGCCCTCATGTCTCCAGGTGCCGCCTCTTCTCCAGTGAGCTCTAACCTTGAGCATTCATTTGCTTCCTTGACATCTCTCTTTAGTGTTTAATAGGATCTCAAAAATTCTTGATTCTACCCCCTCCTTATTTCTCCCTTGGTCTCTCCCAACTCAGTAAGCAGCACCATGTGGCATCCACCTGCCATTTGTCTAAAGCCCGAGTCCTCCCTGCACTGCCCCCGTTCTCTTGCTCTCACAGGTGGAATCCATCAGCAAGTTGTGCTGGCTCCACCTCCCAGGTACTCCCTGGGGCCGTCACCTCTCTGGTCTCCAGTGTTACTAGCCCAGCCCAGGCTCCATCATCTCTCCTTGGACTGCAGTGGCCCACTGAGGAGTCTCCTTGCTTCTTCCCTCTCCCTGAAATCCATCCTCACACAACAGCAGAGTGATCTTAAAATGCCAGGTCAGGTCACCTACCTCCCTACTTACAGCCTCCAGTTCTTCCCATCACACTTGGAATAAAATCCAAACTCCACTGGGACCTACAAAGCCTTGGGTGACAAGGGCCCTGCCTTTTCCCTTGACTTCATGACCTACTGTGCTCCACTCCCTGACAATGCTCCAGCCACCCTGACCACCCTGCTGTTCCTCCGGCAGCCAAGCTTGTCCTCATCCTTCTTTGAAATCTTTGCACCTTTTGTTTCTCTACCTGGAACCCTGTGCCCCCAGAGCCTTGAAAAATCACTCCTTCTTGTCATTCATTCAGATCTTGGCTGTGAAGCTTCTTTGATTACCCAACCTAAATTAGCCTTCCCTGTCCACCACCTTCTCTTTTTGTCACATCCGCTGTTTTTTTCTTGTAGCACTTTTCATTCCCTAAAATGATCTTGCTTTTTTGTTTGTTGACTGTCTATAAGAGAAGAGTCTGTGTCTTGTTCGATGCTATAGTCCCAGCACCTTGAAGAAATGAACGAGAGTTTTAAAAAGGATCGGTGTTGATCCCCAGCCAGAACTGGCTTCTTTCTAAACTTGTCCACCCCATCTGGTCTTGGTTTTATACATGACTATGACCTTTCCTGTCCTCTGACCCAGTTAGCCCTTAGATCTGCAGCCAGAGGTGCGTCACCTAGGCTACATGTTGCCCAGCCCCTCACTGTCCCTCATGGGGCCTGGTTGTCCTGTGCCACTCCCTGTTCTCTCTGTTCCCCTTCATAGGTCTGGGCCTCATGCTGCCTGCCACGTACTAGCGGTGTCTCCTCCCCACCACTAAATCTTTCCTGCCTTAAACACATCCCCACCCCTCACCACAGCGGAAGACTTCAGTACCACAGGGTGCCCATTTGGTTACAGCAAGAGTTGTCACTGTTGAGCTGTGGACAGGTGAAATCATGTGGCTTGTTTTTTTCATAAACAACCACTAAGCTAGAGCTACCCCAGCATGTATATAACTTAAAGCAAAATGACTGCAACGGAAAAATATATATGCAGCCTAATACCATGAATCCTGTTTATTTTCATCTGCTTGGTTTTACGTTTGTTACGTTTCAGGTTGCCATCTATGACCTGGCATATCTTCATTCAAGCCATTTGATCAAATGTTGAGCAGACAAATGTCAGTCCACTGGTGACACCTCTCAGGTTCGATTTAACATGTTTACTGAGCACTTACAAAGTTCTGGATTTATGCAAATGAAAAATGTGCAAAATATGCCTATTCCTGCCCCAATGATCTCTTTCCTTATGCTTGGAAGGCCTTGTTTCCAGTGATCTGGAGCTGGTTTCTAGTGATCGCCACCTTTTATTCCAAGAAGTCATTTCCTTCGTGAGGGGTCTTAAGCCTTTCTGTCACATCTACTTAAGGCCCAGCAGTTCCTGAGTCTGGTTAGACTGTATATGGACATCTGTGGGAGGCCTCTGTGGAGTTCCTCAAAATCCTTTCTGTTCAGCATCTTGGTTCATGGCTGAAATGAAGCCCCGGTGCTAGACAGATTGTCCCCCACTGCTGCTGGGAGCTTCCCCAAAGTTCCGCTGTCTGTCTGAAGGTGGGCCTTCATCCTCAGGCTTGGCAAGGGCTCTGCGAGGGCTGCCTGGATGGTCATGATGGGTGTCTCTTATCCCCAGAGACCTGTGCAGGCCCTTCCTGGCTCTGATGATTTCCTGTGTCATTTATAATGCCTTGCTTTTTAACAACGTGAAGAGCTGACACTTTTTGAGCAGTTTAAAGGGTCTGATCCTATTCTAACTACCTTGCACATAGAATCTCATTGAATCCTCTCTATGATATTTTTATTCCCATTTTATAGATATGGAAAGTGAGGTTGAGAGTGGCTTAAGTAAATGGCTTATGGTTACCCAGGGAGATGGACAGGGCTAGGATTCCAAGCGGATTTGTCTTCTGTTGCCCTCTTGTCAGCCCCTTGGGCCTTCTGTTTTTTACCTTCTCTCTCTGTGCCCTGATCATCATTTCTTCAGCAAAGCTCTCCCGTGGGCTCAGATTCCTCTGAGACAGTATAGGGCGCATAGGGGTGGAGGTGGGACTAGGACAGGTAACCTGCAGCCAGAGAACTTGAGGCTGAGGGAAGGACCTGGAGTGTGTGTGGTAAGCACCCTGTGGAGAGCCATCCATCTACCTTGCTCTGCTCAGGTCATTGGCCCTTGCCGGAGATGGGCTGGGCCAGCCTGGGTCGTACCCTTAAGCCTGGTGACTCCAGGCCTTAGAAGCAGCCCCTTGAGAGTAGGCATCTCCTTGTTAGGCCTCGTTCTAAGGCCTGGTCCACTCCTCACATAGGGTAAGGGAATGCGTTCATGGATGTCACAATCCAGCTCTGCTTTGGAATGGTTTCTTGAACACTTTGTGGGAAAAAGTTGGCATGTTGTTCAAGGGAAAGCTGAATGTGGCGGGACAGAAGACAAGGAGGACTGTAGACCTGGGCAGGCAGGAGAACTGGGGATGTCTGGGGCCTTGGGGAGTGTGGGGGAGGTCAGCCCCAAGGTGCTGCCCAAAGGGCTGGGTCCCACAGGAAGGGAAGGGGTCTCACAGGAAGGGAAGGGGTCCCACAAGAGGTGGGATGCGGGGAAGATACCAACCCTCAACAGGAGGGGCCTGCAGGGACTGGAGAAGTGCTGGGCCTCCAGGGGGCCACCCTACGTGCTGCCAGCTTCCTGGGGCAGGAAGTCCCAGCTGCGGCCAGAACCCTGCGGGGCTGAGAGGAGCAGCTGAGGCCTGAGGAATGTGTACAGTCTGGGAAGGTGAGAGAGCCCCTTTCCTTTCCTGCTTCTCTTACTTCCCTCCAGAGAGAGAGAGAGAGAGAGAGAGAGGGAGAGAGAGAGAAATTTTCTCCTCTCTTTTACTTCCTGTGTTCCCTACCAGCCTCTGTTATTTGACCACATGGTTTTTCTAATCTCCGTCTCTCTTTCCCCTCCCTCCCTCTCTCTTACTTCCTCTGTTCCCTACCAGCCTCTATTATTTGACCACACGGTTTTTCTAATCTCCGTCTCTCTTTCCCCTCCCTCTGTTTCCCTTCTGTCTCTCTTTCTCTGTCTCTGTCACCTTTTTCTTCTCCTTTCCCTCTTCTCATTCTCTCCCTCTCCCATGCCCTCCTAAAGGGGACTTGTGATGCCTGTAGCCGTTGTTTCCAGCTCCAAGGTTAAACAGGGTTGTTGGCAGGGTGACAGGGCCTGACCTATCACCTGGCCACTTGTTGCCATGGTGACCCAGAGGCAGTGTCAGGCAGCTGCCTTGGCTGTCTGACAGGGAAGGCAGGAAGGACTCTGATGAAGAGAGAGGCTGAGCCTGTTCTTCACAGTTCCTGAAAGGCCCAGCTCACTACCAGGAGCAACATCATGGGGGTGTTGCCTGTGAATGTGAGTTTCAGGCTGGGTGCTATCAGAGTAGCTCCCCTGAGGGGCCACGTATACTATCAGAGTGATTGGGGCCCATAAGATTTAGGTTTACACTGCCTGTGTGCAGACCTCTCCTGTCTCTTTGTAGCATCTGCTGGAGGTAGGGGGTGGGAGGTGGCAAACAGCCCCAAAAGAGGAAGCCACAAGGAGGCAGCTGGCAGCGCTACGGAGAATGGTGGGGGGATGGGAATGAAGAATCTGATAGGAAGACCTGTTCTTCAGTGGCAGGGTCTGCATCAGTAGGGAGTGAGCCCCCGGTCTCTGGGAGGTTTCCTGAGAGCTGAGAATTTACGAACTACAGTGTTCAGCTCACAGACAGCTTACAGTTTTCTTCTGATGGTGGCCACCTGATAGGCTTCTGGGCCTTGAGCATCCAGTAGGACAGGTAGGAGGTACTGATAGCATCACTGTTTCCTGCAGAGGACTTGAGGGTGGGCAGGGAGGGGAACGTCCCTATACGGGTCCCGGCCCGGCATGTGTGGTGAGGAGGGGCCTTGCCTGGCACGAATGCCTGGGTTGCAGCGTTGACCACCATGCCTATCAGGCAAGAGAGCCGAACAGCCTCAGGCTTTGAGTTGCTGTGTGATTGTGTGTGTGCACGCGCGCGTGTGTGCAAGTTACTTCCCCTTTTGGAGTCTCTTTTCTACAAAATGAGAATACTAACAACATTCATCTGTTAGTGCCGTGTGAAGATTGAACAAGATAATGCAAAGAAAGTGCTTAGCACAGTGCCTGGCACGTATTACATACTTAAGCGAGAGAAAGTGATCATTCTCAGTCTCACCTGCACACCTACACTTTCAGTTTTATAGATGAGGAAGCTGGGGCCAGGGAGATCGAAACAAAACAAAACAAAACAAAACAAAAACAAAACAAAACTTGCTCTCATCCCTTCAGTCGTTAGTTGTGGGGCATGTTGCTGGGACAGTACCCAAACAATACAAAGAAAAGGGAACGAGAGTGTTGGCTGCAGTTAATTTGAACCCCTGGCCCCACACAGCTAGTCCTTTGTCCTGCAGGCTCCACACACATGCCCACAGGCCCCTGCTGCCCTTCAGTGTAGCAGCACCTCCTAGGTCACCCCTTGTTCCATTGCTGTCTTCCCACCTAGACCCTGGCTCTGTGAGGAGCTTGTCCTCCTGGCCAGACCGCTGCAGTTTACAAAGCACTTTCCCTATGTCCCCTCCTTTGTGTCTCGGGACAGCTCTGCAAAGTACTTATTGGTATCATCTTACGGGTGAGGATATGGGGATGTGAGGGAGCTCTGTTGTCACCAAACACATGAATAACTGGTGGAGGTGGAAGCAAGTTGCTTGCCGCCCTGCATTTCTGAGGGTAGGTCTGGGGTTCCCATGCAGCCTACCCCACTCCAGAACCCACAGTCCCACGTTCCTCTCTTTCCACATTTCCACTTCCCCAAAGATGAGAAACGCAGGCTGCTGGGGCCTGTGGTGGTTTAGGAAAGACAAATCCCGGCCCAGCCCACTGCTCCACCCTCTCCAGCCTACTCACACGGATGCTTCCACGCTTGTCACAGCATGTCACAGCCAGGTGCCTTCAGTTCTGGGATCTCTTTTAATCTTCACACTACCCTCGGATGAGATGGGGTGACCGTGTCTGTCACAGTTTCTCAGTAACTCACCCAAGGTCTGCCTGACTCTAGCCCTTTCACTTGAGACCTTGGACAGAGAGCCTCCCGTGTCTCAGTCTCCCCAGCCATACAAGCAGGTAGTTGTAATCGATCTGTGAAGTCCTCCTCACTCTCATGGTGAAGGAAAGGGCTGCCATGTAGGTAGAGGTGGGAAACCTGTGCTTAAGCCCAGCTGTATGGTACAGAGTAGGGGAAGCTTGGACATGACTTGGGACTTTTCTGGGTTTAGGTCCCCTGTATACCTCACCAAGGATAACAGCTCAGATATGTGCCTTTGGGTCAGATGGGTTAGGAATGAGAAAGCAGGAAATGTCCTCTCCACCAACTCTGGCCCCTGGCAGCCTTCTTCGTGGGGCTGCGGGAGTTCTCTTGATGACTCAGGCTGAGGATAGGTGTCAGATTTCAGACAAGGTTATTTTTATCCTGGAGTTGGAGGGAGGCAGGTGATGTTCGGGGCACTCTATTCTAGAATGAGGTGAAGGGGCAGAGTGGGAGCTGGGCCTCTAGTGGGGAAGCTTGCTTGGCCTCATGGCCTGTACTCTTCCCGTGTACGTGGGGTGACATTGATGGGAATCAGGAACCCACTGAACAAGCTCATTCATTTGGTCTACAAACAGCCAGGCTCTGTGCCGGGTCCCGTGGACACCAGGAGTAGAGAGAGAGGGCTCCTGCCTGGTGGATCTTCTGGTCTGGTGTCAGTCAAATACAACTTCAACTAAATGAACGTTGTCGTTCATTACAGAGGGAAGGTACACAGTGCTTGGAACATGAGAATGAGGGAAGAGATAATGAAACTGGGAGATGAATAGGCATTGCAGAGGTGAAGAGAAGAGGGAAGGGTACTCTAGGCAGAGTGAATGGCACAGGCAAAGGCCCTGTGGTGGGGGGCGGCATGATGAGTATGAGGAATTGAAAGAAGCCCATGAGGCTGGGGTCACATGGTTTGAGCAAAACTGGAGGTTGGCAGTGGTCTGTGTGGGATCTTGGAGGACTTTTTTAAAAAACTTTTTGTTATTATTTTATATTACTTTGAGGTATACAGTTCAATGGTTAGACATTTATATAATTTATGACGTGATCCCCCAATTACTCTCGTACTCATCTGGCACTACACACAACTATTACAATAATATTGTCTGTATTCCTTATGCTATACTCTAACTCCCCCTGACTGTTTCGAAACTACTAATTTGTACTTCTTCATCCCTTCACTTTTTTATCCAGTCCCACAACTCCCTTTCTCTCTGGCAATCACCAGTTTTGTTCTCTGTATCTGTGAGTCTGTTTTCATTTAGTTTGTTCATTTCTTTTGTTCCTTAGATTCTACGTATAAGTATTTATCTTTCTCTATCTGACTTATTTCACTCAGTATAATACCTTCTAGGTCCATCTATGTTGTTGCAAATGGTAAGATTTCATTTTTTTAATGGCTGAGTAGTATTCCATTTTATGTTCATACCATAACTTCTGTATCCAGTCATCTGTCGATGGGCACTTAGGTTGCTTCCATATCTTGGCTATTGTGAATAGCGCAGCTGTGAACATAGAGGTACATAGATCTTTACGAACTAGTGTTTTAGTTTTTCTTTGGGTAAATACTCAGAAGTGCAATTGTTGGGTCAAAAGGTAGTTCTATTTTTAATTTTTTGAGGAACCTCCAAACTGTTTTCCGTAGTGGCTGCACTAGTTTGCAATCCCACCAACAGTTGGAGGACTTGTTGAAAAGTTCTTGGAAGCCAAGCCCTTCATGATTGGAAAGAGTCTTGGAAACTAAAGTTAAATGCCCCATTTGACAGATAAGGCAACTGAGGCCCAGAGAGCTAATAAGAAAAGCTATCTTCCATTTTTACCATGTGCCAGGTACCATGCTAAACAGTCTGCTTCCAACATCTTTTGTTAAAAATTGACATTTACATTTATTTAGCAGACTCACCTAATGCTTATCTAAGATGTTTTTCTGAAGAATTAAAAAGTTTATCAAGGTGAAATCAAACATACAATTATCCATTTTAAAGTGTACAATTCAGTGGCCTTTTGTGCATTCACTGTGTTGTATAGCCGCCACCTCTGTCTGGTTGCAAAACGTTTCTATCCCTCCAAAGCAAAAGCAGTTTCTTCCCATTCTTCCATTCCCAGCCCTTGGCAACCACCGATCTGCTTTCTGTCTCTATGGATTTATCTATTCTGGATATTTCACATAAATGGAACCAGGAGATATGTGACCATTTGTGTCTGGCTTATTTCACTTAGCATTGTGCTTTTGAAGTTCATCCATGTTTTAGCATATATCAATACTTTATTCCTTTTTATGTCTAGTATTCTATTAAATGTATATACCACAATCTGTTTATCCATTTATCAGTTGATGGACATTTGGACTGTTTCTACCTTTTGGCTATTGTTAATTGTGCTGCTATGAACATGTGTGTTCATGTACTTGTTTGAGTACCTGTTTCCAATTCTTTCGGGTGTATACCTAGAAATGGAATTGCTGAGTCATATGGTATTTCTGTGCTCAGCTTTTTGAGGAACCATCAAACTATTTTTCAAGCATTTTACATTCCCACCAGCAATGTATGAGGGGTCCTTTTTTAAAATTAAGTTTTATGTTTTTAAATTGAGGTGTAATTAACATACAATGTTATAGTAGTTTCAGGTATGTAACATAATGAGTCAATAAGATGGCTCCTTTTTCTCCACATCCTTGCGAACACTTATTTTCCATGATTTTGATTATAGCTACCCCAAATTAACTGTTGTTTATCGTCCTCACTACAACCCAGGTTCTTTTACTTTCCTCATTTGGCAGTTGAGGAAGCTGAGGTATAGAGAGGTAACGTAACTCGCCCAGGGTCTTCTGGGGATGATGAGCTGATAAAAGTTCCAGTGTTATTAAGCTTTACAGGAAGGCCCCCATGAAGCTCTCCTTCCAAAGGTGAGATGGGGCTGGACAGAAGTTTTGTCCTTAGCTCAGAGTTTCAATTATGTCCATCCCAGCTCCCTTCCTCACCAGATTTGGGGTGCAGTGCAGTTTAGAAGGTTGGAGGTCCTCCCACCCCCGTCTCTCCATACTGAGAGAGGCCAAGAGCTGGCTGTCAGAAGGGGGAAGCCCACTGCCCGATCAGCGTGAACCAGGCCTCGGGCTCTGGACAGGGACTCTGGGCCCTGACCTCTGTTTTCCCCTTGATCACTGACTGGATGTGTGACTTGGAGTAGTTTGCTTCCCCTCTCCGAGTCTCAGATGGGAAGAATTTCTTCTATCTTCTCCATCTCCAAGGCTTATGGAAGTGCTTTAGAGATGTAAACGTGGACTTTGGCTCATGGGTCTGGGCATGTCTTAAACTCTGATTTCTCAGGTGTTCAGAAGCAATGTACCTGTTCTCAGCCTTGGTCTGCATATCAGCAAAATAAATAGAATAACAGTGCTTCACAGGGTCGATATGAGAATTATTGAAATAATACACCTGAAAGCTCCTAGCATAGAACTTGATACATACTAGGTAGTCAATAAATGTTAACTAAATGAATGGAATATAAGAGGTGCTTAAAAATATATTGGTTTAATTCTCTACCTTTCCCACTCCCAAATATTGAAAAACGTTAAGTACCAACACACCCTATAGCTAGAAGTAAAACGAAGATGTTTGTATAGGGCACTAGGGACCATTATTTATCTTCTAGAATGAAAATATGACCTAATGTTATATAACATGATCTAATGTTATATGACAATTATGAGCCTATGGAACAGCCCGCTTGTGTCTTTCTCCCAGCCCTCAGGCTAGGTTCATGGATGAGTGCTTCCACTTTTTATGTGAGTTTGGTACCTACTGCTACCCTTTTTTGCCTTGTCTACTGGGAATCTCAAGGCCAAATGAAATTCTTTATGGCAGCATCTTTGTGCGACTGGATTCCCAACATAATCACTCGTCCCTTATTTGGTTCTTTAGCTCTGTTTGCATTTTGGCTCCTGGTGCTTGTGTGTTCTGTGTGTGTGTGTGCAGTCTGCCTCAGAGCCTTTTTTGGGAAGAAAGCAGGGAATAGGGCTGAAGGAGAGTTTCGGATGTTAAAGGCACCTGCCTTGCTGGTGAGGAAACCATGGGAAGGCCATCCTGGTCTCTTTGTGGGGGCTGGAGCCACCTTTGTGGGGATAGGGCATCAGTTTAGGCAGCTCCCTCACATGGCTCAGAGCGGTCTGGCTCAGACAAACAGGCGTTTCATGGGCACTGGCTCTGAGGGTGGACCAAGGGCTGCTTCTCCCTGCCGCCTTGGGCCTGCCTTCTAGTTCCCACCCCTTTGGGAGAGGCAGGGAGGGAGAGTGGGAGGAACATGGGCTTTGCGGTCTCACACTCTGGCTTGAGTCCCTGCTCCACTTTCAATGGCTTTTTGAATTCTCGCGGAACCTCTCAAACAGGCTAACAATCTTGCCCCTTAAACGATCTTACCTCTTCACTGTGGGGTTCTGGTGAACTCATGGGTGAGAAAGAGCTACACAAAGTCCAGTGTCAATTACATTTAGGTCTTTCCCAGGTTTATTTCTATAGGGAGCCTAAACTCAGCTTTAAAATGCTAATAGTAAGTGCTCAAGAAATGTTAACCATATGGCAGGCATGTGCCAGGAGTTTTAAACACTTGATCTCATTTAATTTCATCCTTAGGAATATCCCTGGAGTTAGGTATTATAATCTGTTTTTACAGACAAGAAAACAGACCCACAGAAGTTGAGCACCTCACAGTGAAGTCACACAAGTTAGTTGTGCAACAAGATTTGAACCCAGGCCAGGTCAGTGTGAGGCTGTGGTTCAAAGTGCCTGGAAGGAGGCCAGGCAGGTCCATCCTGGCTCCTGAGCTGTCTCACCCTGGACCAGACTTTCCCTCCATGTGCCTCAGTCTCCCCGGCTGTGAGGGGTTGAGTGAAGTGGCCTCACTTCTTTTGACCAGCAGGTCTGTGACATGGCTGGCCCAGGAAGAGGGACACAGAGCCCATGGTGTAGCCAGTTGAGGCCTAGTCTGGGATTATCAAATCTGGCCAGTTCTGCTGTGGCTGGGGCCCACAGCCTGACATGGCTGCCATCTGAGAGGGCACGTCTCTGACCCCCAGATGACCTCTCCACCTTGAAGTAGGTTCTGCCCTCCCTGTAAGCTGTCTTGGCTCAGCCTGGCTGGCCACTCCAGAACCTGACTCCATCCAGGGCCTTCGTTCTCCCTATGACTGGCCCTGGGAGGAGTGGCCTGATTCCAGGGCTCCATTGGCCAAACGCTGCCTGGGCTGCACACGCCCCTGCTTCCCAAGCTGGCTGCTTGCCCACTTTTGGATGAAAAGGAGGCCTGGCCTGGCCTGGCCTAATGTGGGCAGACTGCCTTGGCGCCAAGAAAGAAGTTGGAATCTGAGAGGCTGTGTCCCAGGCCATGAGTGCTGCTCTGTCCCCTCCACTGGTGCTCTAGCTCAGGGATTATGTACCCTTCTCTTTGTGAAGTGAGTGGGGGGACAGCTACAATGGAATTTGTCCCTCAGCTTGCAGGGGATGGGGATGGGGTATGGGAGCTCAGCCCTGTTCAAAGAGCTCAGTATTTCCTGTCCGACAGGGTGACAGGGCTCCTTAGCTTCCTCACTGAAAATCTCAGCTGGGTGTGCCACAGCCCTGTAGGGTGAGACCCCAGAATCCTGGAACTGGGGCTGGGGTACCTTAGGGATCAGCAATCTCCCCCTGCCCCTGCCTACCCTGTGAGTGATAGATAAGGCTCAGGAGGAAAGGGGACTTGCTGGGGATCACATAGCACCTGAGGGACAGGGCTGGGATTCAAACTCAAGTCTCTCTCTGCTCGCCCCTCTGCAAACCTTTCATGAGGTCCTACTGTGTGCCAGGCCCTTCTAGGCATGAGCACTAGAGTAGGAGCTTCTCAAAGGGATTGGCCTGATTTATCTTTGCATTCTCAGTATATGGCCAAGGGACAATACGGAGGAAGTGCTCCATGAATGAATGAATGAATGAATGAATGAATAAATGAATAAGACAAAGATCCTGCCCCCAGGCATGTAGAATCCATTGGGAAGGTAAGGACTCCTTTTCAGAAACAGGAAATAGGAGGCTGATGGGAGTGGGGATTGACCAGGTGAGAAGCAGAGGACTGGAACTCAGGTGTCCTGACTGCTTTTTCTGTCCTCATTTTCCTCATCTGTAAAATGGGGTCAACAGTCCTTACTTTCTGCCTTCCTTGTAAGGATTCGGTGAGTCAGTAGATGTAAAAATAGGCTCGTGAAGCAGGGACATTGTGTGTGCATGTCCACAACTGCCCAGAAACCCCACACAATCCGCTCCCTTTCTTCTGCCTGCTTATTCTCTGCATCTTGCCTCCCCTATTTTCTTAAATTTCTCCAGGGCTTCTTCCTGGATTGTTCTGTGCAGAACCCTTGGCTGTGGGAGGGGATCGGGAAGAGTGTGGGTGAATGCAGTCTGCCTACCTCTTCCCTCTACTGTATCCCACACTCAGAAAGGCAGCCACCCACATTCACATTTATGCAGGCCCCCAGTGCCCACCAGGCTGGAATTGCTTTGGCAGTGGTTGCCATGGTGACAGTCCTGCTGCCTGGACTACGGCACCCTGTGAGATGCTTGCAAGAGCCTGCAAGCCTGGCAGCCTGGCAGCCTGGCAGCCTGCAAGCCTCCACCCATGCTGAGAGCTCTGAGAGTGGCTGCCCTTCTCT
The DNA here is from genome assembly GCF_000325575.1 of Pteropus alecto. NCBI lineage: Eukaryota > Metazoa > Chordata > Mammalia > Chiroptera > Pteropodidae > Pteropus > Pteropus alecto. The sequence goes on from NW_006441955.1 coordinate 6,646,806, forward strand.
CTTTCCCCTTGGTGCCCAGCACTGTATCTGGTACCCAGGGGCTCTTGGGAATAAACTACCTCTCTGGGGACCCACAAGCTGTTCTGGGTCAAACAGGCCTGGCTCAAATCCCATTTCTACCACTTAGGGGTCACTGACCTTGAACAAGTCGCTTTGGTGTGTTTCGAATTTATTGAATTAGCTATGGGAGCCTCAGTAGGGGAATTAAATAAGGAGCACAGGTCCCCAGCAAGAGGGCTGTCACTGCCCTGAGCCGTCTTGGCCCACATCAGAAGGTGTGGCAGGGTCAGCATTGGGTTGTAGCAGTCTTTGCTGCTGAATCCAGGCCCAGGACCCTGGCCTCCTTTTCATCTTGGCCCCAGGAGGCCCTGCAGGTAGTATGGTATGGTGGGTAAGACTACAGACTACAGCCAGACCTCTAGGGTCGCAGCTGGGCTTTGACACTTACTGGGGCCTCAGTTTCCTCAATTGTAAAGTGAGGATAGTAATGAACCTACCTCAGGGGGTTGTTGTGTGGATAAAATTGAATCAGTACACGTAAAGTTCTTAGAAGAGTATTTGATAAGTTCTATATAAATGTTGGTGGCAACTGTTATCATCACCACAATTAGCACTGACCATGAGAACTGGAACTCACGTGCTTACGCCTCCTGTCATTTTTCTCACGCACGCGTGAGTGCCCAGTTCTTGTTCACAGTCTGATTAGGGAGAGCGGGCCAGAGAGATGGAATGGCTGGTTGGCTCCCCCTTCCCATTCCACCCCATCCAAGGGACTGCTAGGTACTTGCCACTTCTGCCTGGGGACTGAGAAAAGCTGGGCCCTAGACAGAAAATCCACCTCTAATTCATGAGTTTGAGGATTTTCTCAGCTGGTTCTCCAGCTGGCAGCTGCTGCCACCCTGGCCTGGATCACACAGCTGCTCTGTGACCGCCCAGAGCCCTCCCAGTCAGTAGAGCTAAGTGCTAAAGATAAATGAGCACCTAACAGAGGCATCATCTGAAGAGGAAAGTGTCTTTGGGGAATGAAATAGGAGCTGCTTCTTGAAACACTTTACTGGGAACCAATCCTTAGGAACGAATTCCCTGGTTAGAGAGCAGGGACTCTTTCAAGAATGAAGGTCAACGTGAGGCAAAAAACTTTAAAAACCTGGTCCACAACCTAGAGCAGGGACTGAATTCTCTGCAGGATTCCCCTCTCTTGTTCCCCTCCCTCGAGTCCAAGGTCGTGTTAACATGGAGTGGTTGGCTAAAAGGAGTCTGGGTGTAAGTTTGTCCCCTGGAGTCTGAGCCATGGGCTGGAGGGTGGTGATCACTTTTGGAGTTGGGGTCTGGGAAGAGGTAGCTCTGGGGTGCTTTCTGTTCTCCCTCTAGCCCTCAGGTCTCAGGAATGGGCAGAACGAGGGGACGAGCTGACCTCCCTGTCCCCACCTCTCCCCAGGGCTTTGCCTCTATGTTCTCGAGCCGCCAGTCCCGAAAGTCAGCTTCACGTGCAGAAGACGACAGTGCCATGGCAGATGGTGAAGGGTACCGGAACCCGACGGAGGTGCAGATGAGCCAGCTGGTCCTGCCCTACCACACCAACCAGCGTGGTGAGCTGAGTGTGGGGCAGCTGCTGAAGTGGATTGACACCACGGCCTGCCTGTCCGGTGAGACTGTGCTTGGCATAGCCGTCCTCCCACTGCTGGCCCCATACACTCGATTTTCCTAGATGGTCACTGTTCCCATGAGTGACACACTTGTGCCTCATCCTGGCCTTTGCTAATGCTGGTCCACCTGCCTGAAATGCCCTCTCCAATTTCTCCATGCTCAACATTGGCCCACCTTCCCCCTCAAACCTCTCAAGTCTGAGTGTCCTTAGGTCTCTGTACCGACACAGCATGGCCTTAAATGTGGCTGCTCCAAGAATGGCTTGAGAGTGCTGTGAGCCAAGATCATGCTGTCCGCCTTGAGGAGCTCCCTACACTGAGCTGAGTTGAGTGGAGCTGAATTGAACTCATTTCATTCCTTTCAGTGTTCCAGTATTTTCCAATCCATAGGGAACTCACAGTCTTAGAGCAGGGAGAGACAAACAGGTGACCCAGCTGCTCCCCCCACAACACTGTTTCATGGGGACTGGTAAAGGGAGGTGAAAATGAGTCTGTGGAAGAACAGACGAGAGACCTTGACCCAGCCCTGGGGGCAGAGAAGGGATTCTAGAGAGACAAAGTCATGTGAACAGAGGCAAGCAAGCAAAGGAGGGTGAAGTTGACTGGGCAGAGATTGGGCACTCTAGAAGGCTGGGAGGTAGAATAGCATGGCTTGATCATTCGTTCATTCAACAGCCACTTATTGAGTGTCTGCTACGTGCGAGGCACTGTTCTGGGACTGGGGCAGGCAGAGATTCTTGCTCTCAAGTAACTTGCAATTGAAGAGAAGGGAGAGACACTAGACAGACAACACCCAGATATATAAAACAGGGTGTAGGAACCATGGTAAAAAAATAAAGAAAGAAAGAAGGGTGGGAATGCTAGTGAAAAGGCATGGCCTTAGCTCGGGAACACTGACATCTGATCAGAGGCCTGCGTGAAATGCGAGGCTACTAACGCATGGCTTTCTTCTCCTGATGCCAGCGGAGAGGCATGCTGGCTGTCCCTGCGTCACAGCCTCCATGGATGATATCTATTTTGAGCACACCATTAGGTAAGTCGCCCCTCCTGACTCTCAGTCCTTCTGGGCTCCCCATCACGAACCCAGGTCCTACCTCCTGTCACCTGCCTGGAACCTGACTCAACTGACCAAGGTCCTTTGCAGATGGAGTAGGGGAAGCTTCTGGAGAGAAATGACCTGTCTGCAGTGTCTCTGAGACAGTGGTGGGCTGGGAGCTGGCCCACTGCTAGGTACTGTCAGGGTGGGGCCAAGGAAATTGCTTTAGATTTGGAGTTGGGTGTTGTTGAGGTGCATCATGGGGTGCTGCATGACTTTGGGGAAGTCAGTCTCTTTCTCTGGGCCTCAGTTTTATTATCTGCAAAATGGAAGGGATTAGACTCAATTGGTGAATGCCTTTTTGAGCTAGGACATTCTCTGTGGGTCACTGGACTCTAGGGAGGTCCCTAGACAAGGTACCTTGGCAAAACCCAAGCCAGAAGCTTGGGTCATTCAATCTCTGCTCACATACTTCCAGGAATGAGGAGCTCACTACCTTGAGACGAGCTGTAGGGGCTGTGTACAGTGCTCTTGTCTCTGGGCCTGCTCCCAAACTTGCCATTAGTGCCCAGGATGTCAAGTGCCAAGGGCTTATTCAGAACTTCCTGGTAGTGAGTGTCATGGTTAAGGAAAAAGTTTGGCCAGTTCTGTATTCATTTATTCAGTCATTCATCACTACTTGGCACCTATTTCAGACCAGGGCCCATCCTGGGTTTGTGGTACACAGAGTCAACTGGAGCATACGGTCCTGGGCCCCAGCAACTCCTATGCTGCAGGGAGGCAGATATAGAAACATAATTTCAATTCAAAGGGATAAGTTCTGCGCTAATAATGATTTCTGACATATAGGTGCTTTGTAATGCTTTTTCTAAATAGCTTCTATTTTATAATAGTTTTGATTTACAAAAAAACTTGTAGATAGTACAGAGAGTTCTCACATCCAAATCCTTTATTAACATCTTACATTCCTGTGGCAACTTTGTCACAATTAATGAACTGATATTGATGCATTATTTTAATGCCTTATTATTTAATTCTCAAAACAAGGCTATGAGGTTCTGGCTGTTTTTATCTTCATTTTACAGATGAAGAAACTGAGGCACGGGGAAGTGAAGTAACTTACTTAAGGTCATACAGCTAGTGGAGAACCCCGGATATACTAACAGGCATGCAGTCTGGTCCCAGAGCCCTCGTTCTTAACCAACGGACTATATTTTCTCTATGGCTGGGGGCGGGTGTAGTGGTACAGAAGGTAGTCAAGGGGGACTTCCTGGAGGTGGTGTTTGAGCTGGCTCCAGTCTTGTCAGTGTTGTAGGTAATGACACTTTAAAGAACAACAGAGCTATTCTGGGTGAGCTCTGGGTCTCTGCTGCCAACACAGAGGCACTTGGAGGAGCTAGGGTCAGAAAGGACTGGCAGGGGGCTGCATGCATGAAGGATGGACCTGCTGCAGAACCTAGTAGCGTGAAGGTGAGTCTGGGCAGAGGACAGTGTGGGTGGAAGGGAAAGCTGGAGAGGATCCTGGGAAGGAAGACAAACTGGGGAGCAGTCTAGAGCGTGGTTGGTGGCCAGGAAAGGCCTGGCAGCACCTGAGGAAAGCTGGGGAAGGTTTTTTTGGTTTGTTTTTGCTTTTGCCTTTTGAACATATTTCAAAATGTATCTCTAAGGGATAAGAACTCTTTTCAAACTTAACCTCAGGGCCATTACCACACCTAAACAAAATTAACAATAATTCTCACGAATCATCTAATATCAACACCCAAATATCAACAAGTCTCATGCATTTGTTTCTATTTTGTTTTGCCTCATAGTTTTTGTTGTTCAAGTCAGTATGCAAATAAGGTTGCAATTGGTTGTTATGTCTCTCGAGTCTTTTCTTTTTTTTAAAATCTATAGTTACTATACCTCCTCCCTACACTCTCTCCCCTCACTATCTCTCTCTCTCCCTCCTCCTCCTTTGCCTTCCTCTTTTCCTTGAAATTTATTTGTTGAGGAAACCTGGCCATTTAATCTCTAGAGTTCTTCCTTCTCTGGGTTTTACTGTTAGCATCAGTGTGGCGTAATTTAACATAGTCTTCCTGTCCCCTGAGAGTAAATTGGTCCTGGTGAAGGGCTTGAACAAGGGTCAGATTTATTTATGGGAGCTGCCTTTCTGTGATGTGAACACCTGGAGGGGTCTTTGGGAGCTAGGGGGTTCAGGGGGTCCCCAAGGAGGCTGGGCAGTGACCCTGGGGAAGGAGCCAGTTTTGGCCTGAGCTGTGAGGTGGAAGACAGTCAGGAAGGAAGAGAAGCTCAGGAGTCCAAAATGGTGTCTGCTTGGCTTTTTGGGAAGCTAGAGAGGAGGAGGGGTTGGGGGGAAAGGTTTGTTTTTTAACACCACAGAAAATAAACTTCTATTTTTATTTTGAGAATCACAAAAGTTTTCTTTTATAACTTTTTTTTATCATGAAAACTTTCAAAATTCTAGAAAAGTTGAATAGTGCAATGATGACCATCACTGAAATTCAATAATTAACGTTTTGCTAAATTTGCTCTATCTATATGTAGGTAAACAAATACATATACTTCTCTCTCCTTTTTCTCTCTCTCTCTTTGCTGAAATAATTTGCAGACACCATGATACTTCATTCTTCTACACGTCAGCATGCATCTCCTAAAAATGACAGTCCTCTAGCTGACTGTTTGACTTGCTAAAAAAATGAACAGAAATGAACAAGTCAGAACACGGCAGGCTAAGTGGCTCCCCCAAGGGTTCTGATTGTTCATCTGGACGTGAGAATCGTTCTGGACAGGCTACAGCTGGAAGGGGCGAGGCCAGCGCAGTCAACAGAATCAGTCTAGAAACCTGGCTTTGTCACTTTTTAGCTGGGTGACCTTGGGTAAATGGCTTACCCTCTCTGATACTCAATCTCCCCCTAAACCTACCTGCCAAGCTTGTTGGGAGGCTTAAATGATGTAGTACACAGTGTCTGGCACATATTAGGTATTTAAAAAATGTTTTAATTTCCCTTCCTACCTTCTGCTTATAGCCCCTTGCACTTAGCAGGCATTCAATTACTGTGGAATGCATTAATTCAATAGGCCACTGCTTGTGGAGGACCTGCCCTGTGCCCTGTGCCCTGTGCTAGGCCTTGAAGTCAGTGGTGATCCTTGCTTGCCCCATTGGAGCTTAAGGATTGTAAGGGAGACAGAGGCTAATCTGCTGGAAGAAGTGTTAGGAGGCTGAACCTTACAGGGCTACAAGAGGGCAGGGTGGGCTTCCCTGAGGAGGGGACCGTTGAGTTGAAAGCAGAAAGATGCTGGAGCATTCATTAGACATGGGGTAGCAGGGGAGAGGGGGCAGAAGAATGAAATCGGGCCACTTCTCTCAGCTACAGCTGCTCCTTCTGTTAAAGGAGTGCTAATACTATCTTGCCAGCTTGGTTTGAGGGCTCCGATAACATCACAGATGTGAATATGCTCTGTAAGCCATGACATTCTCCTGCCAGTTCCCCTCAGCAGAGGCCCTGCAAGTATCTGGGCTTCCTGACCCTCCCTCTTTCCCCTCTGGAAGGCTCACCTCCTGCTTTTCTCTCCCAGTGTTGGACACGTGGTGAATATCAAGGCCAAGGTGAACCGGGCTTTCAACTCCAGCATGGAGGTGTGTGTGTGGGAGGGCACTATCTGATGGGGGGAGGTGAGTGGGTGCTGGGTGGGTTTTCTACCTCTTCTCCATTCTTAGCCCCCAGCCCAGGCACACCCATGCTCACAGAACCCTGGTTGAGGCAGCAGAGTTCTGAAACAGCCGGCAGGACTGGGAGGATCCTAAGGCTCTTCCTGTCCAACACCTCATAACACAGAAGGGAAAACTGAGGCCCGGGGGCGGGGGAAGGGACTTGCTCCAGTTCACTAAGCCCCATAGGCCCCCCCACCCCCATGTGGGACTTGACTTCCAGACTTCTGGATCTTCACGCTTAGCCTCAGACCCTCTCTTCAGCAGCCGGGCGGTTGCAAAAATGCAGGGAAGACGGCCACTGTGCCTGACCTTGGAGGCAGCAGGGCTGGAGCAGGGAGAGCCCTGGGCTTTGGTCCTTTAGCTTACCTCCAGCAGTCTCTGTCTCTCCATCTGTAAAATGGGAGCATGATTCCTATGCTGCAGGGTTGTTGAAAGACTCTTTGGTCATGCGCAGGGCTCTGTGAGAGACTATTTCTCACCCATGGATGTCAGACCCAGGCTGCTTCACCCAGCTGGGCCAGTAGTTATTGAGGGACCACTGAGGCTGGGATAGCAGAGTACTGACTGTGTATCTGGGCACCCCATAAATGCCCAGGTACTCCCTAGGTGCCCTCCATCATGCCTGTCCTTTCAATTTAGCCAACATTTCACTTAAAGCTTTTTCATAGACAGTCTCATTTTAATCCTCTTAATAGCTATGCTAGGATAGGTATGTTCATCTCCATTTTACAAATGAGGAAACTGAGGCCCAGAGAAGGGAAGTGACTTGCCCAAAGTTTCCCAGGGAGCTAGGGCCAGAATCAGAACATATTCTAGATCTCTAGCCTCCCAGACTTGGTGGATGATACAGAAATAGCAGAGGCCAGGCCTAAGGTGGGACTTCCTGTCTCATTGGGCCATGGGACCTCAGGTTGGTGAGCTCTTTTTCTTCCCTCCTCACTCCTCTACCTGCTCTTCCTCTCCAGGTGGGCATCCAGGTGGCCTCTGAGGATCTGTGCTCTGAGAAGCAGTGGAGTGTGTGCAAGGCCTTGGCCACCTTTGTAGCTCACCGGGAGTTTTCCAAGGTAAGTGTCTACACCTGGCTGTTCGGTGCTGCTGGGCCACCTGGGCCTGTCTTGGCAGGCTTGGACCAAGGCAGTTAGGCTGCGGGTTGGCGGAGGGGTGAAGGTAGGAGAGTGGCAGGGAATCCACATCCCCCAGAGTAAGGCCCACCCACTTCTGGGATCTGATGCCAGGCGCCCTCCCTCTCTCTTTTTTCCCACCTCTCCCTGTGCCTCTCACCCAGGATTCTTTGGGTCTCAGCATTCCTTTTCAGGTCACTGCAGTGACCCCTCTGCCCATCCTCTGCTTTTGCCAAGAAGGGGGACTGGGGACATTTGGAGGATGAACATGGTGTGTCAGTCAACATGGAGACAGGAAGAGAGGGACAAAGAAGGATAAAGACTTATAAATATCCAGCAGCCCCAGGCACGAGATGGCTGCTGGGGGCATAGGCCTTGGTGCTATCTCAGGGACACCCCGCGCTCTACCCTGTTCACAGGTGAAGCTGAAGCAGACCATACCAAGGACGGAGGAGGAGAAGACTGAGCACAGTGTGGCAGCGGAGCGCCGGCGCATGCGGCTTGTCTACGCAGACACCATCAAGGACCTCTTGGCCAACTGTGCCGTTCAGGATGGTGAGCGGCTGGGCATGAGCAGGGAGGCTGGCACCCTGCATGTCTCCCTCTGCCCTGGGCCCCCTCTGAGCAGGAGGAAGGAAGTCCCCTTGGGATGTCCATCCACTGGAGGCCTCAGGCCTGGCTAGCCCTCTTGCCTCAAGGTCTCTTTCAGGGAAAGGGGAGTGTTTGGGCCTCCCGCCCAGCTCCCAGAAGCCTTGAGGATGAAATTAGGACACACGGAAAATGCTTTGACAGCTACAAAATGCGTTTAGGTCTCTGGGATTCAAGGTATTTGGGAAGGTAGTATTGAATTTGGCCTTGAAGACACTAGGATTTTTTAAAAGCATATAGATAAGTAGGCAGAAGATAAGATAGATAGATAAATGATAGATAGATAGATAGATAGATAGATAGATAGATAGATAGATAGATAGAAAGATGATAGATAGAGATAGGTGTAGGTTTAGTTGTAGATATAGGTACAGGCATGGAGATAGAGAGGAAGTAGAAAGCAAGACTCCTAGCCCCACCCTTCAGAAGCACCTATTGTGCTTCATTTTTGGACATCTTTGAAAGTAGTCCTTGCATATTTTTAGCAGTGTGTATTATTTAGCCCCTCTCTTTTGCTTAAAAGGGAACATACACTACATACTGTTCTGTATCTCGCTTCTTTCCCCTTAAAAGTGCATCTTAGAGATTGTTCTATACCAGCACACTCGGATCTACTGTGGACTGGTAGGATTTTGACAGGTGGAGGATGAAGAAAGATATTGCTGACAGGGCACAGGCTAGGCAAGGGCCCACAGGGGTGACCTTGGATTTGCTCACTGATCCCTAGAAAGTTAGGATGTAAAGTCTTCTTTGAAACCTGAAGGAGGAAATTTTAAGACAAATCAGAGCTAGTTCAGCTGCCCAGAGTGGAGAGGGAGCAGGTGGAACTAGCTAACTCCAGTAAAAGTGGTGGGCTGTTCTCCAAATTCTGTGTGTCCTATTGACGCTGGACCTTGGGGCTGTGGCTGGGCAGGCCCAGCTCTTCCAATCACTGTCGAGGCCCCTGGAGCCGTCCATCTCACTGCAGCCCTCCCAAATCCCTTCTGTCCTGACAGTCCTTCTGCTCAAAGTCAGTTCAGGGGCCCTAGCCTGGCATCTAGGGGATGATTGCTCAGCCTCATCTGGTGCTGTCCCTTACTTGCTCTCAGCTCCTGCTAAGCCAAGGCCTGGTTGCTCCTGTGACTTTCCTGCCATCCTTCCTCCAGACCTTGGCTCAGGCCCCTAACAGCCCCTCCTTTCTGCCTATGGCATCTCTGAGCAGTCTGCAAGCCAAGCAAAATGTTGCCTTTTGATGTGTCTTCCCTGGCGAGGTCTTTCTCCCTGGGAGATGAGAGATGCTTGGCACCTCCTTGGGTTGGGTGGGGCATGTTAGTATCTGCTTTCCTGACCCCCAGGCCCTGCCCACCTCCTGGCCTCTCCTCTGAGGATGTCCTCATGCCAATGCCCTGAGGGACGGGGCATGTCAGAGCAGGGGGAGGGAAGAACTATCCTTTTTGAGAGTGTGCTTACTGAGTTTGGCACCAGCAATCTAGAACTGCGATCACATTTCATCTTTACGGTCCTAGTGAGTCGGTTTTGACGTCTGCCCTTTACAGATGAGGAAACTGAGGTTCAGAGAGGTTACTTGACTCGTACAAGGGCATACGGCCCGTGTGGGGTGGAGCAGAGGTTCAGACTCACGTGTGTCTTGTCTCAAAGCTGTTGTCCCTTGCTCCTTGCCAGTCTCATCTCTCTCATCCGGTTTCCTTCCATTCTTCATCCAGGTCCAGCACACTTGGTACTGAGTAAATAAAAGAATATGGGTGGGGTGGAGTGGTGGTGGTGGGTCCCAGGCTGCCCATGAAAGTGTCTGCCCTTGGGAACCTTCTCACCTCCCCTTGCCCTTCCTTTGCCCCTCCCTGGTCAGATCTGGAAAGCAGAGACTGCAGCCGCATGGTGCCAGCCGAGAAGACTCGGGTGGAGAGTGTGAAATTGGTCCTGCCTCCCCACGCCAATCACCAGGGCAATACCTTTGGGGGCCAGATCATGGCCTGGATGGAGAATGTGGCCACCATTGCAGCCAGGTGAGAGGAGAGTGTGCTGCCTCAGTTTCCCCTCTTTGCTCTCCTCCTTCCCTTAGCCAGCTCCCTCTGGGGAGAAACCCAGGCTTGGTGTTGGTATTCAAGGCTTCAGAAGCTTGGCTGTTCTGGTAAGGTAACCTGGGACGTTTAGACTCAGAGAACCAGAGAGCATGATTTTCCATTCTTTCCTCAGCTTAGAAAGCCCTCCAGGGCTCCCAGCTCCTGTCTGGGAAATGCCAAGCCCCTGGGTCTGGCACCAGGGCCTCCCCTTGACCTGGCCCTGTTGGCTCTCTTCCTTTTTCTTACACTCTCTGCAAATTAAGTCATTTGCCCTTCCCCTTTCCATCTTCCACAAAGCCTTTCTGACCTTTCCCTTCTCCCTAGAGGTGAAAATAATTCCTTCTTCTATAACCTCTGTGCCTGTCTGGGCTCGTTCTACCCTGAATATCGGGGCATTTTTTATAATTATGATAACTGATATTCACTAACTGACGCTCTCATAACTAGGACTTTGTGCTTGCTGTTCTCTCTGCCAAGAGTCCTCTTCCCAACCCACACCCTCCTTGGGCAAATTCTTCCTCACCCTTCAGAGCTGGGCTGCAATGGCTCCTCCTCTGTGTTTAATGGGTGGGACACAATGTGTAGGCAATGCCCTTTTGGACAGCCCAGGCTGAGTGCCATAAGGTCACAAAGGAATCAGAGCCCATATAGTCAAGGATGCCTTCCTGGAGGAAGAGCACTTCAGTTGGGCCTTGAACAACAAATAGCTTTGGGTAAGGGCAGGGCTTCCAGGTAGTAGGAACAGCGGGTGCTAAGATATAAAGGTTGGAGGGAAAACGGGAAAGGGATTTACCTCAAGCCCTGCACTAGGCTTTCTCCTGTCACCTGAAACTCAGCTGCTCTTTGGCCATGCACTTAAACCTCAGTATTCTAAGCTGTGAAATGGGACTTTAGTTCTGTTCCTCTGGGCAGAACTGTCACCGGGTTGGATGGGAGTAGGTGTGCCAGAGGGTGGTGCGTGTGGTTTTGGCTGGGTCTGGAAATGCGGGCTGGGGAGGAGGCTGCCTCGAGACAGTGGCCGAAGCACTGGGGGCATTTATCTCGTTTCCCTCAACCCCTGGCCTCCTCCAGCCGGCTATGTCGTGCCCACCCTACGCTGAAGGCCATTGAGATGTTCCACTTCCGTGGCCCATCCCAGGTTGGGGACCGCCTCGTGCTCAAGGCCATTGTGAACAACGCCTTCAAGCATAGGTAAGGGATGGGATGTGGGGGACTGCCCCCTTTCCCCAGCCCCAGGGCTGAGGGCTCTTTCTGACTAGAGAAGGGACCCTATGGCAAAGCTGCCAGGAACCCTTCGCCCTGCAAAGGAGGTCTAAACCCTGCCCTGCTGCCGGGTCCCTTCACAGTCACCAGGAGTCAGCTCGGATGTTCCCTCCTCTGGGCACCCCCAGCTCTGTGCTTCCTGCTATTTTGGATCACGCCATGTGTTCAGTGTGTCTCTCCCAGCTCTTGCTTCTGGGCCTGCCACAGTGTGGATGCTCAGATCACAGGGCCACCTCTTGCCAGCTCTGTCATTATCAAACCCTTTCCCACCCTTTTCCTAAAACAACACTTAGTTCCGGAAGCCCTTACCTTTGGAACAAATCCTGATGCTGACTCCCAAGAAAGGTTACTTTAAATACCTATCCTTTCTGGTGATTTCAAAAATTGTGGTGTAGTTGTTAAAAAAAGAAGGATCTGGAGCCAGGCTGCCTGGGTTTAAGTCTGGCCCACCTCTTATCAGCTGTGTGACTTCGGGCAAGTTACTTAATCCCTCTGAGCCTCAGCTCTTTCACCTGTAAAGTGAGGCTTATCACAACCATCTTATAGTTGTAAGGATTCGATGGATGGAGTGTTACTAGTAGAATGCCGGAGAAAATGGTCCGCGAAGGTCAACCATTACTGCTGCTATCGTTGTTGTTGTTGTTGTTGTTGTTGTTGTTATTCACAGTCTGACCAGCACACACTCTGCTGCTGTGCAGGGCAAAAACCCTGAACTAGGAGCTGCAAGGCCTTGTTTCTGATTCAGAGTCTCTTCCTGACCGTTGTGTGACCTTGGGCAAGTTATTGCCCTCTTCTACGTCTTGGTGTCTCCATCGTGTAACGTTCACATTCTGGGATCATAGACCTTCTTAAATGAGGGGGATGGTGGTGGCTGCTATTTTATAATTAATAAAGACAGCCAGATACACAGAAACAGCCACCACCGAGCTGTCAGGATCACAGCTGTCGGAGCGCTGATGAAAGTGTGTATAATGGACACTTTTTCTCATAAGGCTTTGCACCTCCACCTCCTTGCTTATATCCTTCCATAACATATTTTCATTTTCAGAACATGTTATCATTACATATTTTATATATGTTTGTTGCCCCATCCCCCAGCTGTTATCCCACAAGGATATGGACCAGACAGGCTTATTTGTTTCTGTGTCCCCAGGGACTGGCATAGGGCTGGGCATGCAGTAGGTGCTCTGTAAACACTAAGGAAAGGGAACAGCTCTGAGTTTCCTGCCAGTGGGACTCTGATCCACTGCTGGGGGCACTGCAGGGGCGTGCGTGCATGCGTGTGCATGCACGTGCTAGAGAGGGGGCATGGCCTCGGGAAGGTCTGTGCCACATGAGAGCAGCCCTCCCTCCCCTCAGCATGGAGGTGGGCGTGTGCGTGGAGGCCTACCGCCAGGAGGCCGAGAACCGCCGAAGGCACATCAACAGCGCCTTCATGACCTTTGTGGTCCTGGATGCAGATGACCAGCCCCAGTTGCTGCCCTGGATCCGGCCCCAGCCTGGGGTGAGTAGGGGCAGGACCCTACCCCACTGCCAGCTCTCCTCCCTCTCTGCCCCAGGGGAGGGCCTGCCAGCCCCTGACAGGCCCGGGAGTGATGGGCCCAGCCCTGTCCCTCTGCTGGGGCACAGCCAACACTGAGTGTCCTGGTATGACCCCGCCCCCAACCCAGGGATGCCCCTTATGCCAGGTAAGCACTTTGTTCTGACTGACAGAGTTTGGACCATGTATGTGAGCCTGGCTCATAGGGTAGAAACAGGCATTCAAGGGCTGGCAGAGTTGGCTTTGGAGTCACATATGGGTTGGAACCACCTCTGCCACGTTCTGGCAAGTACTCTCTGTGAGCTCTCAGTCCCCATCTGTAAAGTGGGCATATCTGCAGTCCCTGCCTGACAGGGCTTTTGCACGTGTCTATGGGTCACTGACTGCGCCTGGCTAAGGCCTGCAGGTGCTCAGGAGGCAGTGAGTGTTATGACAATGATGACGGGAGAACGAGGAGCACGGGGAGGAGAGCCGGGGCCTGGGTTCAAAGGCCGTCCCTTAAAAGATGCTCCTCGTGCCTCCCATGAGCCAGGCCTTGGCTTGCTTCCGAGGGGCTAGGGAGTGACCTTGGAGAGGCAGTTCCCTCTCTCTGGGAAGGTCCCTGCCCTGCCTGCCACCTCACGAGGTCGAGCACAGGCTGTGAAAACCCCTCGCTCTGGAGCTGGGTGTTGGGCAGTCAAGAGTGGGTGATGAGTGGTGAGTGGGGAGCCTGGCGTATAGTCCCCAAGGCCCTTCATGCCTTTGCCATTTAATGCTCACAAGTAGGGAGACATTAGAAGTAGTGGTTAAGAGGATGGGCTCTGAGTTAGGCCATCAGGGTTCTGATCCTGGCTTCACTCCCACCCCTGCGACCTTGGGGAAGCCACTTAAACTTTTAGTGCCTCAGTTTCCTCCTTTATAAAATGGGGATTGTACTAGTCCCAACCTTAGAGGGTTGCCGTGAGGCCTAGATGAAATTTTGCATGGAAAGCGCTTAAAAGAGTGCCTGGTATATAGCAAGCACTTAATAAATGTGGGTTCTTATTAGCATTGTAAGTACCCTTAGGATCCGCTTCTAAAGAGGAGGAAACTGAGGCTCGGTAAGGGCAGGTGGTGTTCCCAGAGTCCCTCAGAGAGTCTGAGGGGAAGCTGGGGCTGGAGCTCAGTGACCTAACACTTTCCTGTCCAGGTTGCTCTGCCTCTGGCTGGCCCAGAGACCTGAACTCTACTTTAGGGCTGCAGGGTCTCCTTAGGCCCTTGTGGGGGTTGTGTGTGTGTGTGTGTGTGTGTGTGTGTGTGTGTGTGTGTGTGTGTGATAGAATAGGAGTGGGGGACAAGTTGGTTGTCCTGTCTGCACCACAGTCTGTCCCTGCTTCTCTCCCCAGGATGGCGAGCGGCGGTACCGAGAGGCCAGTGCCAGGAAGAAGATCCGCCTGGACAGGCAAGTTGGGGCTGGGCAGTAGGAGGAGACATGGGGTTCAAGGCTGTCCACCTGCTCTCCTGGTCTCAGGGACTTGCATTTCTTTGGTGCTGCCCCTGTGCTGGGCATCAGTTGGGCCCTTTACATCCATCTAGCCTCATTCCACAGTGGTCTTACTGTCCCATTGTACAGATGAGGGCACTGAGGACAAAGGGATTAGGTGGCCATGGGCACACAGATAGGAATGATTGGCAGGGTGAGAATTTGAACCTGGCCGGATCTGGCCAATTTTAAGTCTTGTGTTCCTTCCATTAAGTCTGATGCCTGTTTGGCAGATGAGGAAAGAAAGGCCTGGGGAGGAGAAGATGCAAACCCAGGTGTGAATGACTGCTAAGGAAGCACTTTACAAACTTGAAAGAGCTGTGAACACACTGGGAATCACCACCACTATCCATTATTAAAAGTGTGATTTACATTGCATTTACCATATGCTGAGCACTGTTCTCCTCATGGTGACCCTACTAGGCAGCTGTGACTACTGATCCCATTTCATAGATGAGGACACTGAGGCATAAGCGTGAAGTCTCTTTAGCTCAGCAAGGGTGTGGAGCACTGAGTCTTTACCCAGCACCCTTAACCTCCCGGCCCATCCTGCCTTTGACTGAGTTCGTATGTTCCTGCTGCTGTGTTCTGTGTACCCATCTAGTCTCCTGGTCAGACAGGAGTCTCCCGTCTGCTGGGCTGAGTGCAGGGCCTGGCACACAGTGGGCCTGCAGTAAAGTCTGTCCAAAGAGATGGGCTCCCAAGGGACCAAGGTTGTCATCTTCCTTCTCTCCTAGGAAGTATATTGTGTCTTGTAAGCAGGCAGAGATGCCCCTCTCTGTCCCCTGGGACCCTAGCAATCAGGTAAGACACTCTGCTCTGAGGGGAAAGTCCTCGGGCCCACCAGGGCCACTCCCAACCTTCCCCTGTTGTTGGAGTGGGTTTGGAGGTAGGCCTGAAGGGGACAGGCCAGAGAGGAGAAGCAGCTTGTCCAGGGTCACTGGGCGTGTCTGGCCAGGCCTGGGCCTCCTTCCCCAAAGCCCAGTACCCACCCTCCTTCATGATCTAAGTTCCTCTCCCCAACCCCAGTGTGGCCTCAGTGGAAGCGGAGAAGGTGAGGCTTCTCTGTGTGCCCTATCCAGGTGTACCTGAGCTACAACAACGTCTCCTCCCTGAAGATGCTTGTGGCCAAAGACAACTGGGTGCTGTCCTCAGAGATCAACCAGGTAGCTGATCACCCACCCACCATTTCTCCTCCGAGCAACCAGAGGTGACTGACTGCAAGCAACAGAAACTCTCAAACCACTGGTGTCAAAAGGGGGATTTCTTAAAAGGAACGGATAAGGTCATGAAACTGACCCCGTTATAGAAACATAGAGCCCACAGGGCCTAGAGCAGAGAATTCTCTCCTGCTTTTCCACCTCCTTGCCCGCATCTCTCATCTCTACTGCTCTCTGCCCAGCTGCTTCCTTCCTCTCTCTCTGCTCCTTCTACTGCTTCTACTGTGAGTCACTGCCAGGATGGGAGGCCAGTGAACAAGCATGGGCTGAGGGAAGACCAGCTCTGCCACTCTTGTCTGGGAGGGGTCGCTTCCCCACCCGTGACGTTATGGGGTTGGATGGGTGCTTGGCTCTGAGGATCCATTTCATTGTTGCCTCCATCACTGCTTAAGACACCATCCTGTCCACTTGTGCTGAATGCTCTCAGCCATTTTCATAGGGATGAGACCGAGGCTCAGAGAGGTTGCGTTGCTTGTTCATACTGACACAGTGAGTCAGTGGGAGCCCTGAGCTTCCAACCCTGGCCTCCAGCATCCCAGTCAGCCCACCCCACTACCTAGCATAGTCTGAGTAGGGGCTACAGGAATAAGGCCGCCCTTATTCTCTCCCACATAGGTCCGCCTGTACACTCTGGAGGATGACAAGTACCTGTCCTTCCACATGGAGATGTTGGTGCATGTGGATACAGCCCAGGCCTTTCTGCTGCTCTCAGACCTGCGTCGGAGGCCTGAGTGGGATAAGCATTACCGGTGAGGGCCAGGGCACAGGTTTGGGAGGGTCCCTTCTCAGGCCTGGTGGGGAGGGTGGGCCTTCAGGTGTCCTCCTGCTGAGCCATCCCTCATTATGCTCAGCCCCTGCCGATCTTTAGCCAGGGGTGGGGTGGGGGACTGTAGTTACATGATAGGTGGGGGTCAAGGTCAGGGGTATTCTGAGCCTTTAGGGAAGGGACTGATCCCAGATTTGGAGTTGAAGACCTGGTCCTATTTCTGGCCCAACTAGCTGTTGACTTTGAGCAAGTCACTTCCTTTCCGGGCCTTAGTTTTCCTCCTCTTAAAATGGGTATTTGAGGGATGGGTCATGGAATGGAATTGCATTCAGGGATAGATCAGTGATTTTCAATCTGTGTTCAAAGGAGTTTCAGGAACTAAGGGTGGAGGTTGGAAGGCTGAAGGAAGGGGTGGGACCCCCTCCTAATTCAGGCCAACTAACGGCCAGTTTGCTGAATTTACCAAGTTTGCCAGTTCTTATAGATATGTACACGAATATGTTCTTTTTGAATGCAGTGAATGACTGAATATAAATGTTATTCTTATGAACACATTTGTTCCCCAAATTTATTGATTCTTCATATGACTATCTTCTTGCATTTAGTAAAGTAAGATAAATATGTTCTTTGGAAAACAGCCAAAATTTCAGTGTTTAATATGAGAATGTTAAGTTGGAATTGATATTTTAAAAAATCTCTTTGAAATTATTGTTATACCAACATGCTACTTGATCATTTCTCCAATGGCTTATTACAAAAAGCCTATATTCCTGAGTTTATCCATAAGGAGGACCTGTGCATTTGGAAATTCATATTCAGCACAACTAGTGCATCATCACACCTGTGCGGGGTATGTGCACCTGCACAGACATGTAGACACACATGTGTCTGTATGCATGGTAGTGTCTGAGCACATGTCTGTGATGGAAGTATGCCCACAAGTGTGTCTGTCTGCATTTGCCTGTGTACATATTTCTGTGCTCCTGTGTGTGTGTGTGTGTGTGTGTG
>NW_006441955.1:6664355-6667202 GCF_000325575.1 Pteropus alecto
GGTCCTGCTGCAGTGTAGGGGCTGAACTGTTCCCTAGGTATCTGTTCAGGTAGGCTGAGGCATGGAAGGCTGAGCCAGACATGGCTCTCACACAAGGAGCCAGCATGACACCCTTGGGCTCTGAGCTCTGGGCCTCCCAACAGGAGTGTGGAGCTAGTGCAGCAGGTGGATGAGGATGATGCCATCTACCACGTCATCACCTCTGCCCTCTGCGGTGATGCCAAGCCCCAGGACTTTGTGATCCTGGCCTCCTGGCGGAAGCCTTGTGACAATGGGTAGGTGCTTGACTGCTGGGGTGGAAGGTGGGCAGGGCTCCCCAGGGAGGACATCAGCTGAGTCAGTGCTCTAGTTTTTGGCTGTGGGACCCCAGGCACCACTTGGCTTTTCTGGGCTGCTGTGGTTATACTACGGGTAAAATGGGGGACAAAGGAACTCACCTCCCCACTGATCACTTATGCTCTAAAGCAGCATGATCTGTCCCTGGAGTGGCAAGGCCATTTCTTATATGGCACCTCCTTGGCCTCCATCCTCTAAAAGCCCCATATTGGGTGGCAGGTCTGCCAGCTGTGCCAGTCAGGAAGCTAGGACAGACGGCCTCACTTTTGCTAGAGACAGGCACAGAAAGATGAAGCATGGAAATTCTAAAGCCCACTGCTTCTTCCCTAGCATCTGCCGTGGAAGATTTTCCAGAAAATCCCCAGTGAAGTCATGCTGGTTTCTGGCAAATTCAATGCTGCTAACACACAGGGGCCTCCTCTCTCCAGCCTGACCCAGAGCCAGGAGTTGGGCCTTTAAGATTTTATGTGCCTTAGACTCTGATGCCAGTGCCAAGGGCGTCTCCAAACCTGGGTCAGTGCTGGGGGGTGTTCTGGAGCCTGGGCTGGGCAAGAAAGTCACTCACTTTCTCCTTCTGTGCCCCTTCCTGCCGTTCTTCCACTCCAGGGACCCCTATGTCATTGCACTGAGGTCGGTTACACTGCCCACTCACCGTGAGATGCCAGAGTATAGGCGTGGGGAAACTCTCTGCTCAGGCTTCTGCTTCTGGCGTGAGGGAGACCAGTTGACCAAGGTGAGGTCGTGTGCCCTTTCCACCTCCCATCTGGATCCAGCCCAAATCCACGTGCATTTACAGAGCTCAGTGTTGCCTGGCTAACAGTTCCATCCCCAGGCCCCCAACCCTACCAGCCAGCTCTCCTTCCAGCTTTGGGGAACCTGAGTCTCAGGCTGAAAGTGAGCCTTAAGATCCTATGCAGAGATAAGTCCAAGGCCACTGCCGGGTCTTGGAAAAAGCTTTGGACACTGAGGGCAGAAGGCCTGGGTTCTGATCTAAAATTCATCTCATTTACTTATATACCCTTTCTTGTCTAAGAAGGCTTTATATAGTTCCCAGGGCCCATCACACTATGTGGGGAAGGCAAGCTGAGAGCGAGTGAGGATGAGGCTCTGCAGCGACTTTTGGCTCACAGCTGCTGCTAGGGCCCTGGACTTACCCAGATAATACACTCAACTGACGAGCTTTTCAGGATGATCCCTGGGCTTTGTTCGAACTTGTCTCTAAGGCCCTAAAACACCTTTGTTCAAACAGGTTTCTGTGCTGGGCTCTGGAGACCCAGTCTTTGTCCTCCAGGGTCTCCTGGCTGGCAGGGGAGAAACACGATGACAGTTCAGTGTGTTCTGACAGAGGAAGCTAAGATTGTCAGCATCCAAAGGGAGGGGTCGGGAAACTGGCTGAAGGAGGTATTGCCTGCCAATCGTGTAGCTTTCTAAGACCCCAGGCTGCTGCCCTCCCAGCAGGCAAGCAAGGCTGACTTCCCACTGCTTCATGTCCACTTGGCACTTACCTCCTCTCCAGCCCAGCTTCCCTGAGTGTGACTTCCTGTCCTGCAGGTATCCTACTACAATCAGGCCACCTCCGGCTTTCTCAACTACCTGACCACCAATGTGGCCGGCCTCTCCTCTGAGTTCTATAACACCTTCAAGGCCTGTGAGGAGTTCCTTTTGGACAACCGGAATGATCTGGCCCCCAGCCTCCAGACCCTTTAGGCAGCTTCAGTGACTACGTCGCTCCCACTCCATCCTGCCAAGGACACACATGCGGTATATTGAGAAAGGCGGAGGCATTTATTTCTTCCTGCCTCCCCCGTGGGAAGCCTTGAATCAAGGGTCCTCTAGTCCAGCACCACTGGGTGGTCAGTTTCTGCCTATATCTGCCAGCAAGTCTCTGCGATAACTCTGGGATAGCCTATAGTAAACCCGGGTCCTGTCCACGGCCCTGGTCGCCAGCAGCACTTTCTGCACAGATGCATAGTTGCCCCCTGCCATGCTGTGTTCCACTATGACAGTGGTCCTTGGGGAGGCTGCCAGTAGCCTGGCCACAACTCCATCCATGCTCTGGCCCAGTGGCTCAGCCTGCAGCTGGAAGGACACAGGTTGCCAGAGTCCCTGGCACAGCGCCAGCATATCCGTGAGCAGCTGTTCCCCATAGCCACTGCCCAGCACTTCCTCAGGCCAGCCTGGTACCACTGTCACGTGGGGGAAAACCTCAGCCACAGCAGTAAGCAACTCCTTGCCGGTCACGTGGCCAGGGACTGCAAAACTCCCATGGGAAACTGTGGCCCCAACCCACACAGGCCGAGCAAGGTGGCCAAGGGTGGAGAGGTGGGCCAGCATGGCCAGGGATGGCCGAAGGGCTGTGGGCTCTGCTATGTGCAAATGGACACCCCAGCGTCCAGAGTGTCTGGCGAGCTGTAGCAGGTACGACTCCAACGTCAAAGCAGGGCCACCTGGGGCATGCACAATGGGCACAGGGTCTCCAGCTGCAGGCTCCTGGAGGCTGAGGTTCAGCAG
>NW_006441955.1:6667380-6679482 GCF_000325575.1 Pteropus alecto
AGCAGGATCATGCCTTCTTTGTCTGCAAGAGGCAGTAGAGGCAACAGTGTCTGGAGTTTGGTTATCATGAGGGTGTCAGAGGCCCTTGTTAAAGGGGTGGCAGGGCTGTAATGGGCAGCCAAGGAAGAGCTGGTGCCTCCTGTCTGGGATCTGTGGGGTCTGGGCTCTAGGTAGAAGGGCTGCTTTAAATGTGCCAGAGGCTTAGCCCTGGGGCCGTGCCTGCTTCTTTTGTAGCACAATGTGGCTGGGGGCTCAAAGGTGCTGGTCTGAAGGCCAGGATCCCCCATACCCTTGGCAGCACTGTCCTCCCCCACCTCCTGTCTGGCGTTTCCATGATAACAGGGTCCCAAATTCCCTGCCCCAAGCAAAGGAAGGCCCCAGTTTAGCTAGGAGCACAGGGGCTGCAAGCAGACCTCACCTGGGAGTCGAACTGTGGCTGTTTTTCTGTTGCCCTGGATGTCAGGCATCAGCCACTCCACACTCAGACCATCAGCCCCTGGGAGCTGGAGGAGCGGGATCAGGCTGCCCCCTGTGTAGTAGTTTTGCTTCCGTGTGGCATTCACTGTGGGGACCCAAATTGCCAAGATGAAGTAGCCGTCATTCACAGAGCACTTTCTGTGTGCCACGGCTCTGTATGCATTCTCTGTAAGGCTCGCAGCTACCAACCCATTTGATAGATTACAGGAAGTGATTTGCCCAAGATCCTATAGCCACCAAGCAGAGTTGCTGGGATTGGGACCTCCTCCTCTCCTACGTGGTTCCCAGGGGAAGAATGTTGAATCGAATGGGTCCCCTTTGAGATGACTTAACTGTAGGCTCTTCTAGGTTTGGAGTCAAGGGAATGAGGAGTTTGAACAAGGGAACAGGTAGCATGTGGATCACTGATTAACGGGTACCACAGAGGATCTGCTCTCTGAAGCGTTAAGAGTGACCCACAGAGGAACTATGCTGCAAGAGAAAGTACATAGGGTTTGGAATTTTCTGGGTTCCAATCTGAGCTGGGCCACATACAAGCTAAATGACTTTGTATAAATTTCTTAACAGTTCTGAACCTAAGTTTTCCTATCTAAAATGGAATCTCTGCTTCATAGATATGAAGCTTAGCATATACCAGGGTCTGGCACACAATAGGTGCTTAAAGTAATTCCTTCCCCCTAGTCCACACAGAGTTTTCCCCTTCCAACGCCCCACACCTCCAGCTGTGCCAGTCTCCACCGGGTGCTGTCCCGTGCAGCATCTAGCCCTATGGCCCTTTCCCCCCCACCCCAGACCACTCCCTACTGGCCAGCTGCTTGAACTGCGACAGAACGGGCTCAAAGAGGTCGTAGTAGATTTGGTGGGCTGCGCAGTTGTCCCGAAAGTAGAGGAGATCGTCCACTGACACGTTTTCTGAGATGCTCTGCCATAGTGTCAGGCTGTACCTGGAGTGTGGAGAGCAGCAGGCTCAGTGTCTGCCTGGGCCCTGCAAGGTCCTCAGGCCCACTCCTGTGCTCGGAACTGGACCCCAGCTGGGTAGGCTGAGCATCTGACTTCCCACCAGCCCCTTCTCCCTGAGCACTGCCTGCTTCGTGAGGGCAGAAGTAGCTGCAGGGGCTTTAGGAATGATGACTGAAAGCAGAAGCCAGGAAGGAGGGAGGGGATGGCCTGCTCTACCTCCTGTTTCTTATTTCCTGTTTTAAGAAAGGGACAAAGACAAAGAGGATGGGCACAGGGGATGCGGGGAGAGGTCGGTGTAGAGGAAAGGGGGCAGCCTCAAGACTCCCGTGGGGAGTGGCTGAGGGAGGTGGGGCTGGGCAGCTGGGAGCAGACTGCAAGAGTAGGGCTGGGTGGGGGTTCCTCAGTCCCTACAGGATTATTCTGGGGCAGAAGTTGGAAGTGCAATCTGTGTAGCCCACAGATGGCTCCAATGGGAGGAAGCTGTAGGGAGGCAAACTGTGTCTCAGTATAAACTCTTTCCAGCGGGCAGAGTTGTCCTATAATGGACAGGTGGTAGTGAACAACCCATCACCAGAAGTATAACAAGCAGAAGGCAAGAATGTTGAAGATGATGTGAGCACTAGTGAGGGTTATACCAGAATCTTTAAGACCCTTTCGGCATGAGCATCTGGGATCTTCTTAGAGGCACCAGTGTCTAGGGCTGGGTTTGGTGGGAGCAGAGTCTGTGGCAGGGGCTGAGAGTTTACCTGTCAGATTGGCCCAGTAGCCAGCTGAAGTAGGGCCAGGCAGCCCGTGCCATGACAGCCCGCACCGGGAAGGTGACCCTCTGTGGCAGCGCTCCTACCAGCCCCTGCATCTCCTCCACCATGGCTCGGGTGTACGTACTGTTCGGGAACATGGGCAAGTAGAGGGTGGTCCAGCCTGGAGATAGGGTGGCCTCAGGATATTTCTCCTGGACCAAGGCCAGGAATCTGCAGAGAATCAGAAATGCTGGTCTTGTAGAGCCTCGCTAGCCCCTGGGTTCCCATCACTGAGTTCCCATCACTGTACTAGAAAGTGGCAGGGCCTATCGAGTCTATGATATAAGGGCAGAAGCAGAGTCCTAAAGAGCAGAAGTAACTCCTTTGGAGTCCGGGGGTCTGGGTTCAGGTCCTGATTGTGACCTCGGGCAATTCATTCAACCTCTTTGATTCTCAAAGAGGGTGTCCCTCCAGGCTGGGCGGGGCCGCTTACACATCCCCATGTAAACAGAAGTCTTGGAATCCAGAGCCACAGTGGTGGAGATTTGGGCTCTGCCTGCTGTGACAGCCTCTGAAGCTTCGGATTTTAAAATTTCGTTCAGATTTTTGCCCTGCTGCTTTCCAAATGCACCTCAGTATGAGAATCACCAATGTTGGATGGATTGTCTGCTGGTTGGATGGACAGTTGGATGGAGATGGACAGTAAAGGGTGTGGGGCTTAGAATCAGAAGAAGGGCCTGGCTTTGAATCTTTGCTCCGCCGATTACTAGACTTAGGCAGGTCATTTAACTTCGATGAGATAGTTCCTATAATAATAGCAGCTACCTCATTCTCATTGTAAGAGTTAAATGGTATTTTACAACTAAAGTACTTAAAATAAACATTCAAAAATTAAGCTTCAATTGTTGTCAGCTTTCTCATCTGTAAAATGGGGTTGGGGAGGCGGGTAGGTAAATACTCCTGACCTGGTGCTGTTATTTAAGAATCAAATTAGATACATTCTCTTTTTAAGTACCCCATCTTTGTAAACTGAAGGGCACCGTTGAGCTGGTGTATGTGAGGGCTGTTGGTGGCAGTTCTGGGATTTCATGGGGGCTGGGCAAGGAGTTACATTTTAGATACAACATGTTCAAAGCTGAGCTCTGCCCTGGTCACTGGGGATAGAGTATCCCCAATGAAATAAGGCCTGTGTTAGGAAATGTGAGTGTCAGCTTGGGATGTTGGGGCAGTTTTTGGAGGAGGTAATGACTGGGCAAAGGTTCATCAGGAAATGGGAGAAAGGCATTCAAGGCAAAAGGAACAGTATGTGCGAAGGCTCAGGGGTTAGAGTATGTGGTGTGGCTGGAGGCAAATTCAGAAAAGGTCCCCTGAGCACTTCCTGTACCAAATGTTGAAGGGAAGAGGGCTGGACACAGTTGGGCAGAGAGGGGAACACTTACTGTGTGGCATTGAGCTCGATGGAGTTGAGAATGTTGGGGCCCCTCACGATGTCAGCGTTGATCCACACAGGCCTCTGGACTTTCCCTTCATTTGTCAGCCTCCGCAGGAGGTCTAGGGAGGGCCCCACAGCCTTGAGACTCTTGAAGTCCAGCTTGATACCTGTGGAGAGGAGGCCCAGGGCTTGGGAACTGGCTCCTCATGCTCAGAAGAAGAAACTAGAAGACATGACTTAGTGGGGCAGAGAGAACAGTTATGGTGTTTGTGGTGGGGCAAGGAGAAGAGGTGGGAAGACAGGGACCAGATTCCAGCTGAGTGTGAAGAAAGGCTTTCAAACAGGCAGAACTAACCCAGAGAAGAAGGAACACTGCGAGAGTCAGCTCCCCTTCCTTGAGGGGAGGTAGTAGAAACTAGCTAAGGGCTTGGGACTTGAGCTTGGTGCAGGAGTTGTCAAGCATCTGATGAAAAGGGACTGTGATGCTTGGACAGAGCAGGCTCAGAGGACCTTAAACCACCCACGCCTGTGAGGAGGTCATTCGGTCTTCGGGAAAGGGCATCTGAGTAGTGGAGGGCAATCTAGGTAGAGGAAGGATCGAGCATGAACAAAAGCCTATTCTATCAGGGTGGCGAGGGCCTGGGAATGGCAGGTGAGGCTGGGGATGGTGAAAGCCAGACTAAGAAGATCACTCTATCCTGAGGACAATGGGGAGCCATGGAGGTTTAAATCAGGATAGTGACATGAAAATTGGCATTTTTGGAAAGCTCACTCACGTGCGTGTGGTAGTGGGGGTGGTCAAGGAGAGATGGCAGGGACTGAACTTGGAGGCAGAAAATCAGTGAGAAACAAGGTCCAGGAGAGAGATGGTATGGCTGGGACCGGAGCAGGAAAGTTAGGTTAGAGGTTAGGACTGGCAGAAGTGAGTGGATGTGGGGGATGAGGGAGATTTTAGGGTGATGCTTAGATTGACAAATTGGCAAAGGGACATAAAAGAGGGGGCACGGAGCTTGGCTTTGAACACGTTATATCCAGTCGTGTGGAGCCAGGAGGGAATACCCTGCACGTGTTTGGCACTTTGCAGCTTACATTCCCCATCTCACCTGTGCGTCCAGGAGAGAACATCCTGGACTTGCCCTTTCACATCCCCCATCTCACCTGGAATTTCCTGAGCCTGGGCCTCTGGAACTTTGGGCTGGTGATGAGCAACTCATGATGGGAACGGGACTCGCTTCCCAGTGGAGCGATCCCTGAACATGGTCACTGAGAACCAGAGGACTGGGGAGCTGGGGACAGGCCCGAGAGAGGTGCTTACCCTTCTGGGAAGAGGCCAACACGGTCTCCAACCACTGCTGCAGGGTGTTGTCACTGTAGATGGCAGGGGGGTGTGCCATGATGGGGACCCCTGTCTCATTGGCTGTGTCGAGCCCTTCTACATTGACGTCTGCCTCTAGGACCATGATGTCGCCTGTGCAAGAGACAGAACTCAGTCAGTTCCTGATTTTTTAAAAAACAATTGTTCTCATAAAAATTATTGCATGTTTATCACAGAACACTTAGAAAATACAGAAAAACAGGGAAATATTTCAGTCTGTTGAAATTTTGCTTCCAGACATATCCTCTGTTTGGCTCAGATAAACTCTTTAACTCAGAGATTTTCCACACACACAGTAAAGAAAATACAAAAAAACAGGAAGGGAAATATTCATCCACATTTCCATCATAGTTCACATTTTGATGTATTTCCCTCCATTTTTGTCAGTGTATAGTTTTTACACAGACCACACTGCATTTATAATTTTTAATCATTTTCTTTCAACGTTATGACACATTCACAATCTTTTGTCTCATTTAAAAAGATGCTATAAAAATTTTTTTATAAGTGCTATGAAAGCCTGGTTGAGGGGGCATACTGCAATTTAGTTACCCACCTCCTATTCCTGAGACATTCCCGTAGTTTCTAATTTATTTTAGCCTGACTTTCTGATTACTTCTAATCTCTATTTGTGGACTTTGAGTCAGGGTAATGCAGGGTAATTTTCAGCCCATATTATCAAATTACTTTCCAGAAAAATTGTTGTGGTTCATGTTCCCGCCTTAAATGCTTAAGCTTGCCCATTTCCCTGCACTTTGACGGCAATAACAAGCATTGTTTTTGCCTTTTAAACTCATGCAGTTAACCCAGTCAGGGAAATGTCATCTGATAAAAGGCCTTTCCAATGAGAAGCAGATGCTGGGAGACCCTGCCAGCGTCACTCTGCAATTGGGAAGTGAGCGTTGTGGAGGGCAGGAGGGAGGGGTCGCTTCCAGCTGCTGCCACATCACAGACAGTTGGCATCAGGAGCCTTTTCTCCTGGTTTACGCTCACAGCCTCCTGACCGTTCCTCTCACCTCTGGCCTTGCTCCCTTCCAAGTCCATTCTCTCCGCTAGAGTGAGTATTCTAAACATGTACCTGACCATGCTGCTTACATTAACAAAAAATGGCCCCACCCATGGCCTGGAGAATCAAATCCAAATTCCTTCTGTAGTCTTTGTGGTCCTGCATGACCAGGGTCCGGCAAACTTTCCAGTCTTGCCTTGAGTCCCTCTCTCCCTCATTCTCTAGGTTCTGGCCACTCCAGCTTCTCTAATATCAGTTAATGTGCACACAGATCACCCAGGAACTATTAAAATTCAAGTTCTGATACAGTAGGTTTGGGCCTGGACTCAAGATTCTGCACATCTGATCAGCTCCCTGGTGATGCCCATGCTTTAAGTAGCAAGGCTCGAATTTGTCTTGTCCTCTCCATCTCTGGGCTCTGACACGCAGTTGTTGCTTGGTATCACTCTTCCCTCTGCAGCTTTATTAGGCCATGTCACGTTCATCTGTCAGTGTTGGCTTAAAATATTACTTCCTCAAGAAGGCTGTTCCTGAACCCCACACCCAGCCTAAGTTGGGTGGCCTGCTTCTGGATTTCTCCTCTGAGCACTTGGCCCCCATGTAAATTGCTTGCTTAGCACTAGCCTGAGTGTAAGTGCCAGGGAGCAGGGCCTGATCTGAATTGACCACTTGGATTTCTGGTCCCTAGATGGTGCCAGGACTAAATGAGGAGCTTCGAAAATGGTTGTTGAACAATAAAGGCTATATTACAAACCTTTATCTCATACTCGATAGTGAAAAACTGAAAGCTTTCCTCTAAGATCAGGAACAAGATAAGGATGCCCACTCTCACTGTTATTCAACATAGTACTGAAAATCCTAATCAATCAGAGCAATCAAGCAAGAAAATCCTAATCAATCAGAGCAATCAGGCAAGAAAATAAAAGGCATCCAAATTGGGAATGAAGTAAACTGTCACTATTCACAGATGACATGATTCTATAAATAGAAAACTCAAAACTCCAGAAAGATTAGAAACAATAAATACAGTAAAATTACAGGATACAAAATCAACGTACAAAAATCCATTGGGTCCCTGTATACTAACAATGAAGTGTCAAAGAGAAAACAATTCTATTTATAATAACAAAAATAAAATACCTAGGAATAAAAACAAAGAACGTGAAAGACCTACACCCTGAAAACTACAAGACATTGTTGAAAAGAAATTGAAGACACGAAGAAATGGAAAGACATTCCATGTTCATGGAGTGGAAGAATTAACAGGTAAAATAGCTATATTACCTAAAGCAATATATAGATTTAATGCAATCTCCATCAAAATCCCAATGGCCTTTTCCACAGAAATAGAACAAAAAATCCTCAAATTTGTCTGGAATCACAAATAGCCAAAGAGATCCTGAGGAAAAAAGAAACTGAAAGTATCATACTCCAACTTAATTATGCTAGAAAGATACAACAGTCAAAAAAACAGTATGGTACTGGCAAAACAAACACACAAACCAATGGAACAGAGCCCAGAAATAAACTCACACATATATGGGTAACTAATGTTCAATAAAGGAGCCAAGAATATACACTAGAGAAAGGAAAATCTCTTCAATAAATGGTGCTGGGAAAACTGGACAACCACATGCAAAAGAATGAAACTAGGTGGCTACCTGACGCCACACAAGAAATTAACTTAAAATGGATTAAAGATGTGAATATAAGAACTGAAACAATAAGATACATAGAAGAAAACAGGCAGTTATCGAGCTTGCTCTCAGGAGTTTTTGTGAACTTGTCAAAGGCAAGGGAAATAAAAGCAAAAATAAATGAATGGGACTACATCAAACTAAAAAGCTTCTGCACAGTAAAAGAAACCATCAACAAGATGAAAAGGCAGCCAACTGAATGGAAAAAAGTATTTGCAAACAGTATCTTTAATAAAGGCTAATATCTAAAATATATAAAAAACTCATACAACTCAACAAAACAACAATCCCATTAAAAAAATGGTTAGAAGACCTGAATAGATGCTGGAAAGACATACAGATGGCCAACAGCTGCAGGGTCGGGCCTGGTTAGTACTTGGAGGGGAGACCACCTAGCAATACCAGGTGCTGTAGGTGTAAAAAAAATAAAAAAATAAAAAAATAACAAGTGTTGGAGAGAATGTAGAGATAAGGGAACCTTAATACACTGCTAGTGAGGATGTAAATTGGTGCATCTGCTATGGAAAACAATATAAAGTTTCCTTAAGAAATTAATAGAACTACCATATAACCCAGCAATCCCTTCTGTGTATCTACCTGAAATACTTGAAAACAACTTATTCGTAAAGATATTTGTAACCTTATGTTCATTGCAGCATTATTCTCAATAGCCAAGACATGGGAACATCCTAAGTGTACTTAGGTTGAATTGTCCTTATAATTGAATAAAGATGCAATACATATATATATACAATAGAATAAAACTCGGCAATAAAAAATGATGAAATATTGCCATTTGCAACAACATGGATGGATCTTGAGAGTATTATACTAAGTGAAGTGAGTCAGACTGAAAAGACAAGAACTATATTTCACTCACATGTGGGATGTTAAAAAAAGCAACAAATGATCAAAACAAAACAAAATAAACTTATATAGACAACAGTGTGGTGGTTTTCAGAGGGGAAGGAAGGTGGGGGAAGAACAAAGAGGGTAAAGGGGTCAAACACATGGCCAGGGAAGAAGACTAGACTTCGAGTGGTAAGCACACAACAGAGTATACACATGTTATAAAATTGTACACCTGCAATTTATATGTCATTAACCAGTGTTTCCCCAATCAATTTAATAAACAAACCAAAAAAAAGGTTGAATGAATAAATGATGGAAAAGTCAGGATCAACAAGCTCAGATCTAGGTAGGTGAAAAGAACTTGCTCCATAGATGCAGAATTTTCAGATTTCTCTAAATTCTCGGTGTCTGGATTTCCAGGAGGGGAAGGAAGCTCAGTGCAGGCAGTCCCCAGCCCTGAGCCCAGTACTTTGCATAGTCCTGTTTCATCCTCATGTTATACATCCTGCCCAGTGCTTGAGTCTCTCCGGTTTCCTCATTGGCACAATGGGGACGAGCCTCCCCAGGCCACGAACACAGGATGTGGACATAAAAACACAGCACATAAAAGCCCGTTGTAAACCTCGAAGGTCTTTATAAGGGTAGTCTTTATTTGTATGGCTTGAATACAAAGTCCTTTCTTATCTTAACTTTTGGTTACCTGGGAATGCAGAGTGGGGTCCCAAGAGTTTGGCCTCCTGTGAGGCCCAGAGAAGCCAGACCACAGGCGGCAGCTGGGCAGATACAGTGTAACTCAAGAAAAGGGATGCTAAGGGGTCTCCTTCCCACCTAATGGGGACTAGTTACAGTCTGGGGGAGGTAGGGGTAATTGGGAGGGAGTAGGACTGGACCCAGGTCTGATTCCTGGCATAATCTGATGCAACTGCCTCCTTGATTTGTACTAGCTTCCGCCCTTGAGACACCAGGAGGCCCTTAAAGACAGGGTCATCTGTTACTTCTAAACCTTCTCCTTGAGATTGGCCCAGAACAGAGGCCCAGCAAATGCATAGCAAATTGGACTAAAGACAGATAGAGAATGCATTCTGGACCTAAACTGCCTCCTTGCAGTTGCTACCTGGGTCCAGCTTCTTCCTGAAAAAAATTTTCTCCCTTGCCCTTGTCATTAAGAGCTGTTACTTGCCTTCCAGATGCTGAATCTGGGGACCCAACTTGCTTGGGTGGGGTAAGAAGGACAGGACATGAGGGAAAGATCAGTTTCCTGCAGCCACAGCAGGAGCTTTGGTCCTCAGGGGGTGCAGTCAGGAAAGGAGCACTGCTCTCCAGAGGGGACAGACGGGAAGCTACTGCCTCCACTCTGTGCTCCGCCACCCAACACCAGGAGCTCTACACATCCCATCCAGGCAGGAGAGCATTGTGGTTCAGTGTGCAGAGCCTGAACCCATTCTGCTAGCTTCCAGTTTCATATTAACACTTGCAAAGCTGTGTGACCTCGGGCAGACTGAACCTAGTTCTGTCTGCCTCCCAGGACTTTGCTCTGGCCCCTCCTCTCTACATGGATGTCCAGTCACATTCAAGGTGACTTCACCAGTTTAACCCTACCACTGGCTGCTATCAGGATCCCCACCCCTGTGGTACCACCTTCTTCGCAGGGGCCTACCCAGGTGACCTGGCAAGACTGTCAGGAAGAAAATCAGGACTGGGGTCCTCTTTGGACCCCTGCAGCTATGCTAAGGGTGCCTCTCCACAATTCCACACTATTGTTGCTGCCTGGATCTGTCTGCTGCCTCAGGATTGACATGGAATGAGCCTGGAGGTGGCGGATCCTCCCTTGCTGGCCTGGTTCCAACAGAGGGAGGGGTCTCTGTCTTCCTCATCACTAAGTTCTGGTCATTATCCTCCCAACCAGAGATTTCCTGCTCAGTCTGTGGTGGCCTCTCCTCTATTGACCACCAAGCCTGCCTTCTCTGAGAAGTCCTCCCTAACCATTCATTCATTCATTCATTCATTCAGCAAACCTTTCCCAGGCACTTACTCCCTGGCCCTCTGGTGTGGTGACCCTGTAGGAAAAAGAGCCAGAAAGAAGCCTAGTGCCTAGGCCTTGCCCTGCTTCAGACCTATTGTGTGACCTTGGACAGGACCCTTTCCTACTCTGGACCCGTTTCCTCATCTGAAATTGAGGGCTTTTGGTTAAGCACTGGTTCTGAACGTGTAGTTCTGGGACCAGCAGCATCGGTATTACCTGGGAACTTACCAGAAATGCAAATTCTTAGGCCCCACCCCAGAACCAATGAATCAGAAACTCTGGGGGGAGGGACCAGCAATCCGTCTTCTGAAGCAAAAAAATTTTGAGGACTAGGCCCTTCATTTGGCTAGTTACTGCTTTAGAGTGTACTAGCATGTTCATGAACAGTCTCTAATGAGCTGCTTACCAGTTCTGAAGAAGAGGCTGTCTTTCCTGTTGGACTGGGTCAGTCATAATGCATTGAGTGGTCCAGACTTCGGAGTTCCTATGTTGGCTTAGCCACTTTCAGTCACCCAGCTTTTCTGAGCTCCCTCTTTACTTCTGTCACATGATGCCCATGAAGCTGTTTGCTCGCAGACCCAGGAAAATCCATGTAGAATGTGTGCATGTCTCTATATTGAGCAATCGCTGACTGGTTGTCATAATTCGAATTGGAGACTCAGAGAGGAGTTACACAGTTCACTAGGTTTTTACAGATCGTGTTTGGTAGCGCTGGGCCTCACACATTTTCTGGCTTCCTTAGGCTTTAAGGACAAAGGGCTCCTTATCAGGGACCATTGTCACCTGGTAGGTCATGGGAGGGGTAGCTGGGAGGAAGGGCAGGACATGATAACTTTGGAATTAGATACCTGGTTCAAGTCCTAGGCTCAGAGCTTATCAGCTGCACAGCCAGAGATAGTCATCTAAGTTCTCTGAACCCCGACTCAACGTGGAGTGTGACAAGAACATGTGGATACCCATCACAGTGCTACTTTACAGGTAGTGTCGTCTTATCCTCACTTCTGTTCTCCTTGCATTGCCTCCACTCCTTCCTGGGCCTGTCCCAGTCCTCACAGCTAAACTTACTATTCAGGGCAGCATTCATCTCCTTTTGGCTGTTGGCAGCATGGTACCAGGTGACCAGCAGGCCATCCCGTTGGTTGATCTGGCCCAGGCTCAGCAAGTAATCCAGCATGTCTGCATCTGGGCGGCAAACTGCATCTTGCTTGCAGTCTAGAAGGAAGGCCAAGGGAGTGGGGTTAGCATCAGTTCTCATCCCAGCCTAAGACTCCTGTCCATTCACTCACTCTCCCTCTCTGGGCTCCTAGGGTGTGTCCAGCGTGCCCTCTAGCAGAGGCAGTGGGACCCCAGAGTCAATACTGCAAGAGAGGGAAATATGTGGGCTCCTGGGCACAAGGAGGCTCCAAATCAGCCTGGGGCAGTCAACTTTAGAGAGAAGGGAATATTTAAGGCGGCCTTGAAAGATGGGTGTAAATTTGACAGAAAAGGGGGATAGGTTATTACGAAAGACCTTATAAGCAAAGGCTTGGCTCTAGGAAAG
>NW_006441955.1:6679534-6684931 GCF_000325575.1 Pteropus alecto
AGGGCAAGATTGGAAAAGAGGGCTGTGATCAGGTTGTAAACGGCCTTGAACATCAGCAAAGGAGTTAGGCATGTGCTGAGGGCAGCAAGTCAGTTCAGTGTTTAGAAAGATCTCCCTGGTGGCAGATAGACTTAGTGGAAAGAGAAAGGCCACAGCAGGGGTTCAGGAGTCCAGAAGGCCGAGAAGGCAGGGCAGCAGCAGATGGAGGGTAGAGGACAGAAGGCAGAAGCCTCAAAGTACAGGGCCTGAGGAGACAGGCCTGAGGCAGAAAGACAAATGGAGGCTGCTCCCAGATTTCTGTGTGAATGGAGAGGAACAAGGATGAGCAGGTATTGGGGGGAGAGGTTGAGTTTGGCTCAGCCTGCTGTTTGAGATGCCCATGTAACCTCCTAGAAGAAATGTCTGTCTGGGGGCACAGGAGGGAGGTCAGGGCTGAAGACCAAGGTTTGGTGTGGTCTTCAGACACTGGAAGCCTGGAGAAGAAAAGGAAAGAGGGCTAAATGGGACTTTCTGCTGGGGAGAAGTCTTAGAGGGGTTGGTAATGGAAGAGGCGAATGGAGGTGTGGGTGGGGGTGAGTCTTGGTGGGGATATGAGATGAGAGAGGAAGCCATCAGTGCTGTCCATGGGGATAGAGCCTTGGTGGGGACAAGGAGTGATGGGAAAAGCCAACCCGATGGCATAGTGGGGAGGCCCCTACCTGGCTGGGTGACCTTCCACAGCGTGAAGAGCAGGATGAATCCGATGGCAGACATCAGAAGCGCACTGGTAACACCGGCAATAGCCCATATTTTCCAATTTTTGGAGCACTCCCTGAACGCCATGACGACCCTTTCTGGAGAATGCCGTGAGCCTGGAGTCCTTAAATGCTCTGCAGCTTGGATAAGGTGGGAGGCAGGAGCTCCTAGGAGCACCCAGTTCTCCTCCAGGCAGGGCAGCTCCCGCAGGGGTGGAATGTCCCAGAGTGATGCCCCTCCCCACTCCCCGCCCTCCTCCTCTTCCCTCACCCTCCCAGGATCTTAATGGGTCAGGCAGAAAATCCTGCCACCCCCAGTATGACCTTTGAGCACATTAAGAGGCAGCAGAGGAAGTTGGCCGGAATCCCCACTCCCTGCCTGTCTCCCACTGCCTGGGAGATGAGAGACCAGGGATCTAGACCTTACTTCTCAGGAGATCTGCAACAAATGTCTTCCCCTTTATGGTCCTGGTATCCCCATTTGTAAAAGGAGGCAACTGGACTGTCCTTCCCTCTTTCTGCCCTGCCCCCGGGAGTCAGGAAGGTCAGGCAAGTGTTGATAATGAGAACAGATTAGATCTGCCTGAGGAACTGACTTTTCCTTCCATCCCAGATTGTGGCTGATAGATTATCTACCTGAGATTGAAACGGATAGGCCTAGAATGCTGGCCTGGGTTATCAAGATCACTCCTGGGGCAGTAAGTCCACGGGGAGTGGTTGAGTCACCATCTCACACAGAGAGTGTCCTGAAGGCCCTGGTGTGCGAATGAAGTTCGAGACTGTCCCTACATTGGTAACCCTGGAGTTTAAATGAGCTCAAGAATCATCTACTGTACACAAGGACCTCTGTTCGCAGAGAAATCCATCAGGGCCCCTGGTGACTGACTTGAGTGTGTGTGTATGTGTGTCAGAGTTGTAAATGAAAAAAAAAAAGAGTTCTATGGAAAATAACTTCACGGGGTGGTCTGATCATAAATTCCTAACTGGGCAGGTCGTGGTGGGTAGTCATAGCCCAGGACTATAACTTCTTTAGTAAAAAGTTTTAAGGAAGCCCTGTCCATTGTTCTTAGGCATTTAGGTTAATACACCTTTTAAAATACCAGAAGTAATACCCCTCAAAGGAGGCGTTAAGCCTCAAGAGAACACATAAACTTGTTAATTATCCTATAATCCAATCTCCACCTGCTTTTCTTCCTACCTCCAAGTAATCTTCCTTATGTTTTCTCCTTAAATTCAAATACATAAAAGAAGCTGCAAGCCTGTTATTCTCCGGGGCATTTGAGATCTTGCTCCCCAGTATATATTGTCAATTTGGCTCAAATAAACTCATAAAAATTGTCTACAAGTTTGGACGTTCCTTACGTTGACAAGAGTGTCTAGAAGAATGAATGATGCCCATGTGGGCAGATTAAGGGAACCTGGTGGGTGGGGAACAAGTTAGGAGGAAGTTTGGTTTAGGCCTCATGGGTTCATAGGGCTTTGGGCCATTTCTGAGGAGGTGCCCAAGAGGACACTGGATATAGAGGTCTGGGGCTTGGGACCAAAGGCAAGGCTGTGAGTATCATTTCCTGTCCAAGGCATGGAAAAGAGTGAACGCAGACCTTTGGGGAATTAGGGCTGGTGGGAGAAGAGAAATCAGTCAAGAAGAGTGAGACAGAATGGGGATGGGTGGGGGAGGGGTCCTAGGAGTGAATGGATGGGTCACTTCGAGAAGAAGGGTGGTCAGCTACACCTGGAGATGGAATCCCATAAGGATAGCAAGGTACCACCAGATCTGTCAGTAAGTGATGGTGATACTGGTGAGGACACTGTCCATGGACTCCATTTTCAATGAGATCGTCACTTTTTGAAGAGTTACAATATTTAACACCAATGCTGGACAAACATCTTCTTGAAAGAAAAATCCAGAACTTAGATCTCACAGTTGACGAGGGTTCTCCATGTACAAGTAGTTGTTTTAGAATTGTTTAGACTTTGTGACACTTTTACGGAGGAGGCAGCATCACCCCCCTTTTCAGATAAGGCAATGGGAGTTGGTCAGAAGCAGAGCTGGGGACGTAAAATCCGGTCTTTCCACCTAGCAGGCTGTGTGTTGCCCGTTCCCTCTCACTCCCACCCAAGGATGTGGAGAGAGCGCTCTCTCGTTTCTGAAGGCCCTGCAGGCTGCATCTTCGGGGAAGTGGGAATTTATCCAGCTCCGGCTTTTGGCAGGAGAAATAGCTCTGGGGCAGACTCCAGGCTGTAAATGACTCTACTGCCTGTGACACTCCTGGGGAGACTAAGATACTGAGGCCCACTTTGTGTCCAGCACTATGCTAGGCTCCGGGGACCTACCTGCCCCATCCCCCAGAAGAAACAAGGTGTTGAGGCTCCAGCATCTTAGATGTGGAGCAGCTATTCTAGAGCTGGTGCTACAGGAGGGGGTTCACAGCCTGTAAGGATGGGCTAATGGCAGGGTCTCCAATGAGGGGCATGATGTATTGAGGAGACATAGGGCCTTAAGAGTGCAGAGGAGGAGCCCCAACCTCAAAGGTGGGCCAGGTGGCTTTCAGGAGAAGCATGGAGACCCTGGAGAATCATAAGAGTTGGAGGCTAGGGAAGGAAGGTCCAGACAAGAGAGTAGTGTGTGTGGGAGCAGTTCAGTGTGACTAATTGCTGGGTGGGAAAAGGGGGTACTCGGGAGATGAGACTGGGGAGGTGAGCAGGCCTGAGTCACCCTGATAAAGATCTTGGGGGCGATGGGGAACCTTCACCTATGGGATAAACAGGTATTAAATAGAAAACTACAGGCCCCAAATGGCATCATTTGCGCTGAAAGCCCATGGTACCAAACCTAGATTTAATACCTGACCTAATTGTAGTTTTAACCTCTTCCAGAAACATAATCAACTGGTTGAATTTTCTGACCAACCACCAGTAGGAATGGGCTCTCTCCATCCCCCATAGAAAGAGGAGGCAATCTACACAATAAAATTCCTTCCCATTTTTTCCCCCAAATTAAAAATGTCGTGATCTAAAAAGAGTACTTTTTTTTTTTAATAGCTCCTTTGCCCCACCCTGCTCCCCATAAAACCTTCCTTGTAAGACCTCTTGCCTTCCACTAAGGGAAGGGGACTTTGCCTGAAATAATCCATTCTTTTAACTTCTTAGTCCTACCCTTTTTCTGTCTATAAACCCCTTCTGTTTTGTACAACTCCTTGGAGGGCCCATCTAGTTGCTAGATGGGATGTTGCCTGAATCATGAATCCCTTAATAAAGCCAATTAGGTTTTCAAATTTACTTGGTTGAAATTTTAACACAGGAAACATGCTCAGCTTTGCATTTTGGAGGCTGATTCTGGAAGCTGGTATTGAGAAGTGTCTTGAGAAGGCCCGCCTGTTTCCAGCACCCTGGCCATCCTGTTTTACCACTGCCCCCAACCCTGGCTTCTGACAGAGTCACAAGACTTCCCATAACATTCTGCTCAGAACAACCAAGTGCCGAGGTCTGAACCCCAGGCTCTGTTACCTGGGTTACTTGGATCCCCTCATTGCCCAACAGATAGACTAAAGGGAGGTTGTTAGGAGGCACGAACATTTCGGATCTGAAGCAGCCATCTTCAGTACTGGTGCCACAGAAGGTTCTGCCCACTGAGCCCTGAGAGGTCCGCACCAGCTTCCCTGAGGCGGTATCCCCCTCTCCCCTGCAGGGAAATCCTTGGGAGTGTAAGGCAAAGCGGCCTTGAATTATCTCAGGAAATACTATCGTTCCTGAATCCATCCCATGAACATTCAACATCCACTAGCTGGGGTCTGCTGAGCCCCAGGAGAATCCAACCTAGACCCTACTCCTAAGGCATTTAGAATCCAGTTGCAGTGTTAAGGCCATGGGAGCAGAAAGTCTGCCCCTGGCCAAGGAAAAGGTGTCTGAGAGGCTTCTTGGGGTGGGGGTGGGAACGGCATTTGACCTTCTCCTTGAAGATTGAGTAGGATCTCTCAGGGAGAAAACAAAAGCTTATTTTTTCCTTTTATAAAAGTGGCACAAAAAGATACTAGGAAATTCAGAAATATGGAAAAAGTAAAGTATCATGATTTTAAAATAAACGAAGATCTACCAACCAGTTATAACTTCTTTTCATTTTATTGAAGATCTTTCCATTCTTTTTCAATGCACAATTATTGATATTTTTGCTTTCCTGGTGGGTGTATTTGTTTTCTACTGCTGCTGTAACAAAATACCACAAACTTATTGGTTTAAAGAATATATTATCTCCTTCTGGAGGTCAGAAGTCTGAAATAGGTTTCACTGGGCTAAAATCAAGATATGGGTAAGGCTGAGTCCTTTCCAGAAGCTCTAGGGGAAAATGCACTGTTCCAGCTTCTAGAGCCTGTCTGCATGGCTTGGCACATGGTCTCATTGCTATAGCTTCAGAGCCAGCAAGGTTGGGCCAAGTCCTTTTCACAGTGTCATCTCTTTGGCCCTCTCTTTTCTACCAATTTTGAGGTCAATTAATTAGCAAATTAATTCCATCTGCAATCTTAATTCCCTTTAATGTAGGAACAAGACATGAGAACTACACAATTTGACTAAATATTAAACCAGGTTGTATTCAGAGTCGGCTGCGTGCTGGAGACACGGGAACCTGGCTGATCTGCCCAGGGACGGGACATGGGGAACCTGAGGA
>NW_006441955.1:6684983-6685774 GCF_000325575.1 Pteropus alecto
CCACGAAGGGAAAAGATATAAACCCAATTCCTCAGTATTGTTCTCTGACTTTGAGAGGAAACCATGTCTCTGTCTGTGAAGCGTTATTCCTTTCCTAATAAACTTTCTTTTTGTCTCTAATTCTGACATGTGCTTGAATTCTTTCCTGCATGGAGTCAAGGGCTCTCTCTTGGTGAGCCCAGGGCTTGAGCCTCCACTCGAGAAGATTCGTCCCCCTCACCCCAGGAAGACCAGGTGCTGTAGGTGTAAAAAATAAAAAATAAGAGATTGTAAACTGACGAGGTCCTTGCAATCTGTGAGGTTAACCTAGGGTTGCCTTGCCTAAAAAATAAAAAAAATAAAAATGTAGATTTGATTAAAAATAAACTAATTTGGTTTTTCCCAATGTGGGGTGGGGGCATTATTCTGCCTACCACGGTGTTGTAGCCACCAGCCTCTGAAAGACACACGGACCACCAGAACTCAGTGAGTTATAGGAAACACGCTCTTTATTCAGCCAGCTGGGTCTGCCAGGGGTACGCAGACACCACATTAAGCAGCCCCAAAATGTAGAAGTACAGGGATTTTAAGCCCTAAATCCCATTCCTCATTCTGTCTTAAACACAAAGGTCTATTTTTCTCTTATTCACTACCTGTCAACCCACAGGTCGGTTGTGTAAGCGGGGTTACAGAAGCAGAAATCTTATTGTTATAGTGCTATGTTCCCATGGGTGATAGCCAAGCAGTAATTTTCCAGCCAATACAGTAGCCCCACTGGCCTTAGCGGAAAATCAAATCCTTGATTCTTCATG
>NW_006441955.1:6688527-6689214 GCF_000325575.1 Pteropus alecto
TCCTGATCTAATGCTGTCCTCCCGGCCTGAGAATTGTGTCCTCAGTCTGGGCAGGTGGAGGGAAATTCCTCCTCAATCTGTTCCCCTGCTTCCTCAACTTCCCTCCCTCCCGCAGCTATCTTTTGTGTTTTAGTCCGAATGCGTCTGTCTGCGCTCTTCTAAGGTCAAGGGGATAATTAAAAGCTGTTGGCAATCGTCCCAGGTGAGGCAGTGAGTCTGAAAGACACTTTTTCAGAGTCCCATTAATGCCTGGGGTGTCTCAGAGAAAGGCGGATTCTGTGCCTTCCAGTTGTACAGGTTACTAGTCAAGAAAGGCACCTAAACCATAAAGGGCTTGTCTGTGTGATGCCCCTGGGATGGTGTTTCTCGCAAGGGGAGAATGGCCCGGGTGGTGGTATCGGCTGGTGCCCCACCCGGAGCAGGAGCGGGAGGCCCATAGGGGTTACCTGCCCGCGTCCGAGGAGGTGAGGTGGTGTTATTAGGCCTCTGTTGTCCTGGATTATAGGGTGGGGGGAAGGTCACTGTCCTCTGGCGGAGATTGGAGGACTGAGGGACTGGGCTGTCTTGGAGATTCAGTTGCTGCATGTTTTGGGGTACCCACAACTAAAACTCGTGCCTCTAGAGAAAGGGCACACCAATGGAGCCAAGGAGTGGGGTTCTGAACAAGGTTTAACTATTGATCAATGT
>NW_006441955.1:6689247-6697848 GCF_000325575.1 Pteropus alecto
CTGTGACAAATGTTTGGACAATCTTTCAAACATTTCTCATTAAACCCCTGTCAAAAGAACCCTCAAGAGGCCAGTTTATATCAAAAGACAGCCATTCAACTTTACACAATGTTTTTAGTCTGCCTAGAGAAAACTTTGTGCCATAGTTAGCTCCCTCTACAAACCCTTCTTTGAAATGTCGGAGGAGACACTCCAAGGGTGTCTTCTGTGAACTTAGGCTTCCCTCCATAGCTTGCGCACAAAACACAAAACACAAAACAGACACTCAGACGAGAACAATTACTGAGGTGTAGGTGGACCCAGAGAAGTCCACCACCTACAACCTAGACAAGACCAGAGACAATAAACAGAACCCGACAACAGGGCACAGGAGGCGGCGTCCCGCGGCCTGGCCATGGTCTGGGAGATATGACTGCATCCAGTCTCTCCACGGACCCCCACTGACCGGTCAACAGAAAGAGAAAGGTACCTTTTATCCAGATGCCAAGGCCTCGGAGATTCCAGATTCCCGTCGGGACCAGGAGCAAAGAGCGTGTCCTAAAGGTTGTGTCCTTGACGATTGTACTGACCCGTCACAGCATTCAAGAGCCCTGGAACGTCTCAGGTTGGCCACCCCTTTGAATCCATAACAGGGACAGCAACCGCTTCGGAGGCCGGTCTGGTCGGAGGCTGGTCCGGTCTTAGATCCCAGGGCCACTCCCTGAGATCTCGCTGGAGCCTCCAAATGTTGTAGCCACCAGCCCCCGAAAGACACACGGACCACCAGAACTCAGTGAGTTATAGAAAACGCGCTCTTTATTCAGCCAGCTGGGTCTGCCAGGGGTACGCAGACCCCAAATTAAGCAGCCCCGAAATGTAGAGGTACGGGGTTTTTAAGCCCCAAATCCCATTCTTCATTCTGTCTGAACACGAAGATCTATTTTTCTTCTATTCACCACCTGTCGACCCACAGGTCAGGTGTGCAAGCGGGGGTACAGAAGCAGAAAGCTTCTTGTTAGAATGTTATGTTCCTATGGGTGACAGCCTATGTTCCCATGGGCGATAGCCAAATAGTAATTTTCCAGCCAGCACAACGGTAAGGATTGGCTTTTGTTTCCCTTTTTAATGGTTGGGGTGTGGGAGGCAACATCTAAGTGCACAGGCCCTGGGCTACTTATTCTCCTTTCCAGCCCGGATACCCACCAGCTGTGTGATCTAGGACAGGAATTTCACCTTTCTGTGCCTCAGTTTCCTCATCCATAAACTTGTAGGGTTGTTGTGAAGGTTAAATGAATTAATCTATGTAAACCATTCAGGAGAGTATCTGGTACAGACCAAGTACTTGATAAAGATGACTTGTATGGGTGTTCAAAATGAGATATCCCAATATGTGCTTCAGTGGTATGTGAATTATTTTGAGCTAAAGGCAATTTTAGCTTCAGGGTCGGGAGAAACTTCTGCCCTTCCCTTTGACTACTTAGAAGAACTTGAATTAGGGGCCTTTCTTATAATAAGAGATTAACGGCTATAATCTTTTTTTGACCTACCTATATGGCTAGGCAAACTTTTATTTACTAAACATCTGCTCTTCTTATCTACCTGCAATGACCTTTTGAAGCCCCCTCGACGTGCAATGCCTCGTTCCTAGCTCAGGATGTCTTCTATACCTCAGTTCCCCTATCTCTGAATCTCTCCTGCTTGTGGGCTCTCTGACTCTCTCAGGTATGCACGATACATTATATGTATTAAATTTGGTTATTTCCGTTGCTAATGTCGCATGTCTATTTAATTATTAGACCAGCCAGAAGAACCTTGAAGGGAGAAGGAAGTTGTTCTTCTCCCACAGCTGTGATTATACATGTATATACAATTTAAAAATATATATGAGTTTGTTTCCTCCTTTTTTCACATATATAGTATGATCATGTTCCCATATGATTGCAATTTTCATTTTTAATGCATGCATAAAATCTCATTAAATGAATGTTTCCATATTTTATTGAACCATTGCCTACCGTGTTGTATACCTGGATTATTTATAGTCTTTTACTATCTTGCAAATGTTTCAGGACACATCTGCCACGTTCCTGATTATGTACCTCAGAAGTAGAATTATAGGGTCAAAGGAGAAATATATTTTGAAGGCTTTTGGAATCTTCTGCTAAATTTCATTTTAAAAGATTTGCATCAGTGTGGAGCTGCGCTGGCAGGCCTGGGTGGGGGCCATTCTAGATAAAGGATCAAAGGCTCAGAGAGCGCAGGGCACCTTAGGGGGACTGGGTAGAAGTTCTGTTTATTGGTCATGAAGTCTGAGTGAGCAAAGGGTGGGCAGTTAGGCTGGAGGGTGAGCCTGGTCCAAACCTTGAGGAGTCATGTTTGATTCACCAGTGACTGGCAGGTTTTCAAGCAAGTTTATGGCTGACTGAGGTCTGTGCTCCAGGAGGATGAATCTGTTGAAATGGGATAAATCAGGGAAATGCTAAATGGAAGTGGGGAGCCCAGTG
Organism: Pteropus alecto; assembly: GCF_000325575.1. Lineage (NCBI taxonomy): Eukaryota > Metazoa > Chordata > Mammalia > Chiroptera > Pteropodidae > Pteropus > Pteropus alecto. Next base: position 6,691,731 of record NW_006441955.1, read on the forward strand.
AAGAGGCTCTTTTTAGAAGCCAGGCAAGAGAGGAGGAGACTTGAATTAGGTAAGGCAGGAAGAAGGGAGGAGTAGAGTCTGGGGAGTAGAGGACAAGAGCAGATATTTCCAGCAAAGGAAGGTGGGAGGTGAGGGAGGTAAGAGTCAAAGAGGCCTTGCTAGAAGTTTTCACCTTGGTTATTGGCAAGATTCAAGAACCAGTGACAGAAATAAAGAAGTTGGGAGAAAAAAAAATAAGATTTTGGGGAAGGAGATTCAGTTGAGATAACTGAGTTTGAGGGGCCTGAGGGCAGGTGCAGGTGTCCTGTAAGTGGCATGATATATAGATTGTGAATAAGCCTGGCACTGGAAGTATAGGTGTGGGGCCGTGTTACTTCTAGTCCAGTATCCACAGATCCACTCAGCTCTCCCCTTGCGCCGCACCGAATTAAGCCTTGCAGGCTGCATTTCTTAGTCTTCCTTGTTACTGCTTTCTTTTAGCCGATGGAAGGCACCTGTGGGGACATGGAGCATGGGAGAAGGGGAGAGGTAGAGTATTTTATCATCTCTCTGTCTGCCTCAGGTAGCATCTTTAGCAATGGCTATGTCTCCCCGATGGCTCCAGGTCCTGCCCAGAAACCTGGGCTCTGGTAAACCTGCCTCCTGCCCCTCTATCAATGTGTAACCAATTCCCTGAATTAATTTCTTCCATTTTAAATACTTAGTACTGTCTCCTGCTTTCCTGGTTGGACAATGACTAATCCAGAAGCCATCTGCATTGATGCATTAAGCAAGGGGTATGGAAGAGGTGCCAAATAAGAGAGAGGAGATTGAAGGTCAGAATGCTGGGAGACGTAGATGTAGAAAGTGGTGGAGAAAGGGGACGCCAAAAAAGGACAAAGGAGAAAAAGAATCCGGGGTGGGAACCAGCAGAGTAAAGTGCTCCAGAAGCCAAGGAAGGAGAAAGTCTTAAGTGGAGCAGTGCACTTCCAGAGAAGGCAGAAGAATGAAGATGGAGGACAAGCCTTTTGGCTGGGAAATTAGGTAGTGATGTCCTTAGAGGCGGAGCCTCAATGGAGGGAGGTTGCAGAGACATATTAAGTGTAGGGCAGAGAGTGAGCTTTGTGGGTGTGTGTGTGTGTGGGAGGGGGGTGGAGGATGGGGCAAGAATAAGACTTATTTCCTTAGCAAATACTTGTTGAAGACCTTGGGTAATGGTATGGGCTAGGCCTCAGGTACCAGGCATGTAAGGATGAAGAAAACATCATTACTGTCCTTAAAACATTTTCAGTCTAATGAGAGAAATAAGCAAGTAACCAGAAACTTAAAGCACACTATAGTAAGTGTTCTGACCTAAGAGCAGAGGAGAAAGTCCTAATCCAGCAGTGGGGAGAAGTATCATGGAGGACTTCCTGGAGAAGATACCATTGGGTTGTGAGAGATGAGTAGGAGTTAAACAGGTGAAGTGGAGAGAAACGGGAGGAAAAGAGCATTCTGGATGGAGGGAACCTCATGAGAAAAAGCACAGAGGCAAGAAACATCACTGTGTGTCTGGGGAAACCACTGCACTGCTAAAGCAGAAATTGTGTAGGAGGAGATGGTAGGAGATGAGACTGGGGAATAATCGCAGCCACATAATGAACTAGAAACACTGAACAAACCTCTCAATGAAAACAACATTAGTGCTGGATAAAATAAAAATAATCTCCTAAAGTGTATCTCAAAGCTAATATAACAGTAAAGAATCCACAAGACCGAAAAATGACATGAAAGCAGGAGCCCTGTGAGGAAAGTAATTGTCAAGGCCGACTTTTGTCTGGGGGAATTTTACCAAACCCTGGAGACACGGAGCTTCCACTCTGATGGCTGTACAGGTGACGGTGACAAGAGATAAAGCCTAGGACTCCCTCCAAAGTGGGGATTCTAGGAAGAAACACCTTCATAAAGTGGTACTACAAAGGCTACACTCTCAGGAAGGGTTAAAAAGAAATAAACACACTTGCCTGTTTTGATATTAGCACTTGGTGGGAGAGAAACATTCCTCTGAAAATGAATAACCACAGACCGTTCCTCATATAGGTATTCGGTCCAAATTCATACGGTCTGGACCGTCCCCAAACTCTAAATGGTGGAATTTAGTTTAAAGTAGTCCCCTGTAGGTGGTGTCCTAAGGTGATGAGTGGAAGCAAAAATAAGTCTTCTCAAGGGGAACATAGCCTCATATGGACCTTAAAGAATTCCCAGGCAAAGTTTCAAGGAAAATGAATAGCTCATCATCAACAGTCCCAAAACTCATAGGAAAATAAGGCACCATGAGTGAAAACTGACAGAAAGAGTAAACAGTAGACTTAGACCCACAAAGTCTTTAGAATTCAAAATTATCAGACATAGACTCATATGGTTAATATGTTTCAAAAAATAAAAAAGTAGCTTGAAAATATGAACAAACAATAGTAGACTATACGGAATGACCAAGCAGATTTCAAGAGCCAAAAAGAACTTCGAGAAAAGAAAAATGGAATTAAAATTTAAAACTCAATGGGAGGATTTAACATTAGACACAGCCAATTAGAGAATTAGATGAGATCTAATAATGTTCTCCAGAAATTTGCATAGAGAAACAAAAACAAAAAAGAGATAGAAATATGAAAGAAATTAAGACAGAGAGAAGGGTAACCTGCATCTAATCAGAGCTGCAGGAGAAAAGCAAAGAAAGAATGAGAAAAAGGCAGTAATTTTGGAAAATTTTCAAAATTATTGATGAACACCATTACCCAGATTTAAGAATCAAAATGACTCTCAATTACCAAAAAAAAAAAAAAGAAAAGAAAAGAAAAGAAAGAAATCCATAACTGCATACGTCATAATAAAATTTCAGAACACCAAAGTAAAAGATATTAGAAGCAGCCAGAAAAAATAGATTGATCACCAAAAAGCTGGCAACAGCTTCAATGGGAGCTAGAGGAAATGGAACATTAACTTTAATGTGCTAAAATAAAATAACAGACACCCTACCATCCTACAGGCAGTGAAAATATTTTCAAGCATGAGGATGAAATAAAGATTTTTTTTTTTTTCAAATAAAAACTAAAAGAGCTTACTACTAACAAGCTCTTATTAAGGAATTTATAAAAGCTGTTCTTCAGGCAGAAGGAAATGGATCACGGGTGGAAAGTCTGACGTTTAATTTAAAAAATGGTCAGCCAATATACTGATAAGATATTGATTAAATCTAAATAAATATTGATTACATAAAACAATAATGTCTAATCGAAAGGGTTTAAAAAACAGAACAAGAATAAACTAAAGAATAACAGTAATGAATAAGATGGGAGGTGGCTGATTGGAGTTAGACTCTTCTACTCTCCTTGTGTTTTTTTACTTTTTGATTTTTCTGAAGGAGGATAACAATATTACTTAATTTTAGACTTTGCTATATAAGATATGCATGTTAAAATGGCTAGAGTTACATAGAATATGTAACTTTCAATCAAATAGAAAAGGAAACAAAAAGTGAGAGAAGGAAACAAAAAGTTTCAGACCCCTCGCAGTATCAATAATCCTAAAGAAAGTAAGAAAGGAGAAAAATAGGATAAAAATTAAAAAGGAGAGAGACTACTTCTGGTAATAGCAAAGTAGCTCCTATCAGAGCAATCCTCCTAGAGATATTATGAATTCTGAGCAAAATATATAAAACAACTACCTGAAGTTTCTGGAAAGATATCAAAAACGAGAGGGGAGCAGACATTTAAGAAGGAATAGCTACCACATGCAAAAATATGTAAAATCTCAGACATAACATTAAACCTAAAAGCCAAAAACAAAAGAGTATTGCTGTATAATTCTGCGTATATTAAGTCAAAAGCAGGCAAACCTAAGGGGCGATGTTTGAAGTCTGTACCACGGTTACCCTCTGTGGGGAGATGGGGTCCTGGCAATGTTCTATTTTCTAGATCTGAGAGCCAGTTACATGGGAATGCTAGCTTGGTGAAAACTCATTGAAATTGACATGATATATGCAAATTTCTGTATGTATATAATGCTTCAGTATACATTTTAAAAATCGAAAAGGGAGCAGAAACAAGGTGGACAAGCAGGTAGGGGAAGACTGTGAAGGGGCCTCAATGCCAGACTAATGAACTTGGACATGACCCTGCAGGCAGTGGAGACACTGAAGGTGTTATGAGGGGAGCGAGCTGTCAGGGATGCTCCCTTGCTGCAGGATGGAGGCGGCTCGCAGAGAGGAGAGCCTGCCTTGTGGGGCATTTCTGAGAAGAGTGGCCAGAGCCCGGCCCTCCAATGACAAGGACCCGAGTCAGGAGAGGTGTGGGGCTGGGGAGACAGAAGAAGAGGCTTGGAGGTAAAACTGGAAGGACTTGGTGGTTAATCAGACACATGAGGCCAAGCGAGGAGAGGGAAGAGTTTAAAAGGGTTTGGGGAGAGGCTTGTCATGGCTTCTAAAGAGTGAGTGAAGGGCTGCTGGGAGAAGAAGTGAATTTAAGGGGAGAATTTTTGCTTAGAGAGAGAAAACAGCTATCTTTGTAGGCCCTGGGGAAGAAACAAGTAGAGGAAGAACCTGGATGCTACAGGCCCCTGAAGCAGTAGGAGGGAGCAGGGGTGAAGGGCCATGAGCGGGCAAGGCATATCTGAGGTGGACAGGAGGAAATTTGCTGCTGTGGATGAAAAAATGGGCTCTATGAGAAGTAACCTCACAGGGCGATCTGATCCTATAAATTCCTAACTGGGCAGGTCATAGTGGGTAGTACCGCCCCAAGCATATAACTTTAGTAAAAGGTTTATCTTTGCCTTAAACGAACCCTGTTTCAGTGCATCTAGGTTAACACACCTTTAAAATGCCTCTTTTCAGACCCCTCCTTCTAATTTTTGAACCACCTTTTCAGACCCCTCCCTCTAAGACGTAACCACCCTGGAGAGCAAATAATCTTAACTATTCTAGAATCCATCCCTACCTTGCTTTCTCTAATCTTCCTTACATCCCCTCCTTAATTTCAAATGTATGAAAGAAACTGCAAAATTGATATTCTCTGGAGCATTTGAAATCTAGTTCCCTGGTGTATGTCATCAGTTTGGGCTCAAATAAACTCTTATAAAAATTCTCTACAGGTTTGGATGTTTTGGATGTCAACACTGTCAAGTGCTAAGATGCCCAGTGGTGGGAACTGCGTGTGATGAAGCAGATTTCTGGGCCCCATAGTTTAGAATATTACATGATGGACACAGACCATTCTGAGATTTCCTGACCTGGGTAAACAGGATTACAGTTTAGTGCACAGTTTCATTGTTGTTTTGGAGGTGGTGCTCAATGATGTTTTCTGTCTAGTCACTTGTAATGTTAATTAGTTTAGTCATTGTTAATCCTTAAAAAGTCTTTCTTTAGAAAGGTGGTGGTGTCTTCATTTTCTTATCATAGAATCTACGTTTCACTTCTGGGTCTCCTGGCCCTCCCTCATTCCCATCCTGCTCCATCCACACTGTTATCCCTGCTTGGTGCAGGGAGGCAGGGTAGAGTAAGGAAGAGATAAGGCACTTAGGCAGTGTCCTAGCTCGTGACCTTGGGCCAGTTTTTCTCTCTTTCTGAGTCTCAGTTACCTCATCTGATTGCAAAGCTCTTTGCACATACATCATTACACACAAGACTCTATTTCAGGTCAGCTGCATCTTAAATTGCGATGCCCCTCAGAACCAGGCTGTCATCCTGAGACAAACACTTAAAGTGCTTCTTCCTACTGTGTGGGACGAGCAGGGGCCTCATTGGCTGGGAACTCCTGAGTCATGGTGACCTCACAAAGACTAAAACATTGGCCTGGGCTGGGGGGAGCCTAGGTAAGCTGAAGGGTGGCTCTGAGAAAGTCCCAGGGGTGGGGGCAGTTACCACCTTGACTCCAGCCCCCTGGGTAAAAGTCTCTCCCCTTTGGCTATAATTCCACAGTTAGAACTTCATACCTTTGGCTTAAAGCTGAATTTTCTGTTACCATGTGGATGCCACAGGTGGAGGTAACACACTGAACTTTATATCAGCAGCTCAAGGCTCATGGAGAAAGAGCTTAGGCTATCAAGTTCTGAGAGTGTGGTAGGTAAGAATTGGGGGAAGACGAGGGAGAAAGTGTGAGAAGACCCA
>NW_006441955.1:6697887-6700168 GCF_000325575.1 Pteropus alecto
GACTTGGTTTTTTTCTCAAGTCTCCCCACCCTACACTTGCCCAGGGGGAGGAAGGGATGGTGAGAATGAACATGTTTTGAGAGCCGACTGGAGGCCAGGCTCTGGGATCATCACTATCTATTTTATTCCCTACAGTAATCATCTGGACTGAATATTAAGGTTGATACTCAGTGTGGTGAGGCTACCTGCCCAGGCTAACACAGCTGGTGGGAAACAGAACATGTTTTGGATTCAGGACTATCTGACTCCAAAGCCCTGGATTTGTGCATTATAACTGGGCACCAAGAGAGTTGTGTTGCTTTCATTTATTTTTTCTTTTAGGATAGAGGCCTAAAAGTGGCAGAGAGAATGGGAAATAGGAAATGGGAAGACATAGCTTCACTGAGTGATTCATGCCTTTGGAGTCTCTGGGATATTGTGGGGGACAACCTGGATTTGAATCCTACCTCTGCCACTTGCTAGAGGCTTTCTAAATCATTTTAGATCTCTGAACAGTCTGAATTAACATGCCAGTAAATAAGGACGACGATACCTGTCTTGAAGAGTTGTCATTCATTCATTCATTCATTCATTCATTCCCTTATTCAATGAGTGCTTTCTGAACCTACCTTTTGTGCTAGGCACTGTACTATGTGCTGGGAAAACGGGTAACAAAACGGCCAGACACTCACCAAGCTCATTTTCACAAAGCAATCCTCTGATACAGAGTGATCACATGAGGAAGGTGCCTTGCTCACATTTGAGGGTCCTAGGAAGACTTCTTGGAGGAAGAGTCTCCTAAGCTGGCATCTAAAATGTGACTATATGTTAGCCAGGGGAAGTGATGGAGGTTAGGTGGTAGTCCTGGGGAAGCTTATAGGTAGAAGGAAGAGTATTTGCAAAGTCCCCAAGTCAAGAAGGAGGCCAATACATTCGAGGCGTTGGGAGAAGTTGAGAATGGTTTGAGCGTGAGATACAACTTGATTAAGAGTGGCTCAAGGATTGGACTAGGGAAAGGGATGAATGTAGCTGGAGAGATGGAGAGGCCTGTGGGCAGAGGGTTTTGGTAAAAGAAACCCAGATATCAAACTGCAAGATCAGGTGTCTCCACCAGTGGGCCTGCCCAACAGCTACTTGATAATCACTGTGGTGGGGAGGGGAGATAGGGGAAGAGTTTGATAAAAAGGCTGAGTCCTGAGTCCCCTCAGAGCTACATAATAGTTTCTGAGAGTGAGACATAGGAATCTTTTTAAAAATATAAGCTCTACCCGCATCTCAGAATCTGAAAACCCACGAGAAGTCACAGAGGGAGTCTGAGAGAGAATGGCCTGATGGAATTTGCATGCATTTTCTCTTCATCTGAGATTATCTATATTTCCTCTTCATTCCTGAAGGATAGCCTTGACAATTTGTGGTTGACAGTTCTTTTATTTTAGCACTCAAAAAATGTGTAGCACTTCTTTCTGGCCTCATGATTTTCGGTGAATCCACTCTCATTCTAATTGATATTTCCCTATAGGTAATGCTCTTTTGCTGCTTTTACAATTTTTTTTTCTTTTGTTTTTAGTTTCCAAAAGTTTAATCATGAGTTTTAGAATGGATTTCTTTGATTTATCCAATTTGGGATTTTCTTAGCTTCCTGAGTCTGTATGTTTACATCTTTCACTAAGTTTGGGACGTTTTCAGCCATTACTTCTTTGAATTTTTTTTCAGTAGTCTTTCTTTTCACCTTCTAAAATTCTGATGATAAAACTATTAGGTATTTTGTTTTGTCCCACAGATCCCTGAGACTCTGTTTATTTTTTTTTTCAGCCTATTTTCTCTCTGTTGTTGAAATTAAGTAAATTTTATTGATCTGTCCTTAAGTTCACTGATTTTTAAAAATTTCAGTTATTATGCTTTTAAGTTAACTTCTATTTTAATTCCAGTTATTGTATTTTTAAATATTTATTTATTGAGGTTTTCTATTTTTCTTTTGTTCTAGGAAGATTTGTAATTGCTTTTTGAAGCATCTTTATGATAACTATTTTAAAATCGCAAATTCTGACATCTGATTCATCTCAGTGTTGGCATCAGTTGATTGTCTTTTCTCAAGATAAGATTTTCTTAGTTTTTGGTCTGATGAGTGATTTTTGATTATATCTTTGGCATTTTGGACATTAAGTTAAGAGACTCTTGATCCTACATAAATCTTCTATTTTAGCAGGCAATCTGTTAAGCTTTAGAGTGTAGGCTCTGGCTGCCTACTTTTATAGACTGCAGTTCCAATAATAGTTTTCAGAGCCTTGGTCTGCTTCATTCT
>NW_006441955.1:6700206-6709487 GCF_000325575.1 Pteropus alecto
GGCAGAAGGTACTCCCCTAGGCCACCTGTTGTCACTGTGGGGTCAGGAGCTATGAGACTTGGTAAGTTCTCTGCCACTGAGTAAAGAGCCCAGAGATGCAGGACTTGGCTGACGCTGCCACTGCAGATGGATTGGCCAGCCACTACCCTGGATAAGGAGTGGGAACTGGGGTTCTCTCTCTGTTATGCTTCCCTTTTTCTGGTCCTTTGGCCAGAGAGAACAAGCTTTTCTTTTCTATTTTTTTTTGTATGTGTGTGTGTATGTTCTCAGTAGAACTGTGTTTCAGGCCTTTCTGGTGCCCAGTCTGGATATACGGAAGACAAAAAGAAAACCTGAGGGAACTCACCTTTGTGTCATCCCTCAAATCCTAGCCAGTTCACTGTCTTCTTTCTAGTTCACAGAGTTTTTCTATGGTTGCCTGTTGAACTATTTCCAGGATATTTATTTGTATTTAGAAGAAAGGCATAAGAAAAAGTGAGTCTATGCCCTCTTGTCTATTACATGCATTTAAAAAATTGTGGTGCAATATACATAGCATAAAATTTACTATTAGTGACGTTTAGTGCCTTCATAATGTTGTGCAACCACCTTCTAGTTCCAGAACATTTTTGTCACTCCAAAAGGAAATCCTGTGCCCATTAAGCGATCACTTCCTAGTCTCTCCTTTCCCCTGCCCCTGGCAACCTTTTCTGTCTGCTTTGATCTGCTTTCAGCCTTTCCAGATTTGATTATTCTAGATATTTCATATAAATGCAATCACACAATATGCAACCTTTCATATCTGGCTTCTTTCTCTTAGCATAGTATTTTCAAAGTCTATCTATGTTTAGCATGTATCAGTACTTAATTCATTTTTTATGGCTGAATAATATTCTATTATATGAATATACCGCATTTTGTTTATCCATTCACCAGCTGACAAACGTTTGGGGTGTGTCTACCTTGGCTGTTGTGAATAGTGCTGCTATGAACATGTGTGTACAAATTTTGTTGGAAGCAATATTCAGTTCTTTTGGGTATATAACGAGGAGTTGAATTCCTAGATCATATGCTAATTCTATGTTTAACTTCTTTAGAAATTAGCAAATTGGTTTTTACAGAGGTTACATCATTTTACATTCCCACCAGCAGTGGGATTCCAATTTCCATCTAATATGAGTGTTCCAATTTCTCTACATCCTTGCCATACTTGCTAGTTCCTATTAAAAAAAAAAAAGATAACTTTCCTAATGGCTGAGAAGTAATATCTCATTGTGGTTCTGAATTGCATGTCCCTAATGACTAATGTTGAGCACCTTTTCATTTGCTTATTGACTATTGGTATATCTTCTTTGGAGAAATGTCATGTTTAAGTTATTTGCCCATTTAAATTTGGGTTTTTGTCTTTTTGTTGTTGAGTTGTAAAAGTTCTTTATATATTCTGGTTACTAAACTCTTAACAGATATATGATTCACAAATATTTTATTCTATTTTGTGGATTGTCTCTTCACTTCTTGATAGTGCCTTTTGATGTACAATTTTTAACATGAATGATGTCCAATCTATTTTTTCTTCTTCTGTTGTTTGGGTTTTTGGTGTCATATCTAAGAAACCATTGTTAAATTCAAGGTCATAAAGATTTATTTCTGTATTTTCTTGTAAGAATTTTATAATTTCAGTTCTTACATTTAGGCCTTTAATTTATTTTGAGTCAATTTCTACGAGGTAAGTTTTAGGTTCACCGAAGGAGGAACACACAAGGCCAAAAGGGTTAAGCAATATTTATTGTAGCAGAGTGACAGCCTGGCTGAGCCAAAGATGATGTCAGCCTTGAATGCAAGGGGACCTGAAACTTATATGGGCTTTTTTGGTGGGAATATTTCACGTGGATATATTGGCAGGGAAGGGAGGAGAGTCCAGTGAGGTGGGAGGCGAGCATGTAGTGTGGCCAACCTGGAATCAAGGTCTGGTTCCCATACAAAGGTCAGGGAGGAGTCTAGTTCCCACACTATGCGGGGTAGGGATAGGGCCCTCCTGGACCTAATAGTAAGAACTCCAGCTTTATTCTTTTGCATGTTGATATCCAATTGTCCTACCACCATTCGTTGGAGAAACTATTCTTTCCCCATTAAACAGAGTTGGCATTCTTGTCAAAACTCAACTGACCATAGATGCATGGATTCACTTCGGCCTCTCAATTCTGTTCCGTTGGTCTATATGTCTACCCTTGCGCCAGTACCACCTGTTGAATGCAATTTAAAGGAAGATCTTTATGACTCAATTTGGAAAATGGTTTATTGGGTGCAGTCTCTAGATACAGGGACTGTTGTTGAGAGGGCAATCCCAAAGCCAAACCACAAAGCAATGAAAGTTTCACTAGGGTCTAACAGGGATGATGAAGATATGGGAAGATATTTAGGAGCTTTTCTGGCACCAGAATTAGCAGAACATGGCCACAATTGGATGCAGCAAGTGAGGAAGAAAGAAGTTTAGGATAATTCTATTTCTGCCTTGGATAGTGGTGCCAGTTACTTTCAGTGGAAGAGAATGTGAGGGTCTGATTTGGGGAAAAGGTGGCAAGTTCTGCTTTGGATTCTTTAGGTTTGAGATGCCCTAATGCTAGATGTATGTGTGCACACATACCCACATGAGTGCCTAGCACATATCAGGCCCATACATCTCATAAATGTGTTCTTAATGAGGAACCGAAAGATCCACTGATATTTCCTTATCCTGAGAGCACCAGCTAGGGTCTGGAAGTGTTCATTGAGGTGGAGGAGACATAGGAATCAGTCAATGATTCTCTTAGTCTTGGACAGGGCTAGCTGTTTTATGGCCATCCTCCACCCTCCTCATATGGGGCCCTGGGGCTTTGGAGCAAAGGCCAAAGGGTGGCATGTGGCTGACAAGATAGCAGTGAGCTCCTTTAGCTCTCCTGGGTCCCACCCAAGTTCCTTAAGAATCATTACCCTTCCCAATGCACAATGGGCCTTACTCCTCTCTGCCCACAGTGCTTGGCAGAGAGTGATAAATCAAGTAGCTGTCATTTAGAGAAAGCCTTAGGAGAGCTATGTGTTCCATGCCAGATTGAAAATACACCACCCTGGGTAGCAGGCTCTATGCTCCTCATATTAGAGATAAGGAGGATGTGGGTCAGAGGGGAAAAGTCTCTTGCCCAAGTTCACTGACACTAGTAAGAGGGTGAATTGAGATTTGAACTCAGCACAACATGACTCCAAATCTATGGCCTTTCCAAAGCCAAGCTATAAAGATGCACAGCAAAATTTGTGGAGTGAGTAAATGGTTTAGTGAATGAGTGCATGAATAAATAATAAATGAGTAAGCGACGCAGTCAGCGGAAGAATGGATAAGTGAATGAAGAAGAAACCAAAAGATGAAGTAACGAGCTCATTTATTGAACATTCACTGTATGTCAGGTGCTGTGCTAGACTCTATGGATCTTATTGTCTAGAAAGGAAACCAGATATTGTGTGTCAAGAAGGGGAAGTGGACCAGATAGATGCCTGGGGATTTACGTGTGGTCCACTTGGGAACTTACAAGTGGACCTCATCCTTCTGGGGAAACTAGAAGGCTTTTAACATTTGAGCTGAAATTTGAAGTGGTGAAGCTATAGGTGTTAGCCAGGGAAGGAGGCTGGAGAAAGGGGACACCTAACCTGTGAAAGGTCCAGACCTAACCCAGGAGCCTGGTTCTTCGGAGAAACTCAAAGGAATTGAGGGATGGTGGAACGGAGTTGGGAAAGGAGGTATGGAGAGATATGGAGAGACAATAAAGGTGGAAAGACAGTTGGGGCCAGACACAGAATGGCCTTTCGAGTCCTCCTAATGACTGAGGACACTGTCCTGAAGACAATGGTAAACCATGGAGGATAGGCAGACTGGTGACATAAAGAGATAGTCTTGGCTGCCCTGAGAGCCAGTGGGGTGGGAGACCTTCTTCTTGATCTCCACTTTCTTGAGTGTACAGTGCAGCAACAATAACTAACTTCCGAGACTCTGTACGCCTGACCTGTAGACTTTGTTCAGTAAGTATTGAAAAAGTCATTCTTCACCTAACTTGATCTCCTTCTGTGTCTCCTCACAGGGGCTCACTCCTGCTTAAGAACATCATGCACGCAGGTGAGCTGTGGCCCAGATGTGGCAGTGGAGCAGGGTGGGGGTATGGGGAGTTCACCCAATAGTCGGATTGCTGGGTTGAGGCAGGCTCTGTTTTTGAAGACTGTCCCACATTCTCTTCCATGTAGCCTGCCACACCCAGAATAGGCCAACTGTTAAGAGCAGTGGGCAGCTCTGCCAAGGCTGCTTTGGGAATCTAGTGCTACAACCATTTGCAGAGTAGTTCTAGCAAGTTAGGGATTGGCTGAAAGTAGGGTATCTTAAAGCGAAAGAGGTTCCTCATGTCTAGTATTTGCTGGCTTCCTACCATGTACCTGGCACAGTGCTCGGTGCTAGAGATGCCTCAGGGAGTAAGATACACACAGTTCTTGCAAGTGTGGAGCTCATCTCTAGCAGGGGCTAGATCACTAAATGAGTCGTTAGAATAAAGTCTGATGGATATTTTGCCATACAGGGTGCAGCTGGAAAGGTGGGCTGGGCGTGGTCATGGAGGACCTAAGTCATACAAGGGCCTCATCTTAAAGATAGTGGGGAGCCATGGAAATATTTTAACAGGTAATGCATGGCTGAGTTTGCCTTTTCTCTCTCTCAGGAGCACTGCAGGGAGCTCGACAGTCAGCTATTGGAGAGAAGGGGGCAGTGGCATTGAGAGACCTTCAGATCAGGCATGGCTCTGAGTCCAAAGGCTAGTTTGGTCCTCTGCGAACACTCAAAGATGACACCCAGTCTCACCTCTACTGGGACCCCAGGTTCAGGCTCTGGCACCATCTCTGGACCCAGCCCAGACACAAACCTTGTTCCTATCTTGAATCCACCCCTGAGTCCTGGCTTGGCTCTTGTTCCAGATCTTAATCCAATTTTGAGTCCTGTCTCTGAGGAGGCCCCTGACCTGGTGTCTGATAACACCCCCAAACCTGATGACAACAGGGCTGTGGCTCTAGCCTCCCTCCAGATTACCACTTTCCACTCCAGTGAAGCCCCGGGCCTGGATTTGAATCACATCTCAAGGCCTAACTCACAGGGGTCCCTATGTCCAACCTCAAACCTTGTTCCGAGCCTTGGCTCTACCGTGGTCCATGATCTGAATTCGGGGAACCACTCTGGGTTGAATTCTGAGGAGACCTTCAACTCCCACTCAAGTAAGATTTTTGATTTGGGTCAGAGTAACTCCAATCCTTCCAGGCCTGAATCAAACCTATTTATAAGGTCCTATTCAAGAGAAGCGCTAGTTCTAGACCACTGTATCTCCAGGCCAGGCTCAAAAGCTCTCCTCATTCCAGCCTCAAACTCTTCTCTGGATTTTGACTCTGATCAGCTGCTCCAAGTGGGTTCAAGAACCATCTCTAAGCTGGACCTGAATGTGGCTCAGGGTTCTTGTGAGACCCTAATCCCAAACACCAATGAGACCATCAGTTTGATTTCACAAAACATCTCTGGGTCTGTTTCAAAAGGAGCCTTTGGTGCAGTCTGGAACACAAGTTCCAAGGGAACCATCAATGTGGATTCAAATGGCAATGCCAGGTCTGATTTGAATGTGACTGTCACTCAGGCCTCATGCTTGACCCTGATTCCTGGCTCCAATGATGGTATTAACCTGCACTCCAGTACCCATGGACCCAACTTCACCCTTTCTCCACCCTCATGCATGACCCTGATCCTGGGCTCCAATGAGTCTCTGAGCCTGGGCTCTAGCCTCATCTTCAGTGACACTTCCACCCTGACTCTGAGCAGCCAGCAGGATTTTTCTGAGGACAACAACATCCACACCGTGCCCCTGGAGGAGAATCTGCAGAACTGGAGCGAGATGGCTGGTGCCGAGATGGACCAGTGTCCTCTGGGGTTCTCCACCTGCAACACCACCGACGAGAACACCACAGATTTCCAAAGTATTGCTGAGGGTAAGTACGGCAAGGGCAACAGCCCCAGATCAGGCACTGTCCTGTAAAAACTCTATTCAGACATGTAGGGCAGGGAGGGGAAAGGAGAGAGGAGAGGAAGAGAATGGTATTTAGTGGATAACATGTAGCATATTAATTTTGCACAAGAGATCCAATGCTCAGCCTCTGCTTGCTGTGTGACATGGGATAAGCAACTTAATCTCTCTGAGCTTCAATTTCCTTAACTGCAATATCTCCATATAATAATACTTTTATTATGTCCAAATTACAAGTCATCTTTCTTTCAAAATGTATGCCTCTTTCTTTCTTGATAAATTTCAGACCTGGCTTTTCAGGTCAAAGTTTGACCAGCAGGTAGGCTCTATTGAGCGTTTGAGGTCCCCACCTGAGCGAAGCCTCGGGGTCCTATCTGGAACCTGTGCTCATTTCTGATATGCAGGAGTTCTGTAAATTAATCTCTTGTCAGTTTTTGGTGTAAAGATCTTCTCTCAATTTTTTATATCTCCAAATACTTTTGTTTGTTCATGTACCAATACCATAATGCAATTAAAAAAAAATGACCATGACTTTATAAATATGTATTCATATCTGGTAGGGTAAGAATTTCTCTTAAAAGTTCTCAGAATTATTCTGAGGATAAAAGCATCCAAACAATGCCCTGGAAGTTATTAGTAGGCTCTCATTCTTCCCTATACATTTTAGAATATGTTTGTCTAGGTCCTCAAAATATCTTGCTAGCATTTTATTGGAATGTTAATTAATTTAGCCATTCATTAAAGTTTTACTTTGTATAGAATATATCTTTTACTAAAATTTAAAAAGTTCTGTCTACGGCCATGCCACCCTGAACAAGCCCGATCCCATCTGATCTTGGAAACTAAGCAAGGTTGGGCCTGGTTAGTACTTGGATAGGAGACCGCCCAGGAAGACCAGGTTCTGTAGGCGTAAAAAATAAAAAATAAGAGATTGTAAGCTGACAAGGTCCTTGCAATCTGTGAGGTCAACCAAGGGTTGCCTTGCCTAAAAAAAAATAATAAAAATAATAATAATCCTTAGACCTTGTTCGAATGTTGTCAATTGTCCCAGCAATGATTTTTTAATGAAAAAAAGGATCTAGCTCAGAATCATTCATTGCACTTTTTGGTCCAGTCTGTTTTGTTTCCTCAGTCCTCAACCTTTTCTGGACTTTCATGTCCTGGATACATTTGAAGATTATAGGCTGGCCGTTTTGTAAGTTGTGCTTGAGTTCGGGTTTGTTTAATGTTTTCTCACGATCACATTCATGTCACACATCTTTGGCAGGAATAGCACAGAAGCGATGCTGGCTTGTTTCTTATTGCATCCTATCTGGTGGTATATGATTTTGATTTGTTCCATGACTGATGATGTTCACTTTGTTCTTGTGAGCAAGATGGTTGCTGCCAAAGTTATCCACTGTAAAGTTACTATTTACCCTTTTGTAATAAATATTATGTGGAGAGGTTCTTTAAAACTACGTAAATATTCCATTCCTCATCAAACTTTCAATTTATTCATTTACTTATTTATATTAGCATGGACTTGTGGTTTCCTAATTTATCCAATGGGCTATATTACCTGTTGCTACCATTATTTATTGTGATACTCGAACTTTCCCCAATTTGACCAGTAGACTCCCCTTCCAGCAAGGCTTTTGTGTCCCTTTGACATATTCCTAGCATTCTTTGAGTGCTTTTCTTTCCTTGTTTTCTGGTATAAGATGTCTCAGGCTTGTCCTGTACTTTCCCTGCCTAACTCCTAGAATCAGCCATTTCTCCAAGGTGCTATGTCCCTTTTAGTGGAGAAGGGTACTTAGAAACCAAGATTGTGGTGTAATCTGTATTCACTACTATCGAGGTATGTCTGCTTCTCCCTATTAGCTCCATCCTCCAGCAGCCTCGGTGGCCAAGCTGGCCCTGGAGTTCTAGGTTCTCATAGGCCCTCAAAAGGAGGGAGACATGCTTTCTTAAATAAAGAGCTATATTGGCCTTGCTCAGCCAAAAGCCCATCCCTGGACTAATCACTGTGGCGGGGGGCAAGGGACTCTCTTATTGGCCAAGCTTGGTTCTAGACCCACTGCTATTTGAAGAGGGGTGATGGGTGGGGCTTGTGGAATTCAGCTTCACTTAGCTACATGGAAAAGGAAATCCACAGGGGAGACAGGAGCTATTTTACCTGAAGAAAGATGAGGAAATTTGGGGCTGACAAACCAGCAGGTTATCTACTATAACAAAGAAGAGTTTAATTATAAATTATGATAATGTTTGAAAGAAGAGAATAAAATGATACAAAAAGGGATCACAGTGGGCCCTCTGTTATCCTGAAAGTCAGGGGAAGCCTCTTTAAAGAGATAGGCAAGCTGAGACCTGAGGAAGGGAGTAAGACCTGGGCAAGGGGGTATGGCAGTGGATTGTGCAGAGGTCCTGAGGGGGATCTTGCCTGTGCCTGGAAGGAGGCCAGTATAGCCAGAGTATGGTGAGTGAGGGGGATGGAGCAGGGGCGACTGACCTAGTATGGTCTTGAAGGCACTGACAAGGATGCTGGCTTTATGTGTGATGGAATGGGGTGCTCAGTGACATGAGGTTCCCACTGAAGGGTTTTAGGGAAGGGAGCTCAGTTTGGCTGCGGGAGAACTAAGGATTTGAGAGGCCCAGCTGGGGAGGAAAGACAGGATTGTGGTACCTTAGGCATACCATATTTTTATCTTCTATCTTCTCTCCTCATTGAAACTATGACCTGCAGGAGCCTTCGATGCAGTGACCTCATGCCTGGTGAATGTGCCCGGGAAGAGAAATGATGCCAACGAAATGACTCTGGTATGCTTTCTGTTGAACCCCCTGTTGACTTCCTAGGATGCTCCCTCTCCCTCTTCCCCCACTCCCCAGCCTCAGCCCCAGCATTCCCTGTTTCTCTGTCTGGCTCCTCTGTTCTCCATGGTGCTTTATCACCATTGAGGAACAATATGCTTTACTTATTCATCTTATTTCTTGTTAGTCTCTCCCACTATAATGTTTCCCCCATAAATCAAGGGTTCTTTTTGTCTGTCTTATTCACAGGTGTATTCCCAGCATCGAGAGCAGTGCCTGGCACAGCATATATGTGCTCAATAAGTTTTTTAAAAAACTGACTAAATTGTGAGAGCATCTCTAAAGGGGATAGAAAGGTTGAAAATGGCCCATTTCAGGACACAGGCCTGACCCAGATCTTGGCCATGCAGCAGGCCTTGGGAAGCCAGAGAAAGCCAGCTT
>NW_006441955.1:6709497-6714956 GCF_000325575.1 Pteropus alecto
CACTGGACTGACTAGTGGGAGTGACACATGGAGTGTGGGCAAGACTTATTGGTGGACAGAGTCTAAATGCAGGGGACCCAGGCTAGGAAATGTGGGAGAAAGGCCCTGTCCTCAGGCTGCTTCAGAGGCAAGCTCTGGGGCAATGCAGGTGGAGGTGGGAAGGTGGGGAGGTAGTGATGGGATTAAGAAGAAATCTTGCATTTTGGGAGCATCTGTCCTCATCCTATGGCTTTCTCCCAACTGTCCATCTTGCTCTGGCCACACTGACTTTTTTTCTGTTTCTCACACATGCCAATCTCATTCTTACCTCAGCGCCTTCGTACTTGCTGTTTCTTTTGCCAAGAAGGTTCTTCTCATCTATAAAAGGGGCATAATAAAGTTGAAGCGAGGTCAATATTGGATGATGCGTACCCAGCACTGAGCATGGTCCTTGCACAAAAGGGGTTTATTATGGCAATCGCTCAGCAAATTTTATTGAGTCTCTGCTATGTGCTAGGTACTGTTTCAGGCTCTAGAGGTACAACAGTGAAATGACATTCTAGTTGGAGACAGGCAGACCCTACCTCTAGTTCCCATGACTAACTCTTTCTTGTCATTTAGGGCTCGGCCCAAATAGTATCTCCTCTGAGAGGCCTTCCCTGACCTATATTAACTCTCCCTCCGCGGTCTCAGTTGCTGTTCAACAAACCACCCGCAAACTTCGTGGTTTAAAAATTCACTCTGACTGCTGAAGGAATAATAATAGGAAGGGCCTAATTTCTCATGATTCTGAAATTTGACTGGGCTCAGCAGAGTAGTTCTGCTCTGTGTGGTATAGACTGAGATCGCTCGGGAAAGCGGGGCTGGAACATCCAAGGTAACCCACATCTTCCAGGGTCTCCCTCCACGTGGTGTCATCATTCCATGGCAGCTGGGCTCCGGAGGGGGAAAAGCTGACAGTTCTTTTAAGGGTTAGGCCAGGAACTGGCACAGCATCACTTCTACCACATTCTATGTTCCAAGCAAGTGGTGAGATGAGCCCAGATTCAAGGGTCATCTGTCTTCTTGATAGGAGTGGGGAAGACCTGTGCCATCTTTAACCCACCACACTCTCCATCAGATTACCTTGTTTTGCTTTCTTTACTACATGAAATTACTTTATTTCATGTTTTTTTCTTCTTCTGCCTTAAGATAAGGAGAATGAATAGATTAAATGGACATTGATTAACGTATTCCCTCTCCCAAGAAACAGAATGCCTTAATCTGACTAGGATGTGCCCTTAAGAAAAGTAAGTCCTAGAAGACCCTTAAGAGGTATTACTAATTGTGAGATTTCAGCTTGAGGTGTTGGGACCCTTTCTGTCCCTTCAGCTGCTACCTCTTCTCCCTTAGCTAACTGGAAAAGGGGGAGTGTTTTGCAGCACCCGATGATATCTGTTCTCCTCTGAATGCTGGCCTTCAGAGATTATCTACCCCATGCTGCCACCTGCACAAATCTCGCCCCTCCCCCAAGAAGTTCCTCTTGTGGTTTTTCATTTGTCTTGAGCAACTGGGGAGGAGCAGGGCTGGCAGCTGGGGAGGAGCAGGCTGGCTTGCCTGCAGGTGGCAGGAGGCTGATGGGCGTGTCGGGACAGCCCCTGAGAGCTAGGTTCAGTGTGGTTCTTACCCTGTGGCTTTGCTCTCTGTTTCCCCTGAGGTTGAGAATGTCATCACCCTCCAGAAGAGCCAGGATATGCTGGAAGTAGAAGGAGAGAAGAAGACCATGATGAAGAAGATGATGGTGCGTGAGCCACATGCAGATCTGTGGCACTGGGGTGGGGAGGGAACAGAAGTTCCCTGATGAGATGGGGAGCTGAGGTAGGAAGAGGACAGAGGAGGAGGCAGCTCCAACTACCTTCCCCCTACCTAGAGGGAGCTTGGGCAAGTCATTTCCCGTCTCTGAGACTCACTCTTCTCATCTTCAAATGCCCGAGATAATACCTGTGTCACTGCTTGTTGGGGGGCCATAAGCAAATAATTAGTTCACTGTAAAGCATTATGCACCTGGGAGCACTTGTTATTATTTAACACCAGAAATTCCTCCCGGTGGAGAACTTTTGAGAATTTCCTTATCATATTGCTAAATACAGTCACTTCTGTTATCTATCCTAATGGGTTGGGCAGGGATAACCACTGAAGTGTCCAAAATGATATTTAGCTTGATCCTTGATACCTTCGTTTGATTTATATTAATCGAGCACCTGTTGTGTGTAGGTGCTAGATCAAAAGTGAGAAGTAATTAGAAGATTTTGAAAGGAATTCAACTTAGACCTCTTTCAAGGGCCTTTGCTTTCGTGGTGTTTTTGCTCCATGGTTGAAATACACTTCTTCATCACAAGGCTGTGGAAGCAGTTCTTGCTGAGTCCCATATGTGGGGTGCAGCCAGTTAGGGCATGGGGTGTTTTTGGTGGCCTTGAACTGAGTGCTCAGGGTGTTCAGGACGGGTTTGAGCAGTGAGCTGGCGCCCCCAATGGTGTGGCAGTGGGGACGGTCTGCCCAGGCTGAGGAGCTGTGCGGCCTGCTTCCTGAGGCAAGGGGTGGCCTCGGCTTTGGTAGTCTGCAGCATTTTGGTGGCCTTGAACTGAGTGCTCGGGGTGTTCAGGACGGGTTTGAGCAGTGAACTGGTGCCCCCAACGGTGTGGCGCTGGGGACGGTCTGCCCAGGCTGAGGGGCTGCTGCAGCCTGCTTTCTGTGGCAAGGGGTGGCCTCGGCTTTGGTAGTCTGCAGCAATCTGACCCCGTCATTGGTCTCTCTGTTGTCCCCTGTCCAGAGGCAGATCCAGGACGAGCCACTGGATTCTCTCTCCAGCTCCATCCGCCAGGAGGCTATGGAGACCCTGGCACAGCTGAGGTGTCCACGGCTCCTTCTCCGCTCATCACCCTCTCCCCCACCCCAATCTCCTTTCCTTCTTCCCATGGGCTTTGCCTGTCTCTTCTGGGACCTTTCTGCTGTGCCCCTACTGCATTCCCACGCCCTTTCCTCTCCCCTTGTCCAGTCTTTGCCTGGGCTGTCCTTCACACCCACTTCCCTCCTCCCCCCACCTCCCCCTACCCTTTGTGGATCTGAATCTCAGGCTGGTGCTGAGCCCCTGCTCCGGGCACCCTCATCCCAGCCTCCAGCCACAGGGCCCCCTCCCTCACTCCATACCTTTGCTTTCTGTCTCTTCCTCAGCCACTCCCAGCCAGTCCTAGGTGTGCGGGAAAGGTCAGAGCTGGTGAACACGTGCGTGAAGAGTGTGTTCTCCCTGCCCTCTGTACAGGCCATGCAGGAGAAAGATGAGGACAAGGCCGAGGTCATACAGGTGAGCATGGCCCTCTCACAGTGGGTCCCCTGGGCTGTCCAGGGTCCTCAGAGTGAGGCACATTTGTGGACACCCGGCAGGGAGAGAAAGGGTGTTCCAGGAGGTGGATAAGGATCTTCACCCTCCTATTCAAGCTTTGGGCCCTTGAGCAATTCACTTCACCTCTCTTGGCTTAAGTAGGCCCTCGATATATTTGGTGAATGATTGAATCTTTGGAATAGGCATCGATCCCTCACTTGGAGTGCTCTGTGCACTTTTGGGCCCTGCCCTGGGAGAGGAAGATAGGCAGATGTTGGCATGGCTAGGGGAGTGGCCAGGGTTGGAGAAAGGGAGCTGAAGACTGGCCCATAATGAAGAAACACTGGGCGGAAGCCTGGAGAAGTAGAACCTCAAGGGGCTCACTCACATGAGCATCTTTAAACTTCTGCAGGGTTGTCCTAGGAGGAGCAGGTAGAGATGACCTTTATCATGGAGGCAGAGTCAGTGGGGAAGGTTAAGGAAGAGAGATTTTAGCTCGGGATGAGGCATATTCATTCATCCTTTCATTCATCAAATATTAACTGAAGGCTTACTCCAGAAGAACAGGGCGAGCTACAGTAGGGGCAATGGCAGCGGAGGAGATAGACATTATCAAAGAATTATATAATTAATGCAGAATTACAATAGTGGTATTTATCAAGAAGTACGTGGTGCTATAAAGAGCCAGGCCGAGATACAGATCAGGGGTCATGGTGCTGGAGCTGAGAGGTTAAAAAAGAGCCTGTTAGGTGAAGGGAGTGGGGCAGGCAGAAGGAAGAGCATGCCAGGTAGAAGGAACAGCTTGTGCCGAGGCCTGAGACAGAGCATGGTGATTGCCAGGATAACAAGGAGCAGTGTCTCTGGAGCCCAGAGGGCCAGGCAAGAGTGCTGGCCAGTGAGTCTAGGGAGCCTAGAGAGGCAGATCACTTGCAGCATGAACATTCTGGGTCCCAGAGGTGGTGCGTTGAGAGACTGCTCGAAGGAAAGGTGGGAAATCCAAGCTGTAGGGGAAGAGAGCAGTCCTTTTGTAGGATCGGGCACAGCCAGCAGAGGTCAGTGTTGCACAGCGATGGGCTGAGGATGGGCGGGAAGGAGGAGGTAGTTGGCGAGTGAGGCTTGATTGGTGGTTGTGGCGTAACTCTGTAGTGTACAGACTCAGGAAGCCTGGACAACATGGCAAATAGACGTGAGGATCTGGCAGGAGGAGGGGAGGCAGGAAAGAGAGGGTCTTCCCAGAGCAGCTCAAACCCACTGCTCAGCCAGGCTTCGGTTTGGCAGAGGGAGGAGGAAACTGACAGAGGAGAGATGGCTCTCTGAAGGGGCAAGTTGGAAAATCTATCTAAGAATAGCAATTTGTAAAAGAATCAGAGCATTTCCCTAGACACGATGATTAAAGTTTATCTGGCTCTTACAGTTCTAGAGAATTTTCCCACCCGTCCTCTTTTTTGTTGCTCATGGCTTGAAACTTCTGTGTTATGTGACCTTGGACAAGTGTCCCCTCATTCATTAAAGGAGAAAACACTTGAAGACAAAGTGATATGATTGTGCAAATCACCAGGCCCTCACCTGGTCCATGGTAGATTCTCAGTAAATACTAGATCTCTGCCTCCTCCCCCTATAAGTTAAGAAGTGCCGGGATAATACTTACCAATTTGTTAAGGAAACTGTAACTCATGGAGGGGAAGTAGTCTGTCCAATCACACATCAAGTTAGTCTCAGAGGTGGGACCAGAAAGCAGGTCTCCTGGGTCCAAATGCCCCCTCCTCCCCTGACCCATACAAGGGGTTGCCTGGGGCTGGGGTCTGCTCTAGAGGCTCCCTAGTGGCTTGGTCCTTCTCCTGTCTACAGACACTTTACCATCAGACCGTGGATGCCCTGCAGAGACTGCTCAATGCCCTCTTTGTGGAGGACCCAACTCCTGCTGGGCTGAAGAGCATTTTGGAAGTATGGGGGCAGGGAGGAAAAGAGGGGTGGAGGGAAAAGGAGAAAGGGCCCAGGATGGGGGGTGTGGAGCTGGATCGAGGAGGAGTGATTTGACTGCAGGATGTCATCTTGTGCCAGTGTTCTTTCTGCCTCCTTGTCCTTCTTACAAGGCCCTGTCCCAGACTTCTGCCCCTTTCAC
>NW_006441955.1:6714993-6749280 GCF_000325575.1 Pteropus alecto
AGTTGCCTCCTCATCTTTGCTCTCTTCGTTTTTGCCCCGTCTTTCTTTTCTATCCTCATGACTCTCCATCTTTCTTCTCTCTCCTCACTGACCTTTGTCCTCCCTCTGGTTTTTCAGTCCTATTCTCAGCTTCTGGATCCCTTGTCTCCCTATATTCCAGGAAGAGGAGGAAGGCTATGGGGAGTTGCCTCTATGCCTTCCCCAGAAGCTTTCTGCTGATTGGTGAAGGCTGGCCTGCCCACCCAGGCAGCAGAGGCTGGCAGCCAGCCTGTAGCTCTGAGTCTTGCCCTTGTCCTCACAGCCCCTGGGGCCCTGGATGAACTCTGAAAAGGCCCATGAGCGAGCACGGGCTGTGAAGAGCAATGTCTCTTTGTTGAACCACATGCTTCTGAGCCTGCCTTTCTTCGTGAGTGGCACCTGGGAGGGGGGACATCTATAGGGAGAATCTTTCCAGTTCTGAGGGTGCCTGTGTATCTGCCCAGAGATTCCTAGGTGGCCCTTGCCATCCTCAGAGGGTTCTGCTATCAGGGATAAACTTTCCAGCTCTGTTCACCATTTACTGTATAGCATTATTGAACCTCTACGACTCAGTCCCTAAGATTATAACACAAACAGATGTCCTCGGGATTCTCTGCACTGGGGCTTCTGCTGGGGAGGCTCGTCCTTCGCATTGGGGATCCTGATGAGGATATTGGCCGGGAGGCTCTGGACGGCATCATCATCCTCTACACCATCCTGGAGCTCCAAAAACGTAAGCCCCTTAAAGTGCCTCTGAAGCAAGGCTTCCCTCAGCCTGGGACTTGACTGGAGCCTTAGCAACAAGGCACTGGTAGGAGATGGAGGAGACCAGCACAGGGTCTGATGGTCTCTGCAGAAACTGATGCAAACCCTTAGTCCCACAGGACAAGGAACAAAGGCTATAAACAAACCAATTTTTTTGAAAATATTGAATTTAATAGAAAATATCACATTATAAACAAGTCCATCGATCCATTAGCTTAAAACAGAATGGCAGCACAATCACATATAAAAGCTAAAGACAAAATGCTAATAGCAAACACAGCACTTAAAGAGAGGCGTGAGCCGGGTTCTGAAGATCTTTCCCGGAAACGGAGGAAGCAGGACTTGAAACAAGCACGAAGTTAGGGAGGAGGTAGCAGTATCCACTCCATGAAAGCCTGAGAGAGAAAAAGAGAGGCAGAGCAATAGACTTATCTGGTGAAGGATAAAGGGGCAAAAGGGTCAAACAAATCTGTTTTGATTTAAGCAATCTTATCTAAGTCCTCATTCTTCCAAGTTTGTGACTCATTTTCACATTCCTACAGCACCATGTACACCCAGGCACGGTAGTCTTAACGTTCTGTTCTTAGTCTGTCTTCCCTACTAGACTATAACCCCATCTGAAGGTAGGACAAGGCCATGTCTTGTTCACCACTGAATCTCCAAGGGCTAGCCTTGGTGGGTGCTCATTGAACATTTATTGAATGAATGAACAAAGAACAGATCCTATCTTAGAATCTGAAGCGGCTAAAACCTGCAGGTGGGAGAACATTCCTGGATTCAGCTTCAGGAAGCTAGTGATGTGGTACATGGGCTGACACAAGCACCTGCTGGCACTGTCCTCAGAGGTGCACAGTATGAGCTGTTATTTGCTTCCTTCTCTTTTCCATAGTCCCAACTCTTCCCCAAACCTGGGGACCTTGGCATGTTGTTTAAACTCCCCTGGCTCTGGAGGCAGAGTGATCTAGGTACAAGACCTGGCTGTCTGACTTCAGGAAAGTATTTTTCTTGTCCAGGCCTAGATTTCTTCATTTGTGAAAAAGGTACAGGAGAAAATAACTACCAAGCTTTTTGAAAGATTAAATGAGGTCATATACGTAAAGAGATCAGCTCAGTGATACACATAGGCACTTGTCAAATAGAGTTCCCTTTTTCCCATCACTACAAGGATCATCTTATTAGTCTTTTATACATGCTTTTTTTGACCTCTAGCATTTGGGGCAAAGATTTGGCCCCTAAGTGATTTCCCCTGCTGCCCAGGAATCACTCAGACCTCTCAAGTGATGAGTACAGGTGGTATAAGCCATGCTAATCATCAGCCTTAGGGGCAGGAATAGTATAAACTAAATTAATATTGCTAGATCTAGCAAATAAAAATATAGGATACCCAGTTAAATGTGAATTTTAGATAAACAATGAATAATTTTGGGTATATTTGAGACATGCTCTCACTAAAAATTATTTGTTTATCTGAAATTCAGATTTAACTGAGTATCCTGTATTTTATCAGGCCCACTCTGTTAGAGTCTCTAGGAGTGAAGTGGTTTGTCCAGGTCCCCTGACTGTAGGAAGCAGCAAAGCTAGGATTTGACCCTGGGTCTGCCTGATTCCTGGCTTCCAGCTTCTTCTCTTTACAAACAACCCACACACTTTGTCCAGGTGGGCACTCCATCTTGATGGACCTTTCTTATGCCCATGTCTTGCATACCCTGGGAGATCTAGGTAGGACCCAGGCCAGACCACAGTAAGGGCTCAGGAAATGTGCCTGAAATGTATTTCCTTCAATAGAAAATTCAGAGTCATCATGTGCCAGGTATTATTCTAGGCACTGGGACACAGCAGTGAAGAAATCAATAGAAAATTAATTAACTAAATAATCCTCCCTGTCAAGCTTAACTTCTTGTGAGGAGACAACTAACAAGATAAACAAGTAATACATATAGTAAGTCAGATGACGATAAGTCCTAAAGACAGACAAACAAACAAAAAAGTGGTAAAGGGTGATTGGGAATGCCAGGAGCAGGGGGCTTGCAATTTAAAACAGATATTGACACACACCCACCACCATGGTAAAATTAAAACAACAGATGATGCTATGTGCTGGTGAGATGTGAGGCCACTGGAACTCTCATATACTGCCAGTGGGAGCATTATGGGTCCCCACTGTGGAAAACGGTTTATCAGTATCCCTTAAAGCTGTATCTTTGCCTATGCTAGCTATCCACCTAACAAATGTCTACATGTATTAACCAAAAAGCACGGACTAGACATGCTAGAATGCTCATAGCAGCACTGTGTATAGTAGCTGCAAACAACCCAAATGTCCATCAGAAGTAGAACAGATACATAAATTGTAGTATTTTCATACCATGGAAAATTATGCAGCACTGAGAATGAATGAAGCAATGCTACTTGCAACAGTGTCAATGAATCTCATTCACGTGATGTTGCGTGAAAGCCAGGCACAAAGGATAACATACTATACGAGTCCATCTACAACAGTCTAACAGCAAGGAAATCTAATCTGTGGGTTGAGAAGTCAGAATAGTGGATACCCTGAGTGGGAGAAAGAGAGAGAGAAACGGGAGGCACAAGAGGGGTTTCTAGGCTGCTGATCATTTTCTGTTTCTTGACCTGGGTGTGAGCTACATGGATATGTTCACTATATGAGTATTTATCAAGCTGGTTACCTGTGATTTATGCATGCTTTTCATCTATACTTAAAAGGTTTTTTTTTAAAAAGGGTGGTTGGGCCTCACTGAGAAGGTTCCCTTCTTGCAGGAGCCAGAGAGAAGGAAGAGACCAACAAGAAGGAGCTGTATGAGAGTAACAAGCGCTACCTGGGGCCCTACAACCCTGTCAGCCCATGCCAGAACATTCTGCGTGTGATTGCGGTGACTGCTCGCTGCCCATCAGCCCTGGGCCTTCGGGGGGATGGGGGAGAAGGGCAACACCAACCTGCCAATGTCGTCTCCTCCCCTTCCGTCTTTCCAGGCTCAAGTCCCCTTTACAGGAGGCCTTCCCTGACCACATGGACCATCTTGAGTGCCCCCAATCCCTGTGGTCTGCACCACAGCTTGTGGGCCATGTCACCCAGCTCTGGGGACAAGGGCCACATCACTCCTTGTTTTGCAGTTCCTCCCCAGAGTTTGTGGGCCCTCTCTGCTGACCTCTGTGCGTGTCCGGTCACATTTGTGTGTCTGTGTATGGCTCACTTGGGGTCTACCCATGTGTGTCAGGATCTCCGTGCCTTTGTTTCAGGAATTTGGAGACTTCCTGGGGCCCCAGCAGGTAAAAGACCTGCTACTAGCAGCCCTGGAAGGGCTGAAAGGTGGCTCGGAGGCTCTGGGGAAGGACTCGGGAGAGATGATGCAGCTGGCTTCAGAGGTCACGCTCAGCTCAGTGCTGGAGTGGTACCGCCACAGAGCACTGGAGGTGGTAAGGCCCCTGTGGGCAAGGGCGGGGCTGGGAGACTGCACAGGGCCTGCTAAACCCTCAGGCAGGGCAGGGGTGGTGGTGGCTGAATTTTAGGTGCTTCCAACCTGCAAGTAAGAAAGAACTCACTTACCAGCTCCCAAGAGAACTTACAGATCTGGCGTGGGGTCGGGGAGGGCGGGGAAGACAAAGTGGCTCATTCCCAGGGAAGGAGCAAGCATTCTGCCCCCCGTCTCTCCCCATTTCTTTCCTGTGTTCCCTCCTGTCCCCTCCCTCCTTTTCCCTGTCACTCTATCTTACCACCCCTTTCTTCTTCTCATCATCCCCCATTCTTTCCTTGGCTTCTCCATGGGCCCTCGGCCTGATTACGGCCCCTACTGTGACCCAGATCCCAGAAATCATGCAGGCCATCTATGTGCAGCTGAGCCACATCCAGGAGCCACGGGCCCGCGAGGTGGCCCTGCTGCCCGTCTCTCTCCTGGCCAGCTCCTTCATGACCGAGGTCGTCGTGGCCCTGCTCATGTGCCCCCTCCCACTGGACAGGTACCAAACGAGGAGGGTTGTCAGCCACCACATCTCAGAGGGTTGAAGCAGCCCTGACCCTGGCCTGGGACTCCCTCCTTCTGCTCAGAGAAGCCCCTTGCCCTCCCAGATGTCCCCTCTTCCATGATCTGTGATGTTTATGACTACCGTTAAGCATGTCCTGAACACTGCTAGGTATCATTGCTCAGCATTAATAGTACAAGAACCCCATTCTACAGATGAGGAAACCGAGGCTCAGGGGGAGTTTCTTACTCTAAGCACCCACTGAGCAAGCAACAGAATGGGGGTCTAAACTCAGATCAGACCAACTCCAAGCCCAGTGCACTTTAATAATGCCGTAGAAAGAAGGCCTGAGTGACAGTCCTGACTCTGCCTTCAGCTGCTGTGTGATTATTGGTAGCCTGCTTGCTCTCTCTGGGCTTCAGTTTTCTCCCATAGTGAAAGGAGGACATAATCCCTGTATTCCCGCCCCAGATGGGTGGTCATGAAAATAATGCAGCCAGCTGTGCCCAGCATCTGCCTGGGCCTGGGCCTGCGCAGGAGAATGTGCCATATTTTCAGCATTCAGGGAGCTGGTGGTCTGATGGGCAGAGGGGAATGTGGCCAGATGGTGAGTTTGTGAGCAGGAGAGACCAGTCTGACTGTTCCAGCCTCGCAGCCCAGGAAACGCTCCCACGCTGTTGAATGAATAAAGCAAGGCAGAAAGCATGTGATCCACATACTAAAATGGTTGGCTGAGAGGGACTGTAAAAGAATTGTGCAGAACCGTGCAAGTGGGTGTGCTTCTAATAAGGAGAGTTGGTGTCATTCATGGGAGTCAAGGACAGCAGTGGAGGTGTTAAGGGCCAGGGTGACATATCCTCGTTCTCCCACCTGCAAGAATTTAACTCTTTCTGGCCGCACTGCCCACCACGGTGTTTTCTTCTTGGAGCCACTTAACATTCAGCCCCACAAGGCTGTTGGGGCCACATTCGACGTCAGAGTTGCTCAGGATACAGCACAGGGCAGTGTCAGGAGCTCCTCTTTGCAGGAATCCTTGTAGCTGCCCACAAAGCCTGCCAGACAGAGCTGGGACAAAATTTAAGGAGGCCCTCATCTTAGATGCCACACCTGCACTTGCATGAGCCTGAGATTGAGGGCCTGCTTAAATTTTGTGCCCT
This sequence comes from Pteropus alecto, assembly GCF_000325575.1. Taxonomy (NCBI): domain Eukaryota; kingdom Metazoa; phylum Chordata; class Mammalia; order Chiroptera; family Pteropodidae; genus Pteropus; species Pteropus alecto. The sequence continues at coordinate 6,720,912 of NW_006441955.1, forward strand.
GGATGCTTCACTTTCTTCACCCTAGTCTTGGTCCCAGGTCTATGAGTTGATCTCTTGGGCTTTCCAGGTGAAAGGTGCAGGAGCTACCCTGGCTTAAATGGCTCAGGCCCCACAGGAACTTATATCTCTTAAAATAAATAACTCTACAGACTTTGCTTCCAGGATCCCCACAGGGATAAGCCAAGTCACAAGAGTCACTGCACCCCAGGAAGCTCAATGCTATACTGTTCCCATTGGTTATTATAGTTAATTTATAGTTTCTCCCAGCCCAGATGCAATTTATCAATTGGGTCATTTTCACCATGAGCAATGTTGCCTAGCAACATAGTTGACATACTATCTTTATCAGGTTTCCAGGGGAACAGAGCTGGAAAGTTAAGGGAAGGTTCAAAGGCTCATGCAGAAGGGGAAAAGGGTTTGGTTAACCCCATAGTGCACTGGCCTCTCAGTGCCTTCAATTCCATGTGATAAGAGTGCCTGCAGGCTGGTGCCACCTAGGACAGGTGCCTTCCCTTGTAGGTGTATTGCCTTCTAAGGGACTGGAGTGGGGGCTTCTCGATATTATGTGACAAATGCAAGATCCAAGCCCTAAAGAGTTCCTTGGCATAGGGGAGGGAAAACAAACTTTGGAGACATGAGGCCTGATCACTTCTTGACAATACAGCTCATTAGTTGTGTAGTCTTTAACTGGTGATTTCACTTCTCTGAGCCTCAACTCTGCAAAATAGGAGTAGCAACCCACATGAAGGTCATTGTGAGAATTTGGTGACCTTGAATGTCTTGAATTTCTTGTTCACATATGTATCCCCAGAGATTTGCCTAGTGCCTGACAGATAGCAGATGTTCAGTATTTGCTAAAGTAATAAATAGTATGTAAAGCACGTGGTATAATACCTGGGAAATAGGGTTTTTAATCATTGTTAGCCCCCTGCCTCTTAGGAAGTATTTTCTGGACCATTCCAGGAATTTGTTGACATGCCCATAGATGCCATTTCAATGGCATCTTCCCTTCTCCTTCACAAAACCATTGGGAGGCAGGGTGAGCCCACTGGCCTGGTCTCTACTAAACATCCCCTCCCCGGCTCCCAGCAATGGAGCAGAGATGTGGAGGCAGCTGATACTGCGCAAGCCCAGCTGTGATGTCCGAGACCTCCTGGACCTGCTTCTGACCAGCTTGAAAGAGAAGCCTGTCACCAAGAAGGGCCGGGCCTCCATCGTGCCCCTAGCGGTAAGACCTGCCCACCTACCATGTCACACTGCTCCATCCTGCCCTCCTTCCTCACTCCGGCTGAGCTCATGACACCCAGCTTCCAGTACTCTGCTCTGCCAGCAGCTAGCTAGTTGTTCTTAGACAAGTCTCTGTCTCTAGGCTTTTATTTGTGATCACTGGACGACAACTGTACTGCTATTTACAATGACAGCAGAAGCCTGGGGTAGTGGAAACGGAATGACCTAGACTCATAGACCTTAGTCTGAGAACTGGCTGGCTTTGCTACATTACTCTTTTGTGACCTGAGCAAGTCGCTTCACCTCTCTGAGGCTCGAGCTCTGCATCTATAAATGGAAAGAGTAATATCTGCCTCGTATGGTGGTTGTAAAGATTAAATGAGATAACTCATTCCTTCATTTAGGCAACACAAAATATTTAAGTGCTCTTCCTTCCAGTTGAGCTCTGACTGGGAACACCGAGGGAAAGGGCTCTGACTGCGGGAAGGTGACTGGCTAGAAAGATGGATTTCTCTGCCTCTATCCCACCACCCTCGTCTAAGCCAGCTGGTTAATACCTCTGCTCATCTGCCTGCTTTTGCTCCTGCTCCTCCATTCTGTACCTCAGCCAAAAAAATTTTGAGAAATGCACATCCGCTCTTTCAACTCTCTCAATGGCTTCCCATTGCCCTTGAGTAGTAACACAGGGCTTTACCTGAGCTGCAAGACTCTGCACCCCTCACCAGCTTCACCAGACTCCCTGGTTCTCTTGCATGCTTGGCTCCAGCCTCCCTGGTCTTTGTTAGAACGTCGTTCATGCCATGCCATCTACCGTCACAGGGCTTTTGCATATCTTATTCTTTCTGCCTAAACTGTTCTCTACCAAGTTAACATCTACTCATCCCTCAGCTCTCATCTCAAGTATCACTTCCTCAGGGAAGCCCTCCCTGATTTCCTTGACCAGATTAAATCTGTGCATATTATACTTTGCTTCCCCTCCTTTATCTTGGGAGAGTTTATCCAAGTTGTGACTTGACAATAGCAGAGGGGGTCATTTTAATAATCTGTGACCTGCATGAAGACAGTGCCTGAGCCTGTTTTGTTCACCATGATATCCCCAATATCTCACACACACCCAGCACATAGTAGACACTCAAAAAAATTTTGTCGAACTGATTCATTCAACAAATATTTATTGAGCAACTACTCTGTACCAGACACACTCATAGGTTCTGGGGATCCAACAGAGAGCAAGACGTTCTGATGGAAAGAAGCAAATAAACAAAGATATGGGGGATGGAGGAGCAAGTTGTATTACCCCTTACAGAGGAAGATACTTCTGCTCAGCAACAGTCTATGTCTCGCCCAAGGTCACATAGCTAGTGAGTGGTGGTGCCAGGACTCACACCCAGATCTCCTACCTCTGAATCCCGGGTTTCACTACCGGATCTCTCTGCCTCTCTCCCCCAGCACCCACACCTTCCCTGATTTGTACATTTATCCAATCCTCCTCCAATCAGTCCCTCATTTTGCTTCTTTTTCAACAAGCATAGTTCGAGCACAGATACAACCTGGACTAAATTTTATCTTATGGTATTAATAAACCATTTGAGCAAGACTTAGCCAAGAGCAGAGCCTTATGGCATACCACTAGCGACTTTTCTCTACACCACAGACTGTGTCTTTGGGTGCAGTCATTAGCTTTGGGCTACTGAAAAATGTAAAGGCTTTGAGTCAGAGAGGCTTATCTTAGCTTTGCCACCATCTGACTATATAACCTTGGTCAATCATTTCCCTCTCTTTAGCCTTGGTATTTAAATCTGTAAAATGGGTAGTAATAATGCCTGCCTTGTCTGTCTTACCTGTTGAGAAAAGTGAGATAGTGTATGCGAAAGGGATTCCTAAGCTGTAAAGTACAAATACATGCCATTTATTGTTATCCTTCAGCCCATATTATGTCACTTATTTCCATGGGAACGGGCTGTAGGTTCTTCCATTTCACAATTACATGCTTTTCCTTCAGGCCAGCAACATGGGGTCTTGGTGGCACAGATCTCGACCATTTCTTTTTCTTTTTTTTTTAGGTGAGGCAACCCTTGGTTGACCTCGTAGATTGCAAGGACCTTGTCAGCTTATGATCCTTTAATATTTTTATTTTTTACGACTACAGCACCTGGTCTTCCTAGGCTGTCTCCCATCCAAGTACTAACCACGCACGACCCTGCTTAGCTTCCGAGATCAGATGGGATCGGGCTTGTTCAGGGTAGCATGGCCGTAGACTCAACCATTTCTTTATAAAGCATTCTCCTTTCCCCCTTATTCAATCTCCTCTACACCTGTGGGGCTAGCTGTAAGAGGACCAGTAAGCCCACTTTAGGGAAGATGAAACTGATGCTCAAAGAGGGGCGGGTAGTGGTGGAGCCAGAATGAGGCATTAGGTCTGTGACCCCAGCCTGTCATCATCCCCTGCTCCCTCATTGTCTTCTTGCTAGTTAGAGAGGACCTGATGTGCTGAGTGTGTGTGAGAGATGGGCCCAGGCCAAGGCCAGAGCTGGACTGGCAAGTGGAGAAGTTAGGCGAGTACAAATTGGGTCCTGAGGACCCTGGTGGACCAAATACCAACAAAACCAAGTTCTCGGGACTTGGGAGGACTTGTGTGGGAGCCATGGTCTGGAGGGACAGGGGTATGGGATGAGTGAGTGTGGAGTGACAGAGTGCAGGACTGATCCTCCTTGGCTCCTGATGAAGATGGGGGCTGCTGGCCATGTGGGGAGGCAGTGAAGCCAGACTAGTTCAATGGCCAAAAGGAAAGAGGCAACTGCTGCCTCTTTCCTTTTGGCCATTGAACTAGTCTGGCTTCACTGTGTTATGAGTGAGGAAGAGGCAGGGCATGCTGCAGCCGGCATGTGAAACACTGGTTCAAGTCCCAGCTCTGCCCCTGAGATGCTGGGTGACGTCAGGTAAGTCCCGTCATCCCTCTGAGCTTGTTTCTTCACCCACACAGTGGGATCGAGATTCTTTAACCAATAAGAGGTGGGACAGGATCCCTCCACCACGATTCTTTCAGGGGTGTGTTAATGGCAAAGAGGTGGGCTGCAATTATTTTTCTGGGTCAGGACTCACCCAGAGAGCCAGGAGCTGGGGTACAGGGGGACAGGGCGATGTGGATCTGGACTTTTCCAGGCTGGGCCGGAGAAGAGCAAAGATCCAGGTCTGACCTTTAGAGAGGCAGTCCATCCCCTGCCAGGGGTGCTGAGATGATGGGCCAGGACATCCCACCAGCCTCCCTTCTGCCTGCAGGCAGCCAGTGGCCTGTGTGAGCTCCTGTCCGTCAACAGCTGCGTGGGCCGAGTGAGGCGCATCTACCCCCAGCTGCTCCTGGCCCTGCTCATTCAGGTCCATTATCACATCAACCTCAGTCTGCCTGGACGTGTGACTTCCCACAAGGACTCCAAGAAGGACGCACAGCCCTCTGTCTTTGTACCTGTGTGGTATGCTCCCTGGGCAGGGTAGGGCTACCCCCAAGGGACCATTTGAAAGTCTTTCGGGCAATCTATCAATAGTAATAGAAATTAGCTTTGGGACTAGAAGAGAAAACAAAAGTACATTTTTATGAGAGAGAGCCAGTAATCTGTTCAACAACTATTTGTGAGCATTTGCTGTGTGTGTCAGACTCCGCTTAGTGCTGGGCTGCAGGAGCGAATCAGCCCTCCCCAGGAGCTCACCATTTCGTTTTCCTCCTCACTCACAGAGATATTATTTGAATTAGGCCCAATCGTTCAATTTTAAATTATTAATCAAAATATGTAATATATGCACATGGTAAAAATCTCAAAAGACATTAAAAGTGAGTCTGCTTTCCTCCACTTACCTCAGTTAACCTCCCCAAAAGAACTGGGTTCTTTTGTGCCCTTCCAGAGGTGATGTAGGCAGAAATAAGCGCATGTTTATATTCTCTATTTTTACACTAATTGTAGTAAACCTTGCACAGTTATACATTTTTGCTTTTAGCGTATACTATATCTTAGAGATCATTACATATAGAACTGCCTCATTATTTTTAACAGCCACATAATATTCCTATGTAAAGAATTCCACCATACCATAATTTATTTAACCAGGGTCCTCTTTATTTAGGCGCTTTGCTGCCCTTGGTAATTACAAACAACGCTGCAGTGAGTTTGTCTGTTTGTATGTACGTATGTGCACAGGTGATTGTATGTATTGGATAGATTCCTGAAAGTAGAATGGTTGTATCAAAAGGTTTCTGCATTTAAATATGAAGGTGGAAAAAAGGGACATTTTGTGGAAAGAGTTCTTGACCGGAGAGTGATGAAAGGGGAAATGGAATACATCCTAACGTGTCCAATTTGCCAAATTGTTTCCCTCAGGGGGCACTGCCACCAGCAGTGTGTGAGAATGACTGTTTCCTCACACCTTTGTTAGTATGATGTTGTATAAAACATTTTCATCTTTGCCAATCTGAAAGTTGGAAAAAATGTATTTTGCTGTAATTTTAGTTTGCATTTCTCTTATCATGAGCGAGGTTGAGCTTGAAATGCCGTTGTGTTTCCTTTTCTGTGAGTCGCCTGTTCTTGTTCTTTGCCCAATTTTATATTGGACCTTTGGGAATTTTTCTTATTAATTTATAAGAGCTCTTTATATATTAAGGATATTGTTTGTCCTTTGTATTTCAGTTTGCCACTTAGCCTGCAACTATTCCATGGTCTTTTGCCATTCACAAATTTTAAATTTTTATGTAGTCCAGTTTGTTAATCTTTTCCTTTTTGGTTCTATTGCGTGTTATGAGGGGCAGAGGACAAGCAGTTGTATAACTGGACTTAAAGTCAGAACACCTTGGATTGTGTCCTGGTTCCATCACTTAGAGCTTTGTACGTTGGGTAAGCTAATTTAATCTATTGGCAACTTGGTTCTCTTGCCTATGAAATGGGGTAAGCGATTCCTATCCCACAGGTGTGTTGTAAGGACCAAATAGGATCGTATCACAGCGTGCCACACCGATGCCAAGGCTGTGGCACCAATTCTGATTTCCCTGGCACTCGTAGGTGCTACCCTGAGAGTGTCGCCCCTGACTCAGAAAGCTGGTGGGTTCTGGGGAAAACAAAACCAGAGGAAAGTGGAGGGAGCGCTGGAGGAGGGGGAGGAGGAACACGTGATGGAAAAATTCTCAGCTGTTGGTGATGAAGGATTGGAGGGCTTCACTCAGCTGAGTCCCCGCACAAGGGAGCTGGAAGAAAGACTGAGTGTCCATCCTCACCTCTTGTTTACAGGAAGTAGCCTGGGACAGAAAAAAGCAGAAAAAGCAGAGGCAGGCAAGCGCTATGCTAAAGGGGACCAGAAAAGACATGAGGTGGTACTTGGGAGTAGTGGGCTGAATGGTGGCCCCCAAAATTATGTCTGCCTGGAACCTATGACCTTATTTGGAAAAAGAGTCTTTCGAGATATAATTAAGTATCTTGAGATGAGATCATCCTGATTAACCAGGTAGGCCCTAAATTCAATGACAAGTGTCCTTATAAGAAGAGAAACACACACACAGGGAGGGAAGGACAAGTGAAGAGAGGCAGAGATTGGAATGATGCAGCTACAAGCCAAGGAATGCCAGGAGCCACCAGAAGCTGGAAGAGGATACTCCCCTAGACCTTCGGAGGGAGCGTGGCCTCGTTGACACCTGGATTTTGGACTTCTGGTGTCCAGAACTGTGAAAGAACAAATTTCAATTGTTTTAAGCCACCAAGTATGTGGTAATTTGTTACAGCAGCCACAAGAAACTAAGACACTCAGGTACAGAACCCGAGTGGGTCCTCAGTGCTCCAGACTCTGGTGGTGGAATGAGAAAACTTAAGGAAGCCGCCAAGTGCACAGAAATCATCACACCCTCCTGTGAGGAGAGATGGGTGCAGGTGAAAGGCATGGACATCAGCCCCTGTTATGACAACCTGGGTTTGAAGAGAGAGGTGCAGAGTCCTGCTAGACTGGACACCACAGATACAGCCTGACAGCACATCCCGCGAAGTCTAGCTTCTGTGCCCTAAGCAGCCTCAGGCTTTGAAGCAGTATTTGACCCTTGTTTCCCCATCTCAGTGCAGAGACAGGCAACTCTCATTCCGCTTCGATGGAAAAAGCTGAGGACATTCAGGAAGGTGAAGCTTGCAGAGAGGGTGTTTGGGGATCCAAAGGAGACCTCCCACCAGCCCCTGCAGCTTCCTCCCAATGGTGTCTTTTGCAGAGCAGAAAGGTCCTTGTTTGGGCTTTTACAGGTGCATCTTTGAGAGTGAGGTGAGGAGGAAGGGATATGCGGAGGGTCATTTTTGTTAAACTTTGGAGCCTGATTGAGGAAATGGTGGAACAGCGGAGGAGACAAACTATTAAAGGTGCAGCTCTGTGTTCAGAAGATTTGACCTAAGTCTACATTCCTTGTTGGCTGCACAGTTGAGGACTGGGGGTCTGGGTACAAGCTGTGACTGTGAAACCTCTAAGTCAGGTTGTTCTCTGTGGAACTCCTGAATCCTGAGCTCAGTGCTGTCCCCAACTCAGTCAGTGAGAAGGTGATCAACTGCCCCTGGACACAGGAACAGGGGAGGGTGGTCAAGTCATAGCGGAGAGCATGCACGGGCGGCTCATTCTGTTTTAGTTAAAGGTGCTAATGCTTAAAGTGGAGGTTATAACCTTCCTTCTTCAAATGAAAACATATAAATTACAGCTTAGCTATTCAGCCAGTGCTTGAAGTTTCAGAGGCAAAGGAAGGTAGAGGGATGGGAGAGGTGGGTAGGGTGAGGCCCAGTCTCTTAGGGTGGACAATACCTAGAGCTTGCCACCCTCTTTTCTGTGTGTGTGTGTGTGTGTGTGTGTGTGTGTGTATGTGTGTGTGTTTAACTTCAAACCCTGGAGGCACTGCCGGTAGGGAGCTGTCATTGGCAGCACATGTTACAAAGAATCAACACTAAGGTTGTATGGCTCAGGAGATCGAATTTTCACATTAGATTAATATTCATTACAAAACCAAAAACATGACAATTAAGAGCAAATTCCTGAACATTACTGAGTTCCAAAATGCTTTGATGCTTTGTCTTGAATCACAAGAACCACTAGTTCCCGGTATCTCTGAGGTGTGTCCATATAACTGCGTCATAAACTCTTAAAGAAAGAGTTTAGGTTTCTGGAAAATTTTGTTTAAATGTAAACCTTATTCCACACATTGTCAGTTTTTATTTTATGTATGTATATATGTATATATGTGTGTATGTATATGTATATGTGTGTATATGTATATGTACACACTATACATATACATATACACACATATACATATACATACATACACACTATACATATACATATACACACATATACATATACATACATATGCATATACAAACATATATACATATACACACTATACATATACACATACACATATACACATCTATACATATACATATACACACATATACATATACAAACATATACATATATATACATATACACACTGTACATATACATACACATACACATACACATATACATGTACATGTGCATGTGCTTGTACATATACACACATACACATATGCATACATATATACCTGGGAACACCCAGTGCTGTACCGGGCACACAGTAGGGTGGCAATCCATGGCAGTGCTCCCTTCCTCCTCCCTCACAGCAAGGCTTCTCAAGCTCAGCCAGGCACTTCAAAAGCACGGAGGCTGAGGTTCCAGCCTGGTGAGTCTGGCAGTTGTACAAGCTCCCTGGGGACTTTTGCTGTGCATCTAGGTTTGAGAATCAGTCCTCAAGTGTCCCGAGCAGATGAAGGACCCAAGGTTGGACAGGAGACTGTGTCCTAATGAGCACAGAGGACTGTCCTGCAGAGCGCTGCCCAGCCATGGACTTGATGGCGGTAGAGGGCAAGAGCGAGGCTGTACCCAGGAGGCTGGGAGGCCCAGCTCTAATCTCTCCCTTCAGTAAAGAGGCTCAAAGGAAAAGGGAGAGTAAAGCACCAACTCCAAAGGGAGGGAAATTTTGTTTCTGTTTACTCTCTTATTTTTAAAGTGAATTGTAAAAAGCCACTCTTTGTAGATACGCTGAATACCACTATCCAACAATTAACACAGTGAAGAGAAGATTAGCCAGATGGGAGCCGATAGCAGGAGAGGCCGGGGTCTTGCCTTCCAGGGGCCGGGCGACATGAGGTTTTAGCCCCCTTGTCTTGGCAGTTGGATGGTCAAAGTGGTGAAAACCTTGCTGCTGAAGATGGGCTGCTCATACGAGGCCGCCTTTCTGGAGGAACAGGGTGGCTGGGAGCTCATGGGGCAGGCGGAGAACCACCATCGCGGAGTGTCCTTGCTGGCAAGGTGAGGCCTGGCACCACCACTCCCGCCCCGCTACCTCCCCAGGCAGGGTTCAGAGGGAGGGGAGAGACCTCGGCATCTTCAGGCAGACTTGGGTTCGCATCTGTCTCTGGGCAAGACCCTCCTATTAGTCCATCACCTCTTCTCTAAAACCAGCAGAGTGTTGTCTACCTCAGCGAGTAGACAATACAGATGTGAAAGATGGTACAACACACTCTACAGAAGCAAACTGTGGTTACCATAGTACCTGGCAACTGCAGAGCACGTAGATTTTTTTACTATGCACCTTTTCTCACCACATTATGAGTTTATTTTTATTTATTTATCTATCTATTTATCTATTTATCTATTTATTTATTTATTTTTAGGTGAAGGAAACTCTTAGTTGACCTCACAGATTGCAAGGACCTTGTCCGCTTCCAATCCCTTATTTTTTATTTTTTACGCCTACGGTACCTGGCCTTCCTAGGTGGTCTCCCATCCAAGTACTAACCAGGCCCGACCCTGCTTCGCTTTCGAGATCAGATGGGATCAGGCTTGTTCAGGGTGGCACGGCCGTAGACCACATTATGAGTTTAGTTCCCACACTAATACAGAAATGTGGGACGGCTGAGTAGTTCAGAGTGTGGCTTTGGAGTCTGAACCCCAGCTCTCCATTTCCAGCTGTGTGACCCAGGGCAAGTTACTGCCCTCTCTGTGTCTCAGTTTTCCTTTTAGGAGTATGGAAATAATAATAGGACCCACCTCTGAGATTTGAGGTGAGGATTAAATAAAGTGCTTGGAACAGCCCCTGGCATACAGTAAGAGCTCAACATAGCTTTTACTATCATTATGCTGACTGGTGGGGCAGGGATTACTGATGTAGAGGAGCATGCCAAGGTCCAGAGAGGGACAGGTATGTACCAAAGGTCACACAGCCAGGAGGTGGCAAAGCTAAGAAACGACTTGCTGACCCAGACCAGGGCTCTTCCTTGAAACCACACACAGCCTCTCAGGAGGTCGGGAGGGGACCCCTTGATTTCATTGATGTGACTTCTGTAGGACTAGCCTGCTTCTTAGCCCTGCACCCGAGTGCCCAGGATGGTGCCCTCTCTGGGGGTCTCAGGATACAAGCACATTTATCGAGCATTTACTATGCTCTAGGCACCATGCAAAGAGCTGTACATATGTGGATTATTCCATTTAAGTCTCATCATGACTGATGAAATAGCACTATTATTATCCCAGTGTTATCTATGAGGAAACTGAGGACCGGAGAAGTTAAGTGACTTGCCCAAAGTCAGACAGCTAATGGTGGGGCCAGGACTTGAACCCATGCTGTTTTACTCCACTCCGTGCACGGCTGCCACACTTTCTGGGATTCACTGATGAATGGAACATAGTGCAGTGGTCCTCAGACTTGAGTGAGCATCAGACTCATCTACAGGGCTTGCTAAAACATGATTGCTGGGCCCCACTCCCAGAGTTTCTGATTCAGTCGGTCTGGGATGAGGGCCTGAGAATGTGAATTTCTGGTGAACTCCTAGGGTTGCTGATTCTGCTGATCTGCAGGCCACACTTTGAGAACCACTAACTTAATACAATGAATGAGGCAGCTGGAGTGGGGAGCCATGGGTTGGGGCTCCAGCGCTGCCTTTTTTCCACCTCTGTGAATCTGGGCAGGTCATACCTCAAGCCTCTGTCTCTTCATCTATGAAAACAAGGATAGTAACGATAATCGTCCCCAAAGCTTGATGGTGAGGATCAAATGCGTTAACAACATGAAAGCATCTGGCTGCTGCCTGGTGCTTAGTGAGGGGTCCTCACATTCTCTCCTTCCTGTCTCTTCCTCCTGAAGTGGTCCCGTTCAGTGAGGGGTCTTAAGCCTCTCTCTCTTACCGATTCGCCCTGTGTTGTCGAACAAGTCACTTTCCTACTCTAAGCCTTAGTTTCCCCATCTGTAAAACAGAGCGGTTAAACTAGATGGCCTCTGAGATCCTGTCCAGGTGAGAAATAGTGGGAACGAGGAACCCAGGTGTCTTTGCCTTGTCCAGAATTTTGAGTGTCACGGCCAGACTCCCACCTAGCGGGTCTCCCTGGGGCCAGAGAGTCTTAAGGGACTGCTCCCCGGTCTCCATCCCTAGGGCCATGGTGCACTACTCCTGCCAGGAGCTGTGCCGCATTCTCTACCTGCTCATCCCACTCCTGGAGCGAGGTGACGAGAAGCACAAGATCACGGCCACTGCCTTCTTCGTGGAGGTACAGGCTGGGCACTGGGTTATGGGAATGGGAGGTGGGGGGCTGCTCCCAGGCCTTCCCTTGAGCATAGGCTTCAGTTCACATTTCTAGTCTTTTTTTCCTTTGCAAACAGTACTTAACAATTTACAGTCTATCATGAGCTTGATTTCTCTTGAATATGAAGACCTTCCCTCCTCCCACCCTTCTCTCTCCACCCCTTCACTACATTCCATTCTTCCCAGACTCCACTAGTGCCCCAGGCAACCACCATCCTTTGCTGGGCACCGCTATGTGCCAGGTACCAATTGGAGAAACAAATATAAATTTGACTCCACACTCTTGGTGTAAGAGAGGAGACGGAGAATACCCCAGTTATAACATGGGGTACCATAGAGTGGCGTGTGCTGTGATGGGGGCAGCCCACCTAGGCTGTGGTGGGAGAATAGAAGACTTGAGGTAGTGGGGAGCATCAGAGAGGGCTTCCTGGAAAAAGTGACATCTAAACGACCTCTAAACACTTTGCCTGGCTCTGCAGGCACCAGCAGAACATGCTACCTCCAGGAGGACGAGCCTGGATCTTGGGGTCAGGAGTCCTGGGTTCCAAGCCCCAGCTTTGCTGGGTTCTAATACTAATTTCTCACATGTCCCCGGTGAGAAAAGGGAAAATACCATTTCTCGAGGGCCTACTATGTGCCAAACACTGTGCTGACGTCTTTCATATGTTAGTTATCCCACTAATCTGCACAGCAGCACTGCAAAGAAGGACTTGTAATGCTCAAGTTTAGCTAAGATAAGGGACATTTTTCAAGGTCACACAGCTCAAGGAGTCCAGAGAGATTCAGACCAGGTCTATCTGACTGGCTCTCCTCTATCCCAGTCAGCCTTGTGGGAGAGGTGCTTCTCTCTTAGTCTGCTAGTGGCTGCCACATGGGTTCTTTGGGGAGGTGGTGGAGGTTGGACCTTGCTAGATATCAGGGATGATGCTCCCATGTCCACCACAGGTGAAGGATTCTAGACTTAACCTTTCCCAGAGCTCCCTCGGAAGCCTGAGCAGTGGCTCTTCCTCGCTGGAGCAAGGGTTCAGTACTTCTCCCACTCCCTAGAAGAGGTGGCCTGCTCAGGGCCAGAGGCAGGCCCATCATGTTTACTGTAGTGCTTCGATGTAGCTCAGATGTCCCTCCCTGGCTACCCTGGCTATGCTGTCATTGTCTTGTGTATACTTGCTTCTCCCAATGATAGGTAAACTTCTCAAAGGAGCTGTGTGAACCTGCCTATGCCTCAGTGTCATTATCTGTAATATGGGGATAATGAATTGCCCATCTGATAGGGTTTTGATGAGGATTCAGTGAGGTCTATAAAGCACTCAGAACAGCACCAGCACATAGGAAGTGGTCTCTGTGAGTTAGCTCTGTTGCTATTACTATTATTATCATTATCATTTTCTGTGTCGATAGTGCCCGGCCCAGAACCTGGTGCAGAGCAGGCCAAAGTATCCGCTGGGTGGAGGGCAGGCTGTGGGAAGGGCCCTACCTTTCCTCTCCTCTCTCACCAGCTCTCTCTTCTTATCATACAGATACATGGTCTTAATAGTCACAGTAGATGTAGGGTATGGGCATGGGAACGGAAGGGAGAAATGATTCTGAGGACGACCAGGCAGGAACTGAAGACCCATCCATGGCTGCGGTGGGTGGGGAGGGCTGTGAGGGAGAGGAAGGAGACGACAAGAGTGATGTCTGGTTTGGGACTGGGATAGTGTGGGATGGTGGCTGGTGGTGCAAACCCTGCAATGGGGACACAGGAGGAAGGGCAATTCTAAGGATGAAAGGAACCGGACTTCATGTTTTGTGCAACAGTGTTCCCTAAGCATATACTCCATACGAGAGCTCGCATTAGATAATGAGGACCCAATGAGAAACGCTAACATGTGTCCTTAAGGAAACCTCCCGTGAGATGGAGAGGCAGATGCATAAGCAGATCGGGGCACTAAGGTCTCCATGTCCAGAGCTTCCAGGGGCCCAGAGAAGGGGGCTGTCAGCTTAGATGAATCCTGGGGGCACTGTCAATCATAGCTTCGCGGAGGTCTGAGTTTTGGATGGAGCCATGCAAGGTGAGCCCTGGGGGCACTGTCAATCATAGCTTTGCAGAGGTCTGAGTTTTGGATGGAGCCATGCAAGGTGAGGAAGGGCTAGGGCGGAGGTGGACGCCCTGGCAGGAGGGCATCCCACCCACGCCAAAGGAACAAAACAGCCTGAGTCATTTCATGAACAATGGGCAGCTTGGTTAGAAGCCAATTGATAGTAAGAGTGTAGGCAGAGGGTGGGCAGGTGTGAATGAGGACCCAGAGCAAGTAGAGCTGACGAGCTCTACTAGCTCTTTGGCTCTAAAAGTAGAGGAAAGCAATGGGGGACATGGGGACTCTGAGCTAGAGAGTGACAAGTTCAGCTCTGCCATGAGGTGCTGATGGACATCAGGCAGAGATGTCCGGTGAACTACTGTTTTTCCAAGTTGGGAACTCTGGATAGAGAGGCTGAGTCGGAGATAGACTTGGAATTTATTCACTTAGGGACAGCAATTAAAATCCTGAAAGTGGGGAGCTCATTGAGGAGAGTGGGCAGAGAAGACAGGGCCCGGGGCTGCCACCACTGAACACTGGGTGGAGACAGAGGAGCCACTGGCTATCACTAACTGCACTGGCTAATACACCAGCCACATGGGACCTAGTTGGCCCTTGGAATGCAGCTCTCTGAATTGAAATGTATTGTAAATATAAAATTCACACCAGGTTTTAGACTTGGTTCAAAAAATTTTTAAGTGTAAAAATATACCAATAATTTTTATATTGATTACATGTTAAAATGATCATTTTTGGATATACTGGGTTAAATAAGATGTGTTATTAAAATTAATTTTACCTATTTCTCTTTACTTTTTTAAAAAGTAAAATTTAAACTAATTCATGTGGCTCATATTGGACAGCACTGACCAGACACCAGTCATTCATGCCCCAACCCACACTCAGCCCCTAGTCATCTAGTGTGCATTATCAGCGCGTGGGGAGATGGGTTGGGGGCTGACCCTTCGGCCCAGGGGGTACTCACTGTTACTCTCTCAGCTCCTCCAGATGGAGCAGGTGCGGCGGATCCCCGAGGAATACTCTCTGGGGAGAATGGCAGAAGGCCTGAACCACCGTGACCCCATCATGAAGGTCCTGTGCATCCGAGGCCTGGTCATCCTGGCCCGCAGGACTGAGAAGGTGAGCCTTGTCATCCTGGCCTTGGGCTGGAGGAAAGATGGAGCTGGCCATCATCAGATGCTGGTGGCTGGAATCAGAGCCCATTTCTGTCCCTGCCCCAGTTGCCTCATCTGTAAAATTGATATCCCTTAATAATTCCCTACATATTTTATTCTTTTAGAAATAGTTTCTAATCCAGATTTTCCACAATGACCTTTAAAGGCAATGTGTATAGGATGAGCTGGGGATGGTAATTATTCCTGTTTTACAGATTAGGAAATCAAGGCCAGGATTATTGAGGCATCTTTAGCATTTTAAGAAGGGCTCTGTTTTTCCTACCAATCACTGTTGCAGCTTATGATATATAGAGCAGGATGAAGGGACAGGACACAAAGCTAATTAACAATACAAGGAAGAGTGTAGACAGCAAAGGGTCTCAGGTATCCAGGCCAGGAAGGAGTCAGTGATGTCAAAGTGGGCTTTGGGGAAAGCAAGAGCTTGAGTGAGGGCATTCCAGGCAGGTGGATAGACATAAGCAAAGGCTTGGAGGTGGGACTTGCTTCACCATGTTAGCCCAGGTAGGAGCCCCCATCCCAAATGCTCCTGCCCCATAGACTGCCAAGGTGCAAGCCCTTCTGCCTTCCATGGTGAAGGGCCTGAAGAGCGTGGATGGGCTGCTAGTGATGGAGGCAGGCCGCAACCTCAAGACCATCTTCAAGGGGCAGGACCGGAAACTAACTGACAGTTCAGTCTATGTAGAGATGCTGCAGGTCCTGCTGCCACACTTCTGTGATGTAAGGAACCCTATTGGGGTGGTGGTGGGGGCGGGGAGTGAGCAGGGTTGGGGGTGAGCATATGGAGGGCAGGTGTTTACTACTCTGGGAGCTGCAATAGCTCCCATGGCCCATTGGGGCCTGGGCAGGGCCGAGTCAGCCCAGGGCCGTCGCACCTTGCTCCAACTCATCTGTGTCTCTTTGTAATTGGTTGGCACAGAGAAAGTTCCTTTTCTAATTGGTTCTCACAGAGGGAGCTCTTTTGTAATCATATCTCCCTAGAGATTTGCCTCATTGCCATTGGTTCACCTACAGGGGGCACATTTTTGTCCTGGCAGTGGGGAGCATTTTGCTATTGGCTCTAAGGCACCTTTTAGGTGCGCTGGAGCCCGGGCTGGGAAGAGTGGGTGGATCCCTGGACCCAGGCTCCAGTGAGGTGGATGCCAGCCCCAGATCAGCCTCACCAGGTGGCCTCCACTGTTCCCTAACTCTTTGTCTTCTGTGGCTGGGAGGCCCTTCAGAATGCATGGAAGGAAGGCAGTGATGCCTCCACGTGGGGGAGCAGAGGCTCAAGGAGCCTCTCGGAGGTGGGAGCATGCTTGAGCCTTCCGGTCTTTCCCAGTCACGGGAGGACGTGCGCTCCTCCTGTGTCAACCTGTATGGCAAGGTGGTCCAGAAGCTGCGGTCACCCCGCACCCAGGCCATGGAGGAACAGCTGATCAACACCCTGGTGCCTCTGCTGCTGACCATGCAAGAGAGCAACGCTAAGGTGGGCCGGGTAAGTGTGCGCCGGCACCGGGCCCTGCAGGCTGCCTCCCTGATCCAGAATCACTAACAATCCGTCTTGGGGAGTCTGGTTTCCAAAGGCACCCATGTCAGGAATCCTCCTCAAAACAGTTGACTTCACTTGTACATTTCAAATAGGAATTGGTTTTCTAAAATCCTGTTTCACGTAACATTTTTTCTGGAACATGTCCTGGCTGTCCTGGAACTCCTCAGCTCTGGTATTCTCTTCCTATTGGTCCCCAGATCTGTGTGAAGACCCTGTTCCGCTGTTCCTGCTTCATGGCTTGGGAATTGCCAAAAAGAGCTTATAGCCGGAAGCCCTGGGACAACCAGAAGCGGACGGTGGCCAAAATTTGCAAGTACCTTGTGAGTGCTTCCAAGACTACAGTGGTCCCTTATGAGTATGTTGGAGGTGGGCAATTCTTTCCTTTTCTTTTTCTTCTTTTTACATCTTGACTGGCAATTTCATGACCATTCACAAGTGGTTGGCTTCTGAATGTTCATCCCCGTCTCTGACTTCTCGCCTCTCTTCACTCTTAGTGCTCCCACTCTAGTGGTCTGCTGACACCTCCCCCAGCTGAATAATGCGCACGGCAAGCTCAGCATGTCTCTTCTGAACTGATGGACTTCCCATTTCAATTCTGCTCTGTCCCTCTAGATCCCCAAAGCTGAATCCAGAATCGTCCTAGACTCCTTCATCCTTCCACATTGGATCTATCTTAAATATCCTAAATATCTCTGATTCTGTTTCTCCCTCCCCACGCCCACTGCCATTGCCTTTAGTTCAGGTCTTGGATGTCTTTCACCTGGATCATGAGTCCAGCCATCCAGTGAGTCTCTCAGCCTTTAATCTCATCTCTATTCCCCACCCAGGTCACTAGAGTGATCTGGTTAAAATACACATCTTGAAGGGCTTCATTGGCTCCCTTTTCTACAACAGTAATTCCCAGGTGTATTGTCTGTGACACCAGTCCTTATAAGATATACCCCACAGGGGAGAAAAGGAGTTGTAAGACAAATAAGTTTGGGAAATGCTTCATCATCACCTTCCTCTTGGAGATTTGCAATGCCATCAGCTTATTAAGGGCTCTGAGATGTTTTGTGCCGAGGAAATGTTTCATGGGTGTTTAATTTATGGTTTCCCAAACTTATTTGACCATAGAACCTCCTTTCTAGGTAACACCTGAGAACATCCTGAGGTAGGAGCGAGCCACAAACACATGGTGAAATGCTGCACTGCAGGACACAGCCCAGTTCTCTGCATACCATTTGGGAAGCTTTGCCATCTAGTCCCATCTACCTTCCCTGTTGTCATGCGCTGGGTTCTCCAGGGCCTCTGAGACAGAGATTAGCAGGGAGGGCAGGGAGCAGGAGTAGAAGAAGGAGAAGTCAGGTTATAGTGTAGTCTTAGAAGAGCTCTCAGCAAACACTATGTGAAATTCCCCAAACTGGAGCCAGGGGTCAGGTCTTCACACCCCTGTGTCCATTTGTCACTGGATGCCAGCGACTCTGGGAAGGGATGTTACCTTGGGTAAGCAGTTCTGTTCAGCCAAGGCAATCTCTATAGCTGGGAGAATAAATTTTCATATGCAAAGGGAGATCTGGGCAGAGCATGGCATCCCCCACACCAACCTAATAAAAACATACAAAGTAAACTTGTTACTAGGATTGAGAAAAGGGTTCAGCACCACCATTATCAAAAATGCTTAAAATCTTCACAATCCGGCGCCAAATATTGTTACCATCATTTTATATACAGAGAAAAAGGCCTGGAGACGGTGCTTGGTCAGGGTATTATTCAAATATCTATAGTGACCAGTGACTGGGCAGATAATGATCATGAGTGACATGGCGGTGGTAGTGCTTGTGGCAAGCTGGAGGGCTCAGTTCCTTCTGAAAGCATAAGTGGAGCACTCCAGCTCACTGTGTAGCCACTCTTGCCAGGTCCACTGGTTTCACAAAAAAAGCTAGAAACCCAGGTTTTTATAAGACATTAATTAGCAATTCATTTAGCTTGTTTAAAACACTGTGCTGGTCACTGCTTGGCCTGCCACTTGTGTACTGTGGGCTGACAGCTTGTGACCTCTGTGTTATACCCCTCTGGATTCTAAGTCTCTTCTTTGCTCTCTAGGCATCAACAGCTTTGCTCATGTGAAGGTCAACTTCTAGCCTTAGCTTTAATAAGGGGTAGTAATCTATTCATTCATTTGTTCATTCATTCATTCATCCAACACTTGCTGGGCACCTGTACCATGCCAAGCCTTGTCCAGGGTGCTGAGAACTCTGGGCTGAGTGAGATGGCTCCTCTCCTGGGGAAGCTCCAGATCCAGTGGAGGAGACAGGAACATATAATTATAGTATGATGTCATAGGTGCCATGACAAAGGCTGTGCAAGATGCTGCAGAAATATCAAGGGTAGTGGGATCAGCTCTGCCTGAGGGTTGTGGCAGATTTCAGGGAGGAGGTGGCTTTTGAGCTGAGCCTCAAGAGATGAGAGGGCATTCATCAGGTAAAGAAGAGAGGGAAGGGCACTGCCATCAGGAGCAATCGCTTGTACCAGGCACAGATCTGGAGTGAGCTGGGCCGTATCCTGAGGTTGGTGTATAGTGTGCATGGCAGGCGGAGGCAGTGGTGGAAGTGGAGGCTGAGAAGGAACATGATCATGAAGGCTTTGCATGCCAGGCCCAGGAGTGTACTCCCTGATGTGCAGATTGTCAACAGAAGAATGATCAAATGAGATTTCTCTTTATCTCCCTCCACAACCTCTTAGCAGGATGCCTGCCCCCTACTTGCTTGAACTCATCCCGAACACCAGTGCCAGACTATTTTATCCCAAATATTGCTTTGACATCATCCTATCAAGAATGAATGCTGGCTTCCTATTTTCTAATGCATATCTAAGCCTTATTTCTGTCTGACTTTTAGGAGCTTTTAAGACGCTCCTAATTCTCCAGTTTATTTCAAACTGCTCTGCAAGTTGAATCATTCACCCTGGTCAGACCTGTCTCCTTATGGATCATGTCCCTCACATGCCATGTCCATTCTCACCTCTGGCTGGACTTGCATTTTATAATTTTCCTTCCAGCTGCAGCAGAGGGTGGATTGGAAGAGGAGATATCCAAGGCAGGAGACCACTGAAACGATTCTTGTAATCAACTAAGAGAAAACGAGGCCTGGCCTCTGGGGGCTCAGGCAGAGGCCAAGATGGGTAGCAGAGAAGTTTAGGAGACAAGGGCCAGGGCTTGGCTGCATGACAGGGTCACCATTCTTAGCTACATGAGGGGTAGAAGGGTAATTAGTCCCTCTGAGGGCCCAGCACTCTCAGAGGTTCTCTTTGTCCCAGGTGAACACCCACCAAGACAGCGCCTTCACATTCCTCAGCCAGAGCCTGGAGTATGCCAAGAATTCCCGGGCCTCCCTCCGGAAGTTCTCAGTCATGTTCATAGGTAACCTGCCCTGGCACGACTTGTCCTGCTGCTGGGGCTTTGCACATGCTCCAATTTGCTTCCTCCCCTGGGAAGGAAGCTGCCAGCCCTTTCGGCACCTGGGTGGATGCTTCCCCTTGGGTTTGAGGCTTGGCCAGGAGACAGTCATGGTTCAAATTAGAAAGGTCTTCCCTCTTCTAGGATGACTGCTTGGGAAGTAGGTCACAGGATGGATACTGGATCAGCAGAAGTGCTGTTTCCCGCTGGAGTACAGCCGGGTCCAGGCCTAGCAGGAACCTGCCATTCACTATGGCAGGAGGGCCAATTGGCATAGTGGAAAAGTGAAGAAGAATCTCAGCTCCATGATCTCTTTTCAGAGCCTCAGTCTGTGAGATGGGACCAAGTATTGTTTCACAGACTGGATGAGAATATTTTTTAAAAATGCGAAGCCTGGCACATCAAGGTGCTCACTTGATGTTAATTACTCTCATTCTTCAATTTCCCACCATCCCAACCTCTGCCTCTGTGGGGAAAAAACAAATAGCAGATTTCCCCTCACCCAGAATCCCCCACGGGACCCTTCTGATGACATGCTGGGTATGTCTCCTCCCGGCTGCTCCCCTCTCCACTCCCGAATAACTGCCCCAAGGACCAGGAGACCCTGCTGCAAAGAGGATTGGAGAGGATGGCGTTCCCAGCCCCCTCCCTCAACTTTGTAAAGCGGTGTTTCCTTTAGTGCCTTTCCTCAACTCACCTGCAATTGTTCATCCATCCAGTCATACATGCATCTACTCTGTGTCAGGCACCGTGCTTAGACTAGAGAAACAAAGACCCCTTCAGGCGGTGATGCTGATGGGTGTGGGTCGGGGGGTGGCTGTTAGCATGATCAGTGCGGGGACAGAGGAGCCATGCTCACTCACGACTGCGGGAAGTCCTCAGAATATGGGGGCCTGCTCAGAAGCCACTTCTAACATGGAGTGACATTGTTTCCCAGGTGCTGATTTCTCTCAGTTTTTTTCCAAATTAATCACTTCTAAAAATGTTAGTGTTTAACACTCTGGGAGTCTCCTCTGTGCCAGGGCCTGTGCTGGGGAAACAAAGCAGAGCAGTGCCTGCCTTGGCCTGTAGAGAACCCCCAGCATGGTGCAGTGATTCCAATCTCTGTGGGTTACTGATCTTTTGTAAGGCTCTGAAGAAAGTTATAAACACTTTCTCTAGAAAAATGCCTATATCCATACAATTATCTAAGCTAAAAAATACCCTCGTCTGGTGGAAGAGATTGATCAATCACAAGTAAGATACAACATGATATATACAGATAGAAAGAAACTCACAGGGACTCTGAGAACCCAGAGAGATACCTAACCTAGCTTGGGGGTAGGGTCAGGAAGGATTTTCTGGAGAAGTGACTATGTTAAGCAGAACATTCAGGAATAAATATGAATTAGCTAAGAAAGAAGTGCATAAAGGGCCTTCTGAGAGGTATGGGCCATTTAAAGATGTGCAGGTGCTTTGGGAGTCAGGCACAAAGGCTGGAAGTAGGGGAGGGCAGAATAATACTGCTGAGGACCTGGGTCTCAGCCCTTCCAGGGGCCCCGCCAACAGCCTGCCTGGAAAGTATGCCAGGTGCACAGTGTCTTGCATGTTATTGTGGCTCAAACTCTCCAGAGAAGGGGCAGCAGAGGCAGTACCTCCCTAAATTTCAAATGAGGACACTAAGGGCCAGTCTAACTAAGAGACCTCCTAAGGCCACCTCAGAGTTGGCTGAAGCCCACATCTTGCCCCTGTCCTGGTGCCATCCCTGCCTGCTGGACCTGTCCCCTCTCCCAGTGCCCCTCTTGGGAGATCTATCATAGGGTCAAAATGAAGTTCTCTTTTTGTGTCCTCATTTATGAGACTGGAAGAGGATGAGGAGGGCTTCTCTGAGGAGGTCTGGTCCAAGGGTGGAATGGGACTGTGGTCGGCGTCAGGAGGTGGGTGTGCTCACCTCTCGGATTATGCTCAAGGGTCCCTGGTCCCCTGCATGGACGGCATAATGACCGAAGATCGTCTAAATGAAGTTAAAGCCGGTAAGTTGTGCCCTGTGTTGGTGAGGTTGCAGGGGCCGGTG
Organism: Pteropus alecto; assembly: GCF_000325575.1. Lineage (NCBI taxonomy): Eukaryota > Metazoa > Chordata > Mammalia > Chiroptera > Pteropodidae > Pteropus > Pteropus alecto. The sequence goes on from NW_006441955.1 coordinate 6,743,028, forward strand.
AGAAGATGAGTAGGCTCACAGTGGGTTATAAGGAAGGGCAGGGGTCCGAAGGCAAGGGTTCTCGACTCGATCCAGTTGTGCTAGTCTTTGTCCAAGCAGGTACATGGTGGATACCGTGGGGTCACCAAGACACAGAACATAGCCCACTCTAGGGGAGCTTACAGTATAGGAAACCAGGATCAGAAAACCAGACCAAAAAAAGCATCTAGTGCAAGGCAAATGGTGCAGACTCTTAAGGGGGTCAGATTAATTTAGAAAAATGGGGAAGCTGATAGGAGCATGAAAGTAGGCTGGGGCGATTTAAGAAGGCTTCCTGGAGGAAGCAGGTTTTGCTTCAGGCTTTAGAAGGTATGATGAATTTGAAGAGCTAGGAGGTGCCTAAGCCAAGGCATGGAAGTGAGAAAAAAGGTTGAGGTGTGAGACCTATGCGGGGACCTGGTCTTAACAAGTGGCCTCTCTCCACCTCATGACTCAGCTCTGGAAAACTTGAGACATGACCCAGAAGCATCAGTGTGCATCTGCGCAGCCCAGGCCCAGGACAACATCCTGGACAGCTGCTGGAGGAACTCCTGGCGGCTGCCGCACGGGAACACATGGGTATGCAACCCGGCCACCACCCACCGCTGGAGCCCAAGCTGTGAGAACCTGCCCACTTCCCACCAGCAGCGTTCCTGGATCATGCAGGCACTGGGGTCCTGGAAGATGTCCTTGAAGCAGTGATGTCCCTGAGCCCCCAGCCCTTCCCAGGGGAGGCCACAGCCCCAGCCATGCTCATCATAAATGCCATGTGGCTTACCTCTCTCCCCTGAGTATTTATGTCCTCGTGGAAGATGCCCTGGGGTCTGGAGCAGTCATAGCTCTGTGCGACAAATCTGTGAGAGGAGCATGGCCTTCATTGTTGACTCAGGTGACATTTACGACTCACATAGGCTGTTTGTCCACATTTTATAAGTGGGAAGCTGAGGCTCAGAGAGGTAAAGTGGCTTGCTCCAGGCCACAGAGTAAGTCTGCTGGATGTCTCAGTTTCCTCTCCCTCACAGGAAGACTATAAGAACAAACAGAGATGATGATTCAGGTGGCTTTTGGGAGAGTTAAAAAAAGAGACTCCTCTTACCCTGTGACATGACGCATATCCCAGAACCCTGATCTCTGAGTCCCACCCTTGAGTCTTTGCTCAGAGATTGGCCACCACTCATTTGGGCAACATTCACTGAAGATAACAGACATGAACAAGACCCAGCTCCAGGCCCTGATACAGTGGTTCCTCACCGTTGGTGATTTTGACACCCAGGGAATATTGGACTTTTGACTGTTACATCTTGGGGAAGGAGATGCTATTGATATCCAGTGGGTAGAGGTCAGCAATACTGATAAATATCCTACAATGCACAGGAAAGTTCCCACAGTGAAGAATCATGTATCTCAAATTGTCAAAAATGCTGGGGTTGAGAAACTTTGTACTAATGGAAATGTCAGAGATATGTAGAGACACCAACAGCCCAGCAGGCCAGTGCTGTGATTAAAGAAAGCATGGGGGCTATGAAGTTTAGAGGAGATATATAGGCCAGCTTGGGGCTGGGGCATCAGAGAAGGCTTCCCAGAGACCATATTCCCCTCCAGGGGGTTTGGAAAGATGACCGCATGGTGTCTGTGTATAGAGGACAGCAGTGTACATGGGACCAAGGCCCAAATGGCAATAGGTAGGTGCAACAGAGCCCAGTGGGAGGGGAGTGTTAAGGAGGGAGACTTCATCCAGAGAGCAGTGGGAAGACATGGTGAGGAGGGGAGAGGCAAAAAGGGGAATGATGTGGGCAGATGGCTGCTTTAGAAATCTCCCCGCTCACAGGGATATAGGAGCCCCCAGGCACTGCTGGTGGGAGGTAGATGGGTACAGACATTCTGGACAGGAATCTGTCTCTTTTTAGACATACCAAGTTTATGTATAGCCATGACCTTGCAATTTTACTCATGGTCACACATCTCAGGGAAATCTTTTCACAGGTCCATAAAGAGAGATGTATGAGGAAGTCTATCACAGTGTTACTTGTGGTGCCTAGGAGGGAGGCATCTGACTATCCATCCTCAGGGAGTAAATGAGCACTGTGACATTCCACACAGCAGTTAGAGGTAGTGAGGTACATGTAGCATCATAGATGGGACATAAAACCTAGTGCTGAGTGAAAAAAGTTTATTTATTAAAAACATATGCCCCAAAGAAGTTGCACTTTGTAAGAACACTTACAAATGGAAAATGCACATGAAAACACATTGAGTGGTGGGAGGGCATAAGGAGGAGGGCACTGGGACATAAAGGGGAATAAATAAAAAAGGGAGCAGAAGAAAGCCTACTCTTAATGGAACAAAAAGGCAATGGGCGAGGGTTGTGTGGATATGAACACGGGTAGGGAGACTTGGCTGGAGGCTTCAGAGGGGAAGCGGAGGCAGTGCTGGGCTGCAGTGTGGGATGGAGAAGGTGACCAGACCTGTGTGAGATTAAAGAAAGAAAATTTTCAGAACCTAGTGGTTAGTGGAGGAAGGGGAGGAATAGCAAGGCACCGAGGATGGTGCTCAGGTCTCTGGGTGGATGACTGGGCCAGCAGTGTTCCCCCACTGAGTGATCTCTCAAACCAGCAGCAGGTTTGGTAAGGGATGAGTCCAGTCTGGATGTGGAGAGCTTGAGGGCCTTGCGTGCCATGCTAGTGGAGATAGCTACCAGGTGGCTGGCTGTACAGAGGAGGAGCTCAGCAGTGGGATCTGAGATAAAACAGTTTTGGGGTTCATTTGTGTATAGGGGTAAGGTGAGATTCCCCGGGTGAGTGTGTAGAGTGGGAAGAGACATAAGCTTGAAGAGCACCTAGGATCCCATAAAGTAGACCACATAATCATTCTCCAATAAATGGTAGGCCAAGGCTTTCAGGATCCTGGTCCAAAGAGAAAGTAGGAAAAGGGGGTATAACCTTTTTCATTGCCAAGAATATTCACAAGCATCATCTTCTTTGCATCTCACAGTAGCCATACAGAATTATTGGAAGGGCAGGTAGGCTTCATTGCCCACATTTGACAGGTGAGGACAGGGCTCAAAGATGGTGGGCTTTGTCCAAGGTCTCAGAGGGGATCAATAAATATGTGGGTCCCAAAGGTTTCCCACCCGTGTCTGAGCCCTTTCTACCTAAACTCACACTGCTGCTTTCATTGGCCAGAGCCCAGGTCCGGGGCTGGCCTTGACACACGACAGCTGCCATATTCAGGGTCTGGGTGGCCTCAAAGCTCAACAGAGGCTGATAGGCTCAGTTACTGGCCAACGCCTCCGAGTAGTCTTGAGTTGGAAGGGTTAAAGAGCACTGGGCAAATCACTTTCCTTTTCTGAGCCTCTTCTATCACCTATAAAATGGGTTCTTACAGAATTTTATAAGAATCAAATTAAAAAATGGAAGCAAAAGGGTTTAGTAGGCTCTATACTCAAGAAGAGAAACGATAATGAAGAGGAGAATAAGAATGGGAAATGTGGTTAAGGGAGCAGGCTAGAGGAGGAAAGGTGGAAAATGAAGCTTAGGTTTGGAAGAAAGGAACCAAATGTTCTGTTACGTGCGGGCGAGTTAGAAGGGAAAGACACAGTCCTAGCCCTGGAAGGCTCGTGGCCTTCCACATGTCATCTTTTGCCTTGCTGTCAGCATGCTGAGCTGTTGCACACCTCCACGTCTCTCTGCACATGGGCTCCCAATGCCTGAAATGCCCAACTTCCCTGCAGCCTCCATCCATTTGCAGAGACCTTCCTCATCTCTGTTCTCAGCTCTGCATTACCTCCTCAGTGAAACCTCCCTGTTCCCCTCTCCTGTAACGCAGACCTCTCTGTGCCTCCACTGTGCAGATTTGTGTTTAAGCCCTGGTTTCGACTGGTCTGCAGCCTGGCTGCCTTTCCTTCTAGATAGATCAGGCTGTGGGCTACCCTAGACTGTAACACTCAATGCAGGGCCTGGCAGCCATTTGCTGGGTAACCCAGTGGCTGAAGGAAGACACATCTGGCCTGGAGACCTTGTTTTCATCCCAGTTGTGGGGATAACGAGTGGTTAACTTCATAAATAGACATGTCTGATCACATCTCCTTTCCTTAGAACTCTCCCAAAGGTCCCATTGCACTGAGTAATACCCAAGTCCTCAGAATAACGGTCCATTAACTCTCCCACTTCACCGTCTTTCTCATTCTCCTCCAGCACCATCTCCTCAGTGCCAGCTCCCCAGCTGGGGCTCCGCCCTGCCTGTTCCCTCCATGAGAATACTCCCCCATCCCACCTCCACCCCCAACCATACCCTGGCCACTCCAGGCCTCCTCCTCTGCTTGAATGCCTGTCTACCAGCTTAAAACTTTTCTCCCATAGCTTTTGCTACCACCCGACAAACTCTCATATCTTATTTATTTACTGTCTGTCTCTCCTCACAACCTTATTAACTCCAGGAGCACAGGGATTTTATCTGCTTTGCTCACCACTGTATACCCAGCGACTACAACAGGCCTGGAACCCAGAAGGAGTTTAGGAAATATGTGATAACGGGCTGAACAAATGAGCTGAGGTTTCAGAGATAGTCGGGCGTGGTGGGGTGCTGAGTTTATTCACCATTCGGGGGCCTGGGCTGCCGCACAGCTGCAGGGAGGGCGGGGCGGGGCTGGTGCCTGTAGGGGGAGGGGTGCAGCCAGGTCGGCCACGCCCCCAGAGCTGCGGAACCCGAGGAGCGTGGGCCGGCGTCGCCCGGAGGATTGAAGGAAGAGAGCCCGCGCCGCCGGAAGTTGCAGCGCCATTCCGAGTGCCGGGACTGTGGCGGGACAGCCGAGGACCCGCCATGGAGCAGCCTGAGCTGGAGGCTATCTCTGATGACGCCATGGACTCGTTCTTGGAAAAGTTCCAGAACCAGCCTTACCGAGGAGGCTTCAACGAGGACCAGTGGGAGGAGGTGGGCAGGCCCCGGGGCGCTGCACGTGTGTGGGGTGTCCTGCGCACTCGGGCTCCAGGCGCGGAGGCACCTCCCTCAGTCCCCGACCCCTTGCGCTACTAGCAGATAGGTGATTTCTGCTTGAGTGTTAAAAGTCAGCCTCAGGGGTTTCAGGGTTTTAGTATGCCAGTACATTTAGAAGTCTTGGTTTTGAGGTCAGACGGATCTGTGACTCCACCACTTATTGGCCCTGATACTGGGTCAGTTACTTCCTTTAGCGGTCTCTCGGATCTATAAAATTGCCCTAACTATAGCACCAATCTCGTAGGATTGTGGCGAAGATGAAATGAGATGGTGGGTAAAGTGCCAGGAACATAGAACCTTCCATTAATGGTAATCACTACGGGTCTTGTAAGAATGTGATAAAAGGTAGAATTATTATTTTTTTTTTTTTTGGAAGAATGTTTAGAGATCATTATCCTACACTTTAATTTTACAGATGGGAAACTGAGGCCTGGATAGGGAGAGATATAGCCAATCATGATGATTTGCAAATTATGATAAGAAAACTTTGATATAGAGACATGGAGTTGGATCTACTCAATGGAAAATCCTATTTGTATAGTCCATTCTTCTCTTAACAATCCCTAGGAATTCGAAAAGATCCCTCTATTTATGAAGAAAGCGCCATCAGATATTGATCCCGAGGAGAATCCTGACTTGGCTTGCCTCCAGTCAATTATTTTTGATGACGAGCGATCTCCAGAAGGTATCTTCCATCATTCTAACAATTTGTGTCTCCATTAATTTGAGGTAAAGAGTGATTGGAAAAGTTCTTATTGATAACAAGTAGTAGTTAGCCTGAGCTTACTTGTAACTACTTATTCAACATATACTTCTTTGGATACCTAGTAAATGCTAGGCATTGGAGATGGGGATGAAGAAGACTGCCCTCAAAGTCATGCTCCAATGAATATACAAATTGTCCTAAAGAATCGGGACAAACGTGTGATAGTGCCAACATGTAACTATAGACTTGGTGCGGCTGGAACACTGAAGGCGGAGAGGTAGGAGTGGACTCATAATGGATCAGAAATCATTCCAGGGAATAAAACAACATGAACACAAGCAGAAATATAATTACCCCCATTTCTTCAGTAATTAAAAAAAAAAAAGTTCTTTCTAAAAGGATAACTATGCATTTTTCTATTATGTTTCTTTTTTTGTAAGCACTTAATAATCTACTTTCTAAGATATTTGGAATTGATTGTAGCATTAAGTACACATAATTTTGTCCATGTTGATACCCAGTTTTATAGTATTTTGT
>NW_006441955.1:6749305-6827948 GCF_000325575.1 Pteropus alecto
TGGTTTATTATGTTTAATTTTTGCATGATTTAGAAACTTTTAATGAGACTTTTTAAAAATAGGAAATGGTGATTATTTCTTCTCTTCTTTACAGAACAGGCCAAGACCTATAAAGATGAGGGCAATGATTACTTTAAAGAAAAAGACTATAAAAAAGCTGTGATTTCATACAGTGAAGGCTTAAAGAAGAAATGTGGAGATGCTGATTTGAATGCTGTTCTTTATACCAACCGGGCAGCAGCACAGTACTATCTGGGTAATTCCATTATTTAGTGCTTTCTAAAGAGTTAACTTATGATAAAAACCATTATGATGGCTAGTGGAGAGTTTGAGAGTGTCAGAGGAAGAGGAGCTGCTTCTCCCAGAAACTTAGGATAGTTTAATTGAACTCTGATCTTCCAGGTAGACTTGGTGAAAAGGGAAGCCAGATTGTTTTTGAAAAAAATTCCCATCCCCTCCTCCTCCCATAGATTGCATAATTTTTACTATCCGAACCAAATGAGCGACGTGAAGTACCTTAATACAGGAGTTTATGATCTGGGGTTTTTTAGCCCAAATTCTCTCTCAAAAGTTTTTTTCTGGCCTTGTACCCTCTTCTCAAGTATACTAGAAGGATTAAGGCAATAGAGGTCTTTGTGTGAGAACTATATTAATATAAGGGAGAATTTCTCAATATTCTGTGGGGCCCTTGAAAGAAAAAATATTCTTTGGACAAGTAAGTTTGGAGAGTGTTGCTTCTTTGTTGGGGATTTGCAGCACACATTAGTATGTTAAGGACTGTGAGAAAACCTATAGCAAAGAACCTTACCCTGTGATTCTCAAGTTCTGTAAGCCCCCTTTTCAGTTAACATTTATTAACATGCAGTACTGTTCAGCAGATGTCACTTTGGGAAACACTGATTATTTGGGTGGCATTACTGCTGGTGACTATTTTTGGCCATATTAGATCTGTGTTTTTTATCACAGTTTAGAGAGTACCTGGAAATGACTCCAGGCATTTCTTCGGGCCTGGGAGAGAATAAGCCTTGCAGTCTAGCTGGGATAAGTCTGTTGGGATTTAGTATCATTTGGGTAGTTTCTACCCAACCATAGTCTGCTCCTACTGTTCTCATTTAGCCTGTTTTATTATAAAATTCTAAAAAGTAAGAGTGGTGTAGAACTTTAGAGGTTAGAGGTTATTTGGGCCAACCAACCCCCTCATTTTGTATAAGCCCAGAGAGAGGCCCTTTGGTTAGTACCAGAACCTGGATTAGAAACTCAGTTTTCTGACTTCTGGAGGAATACATCTTCATTCAGATGACAAACTGAGTTCTTATTCTGTTGTAGGCACTGGCATCCTAGAGATGAGTAAGACCCAACCTTTTACTATGTGCTAAGCACTGCATTGTGAACAAGAGCTACATAGTTCTTTTTCTTGGAGAACTTAAAGGGTGTCACTTACAGGGTTAGTAAGACCAAAAGCACCTTGTAAGAAAAAAAAAGTGTGTGTGTGACACCAGAGGGGCAGATGCTTAATGAGAGCCATTCCTTAACTAATATGTCACTGGTAGAGCTCACTTTCATATTTGTTATCCCTTTTGACCTCTTAGCAACTATGAAAGGTAGGGTAAGTTCTTAGAATATTGTTGGGTCAAAGTATCTCAAAGTGCATTCTGATTTGCTAATTTACCCTTAGAGTGCCCTTTTCCCATATCTTTAATATTGGATATTCTCTTTAATTTTTACCAATTTCATGTTAATTTTAATTAATCATTCTTGACATTAAACATCTTTTCATGTGCTTACGGTCTGTAGTTCTGTGGGTTGGTTGCTTGGTGTTACAAACAGTTCTAAGGTTCTTGATGACCACAATTATATTTCTTTTCTAAAAACAGTTGCTCTGATTTATATTTATCCAGGATTGTACAGTGTCTTTGTGCCTACCCACAAAATTTTGGAAATATTCTGATCTCAAAACTAGTTCTTTCTTTTACTAACTGGTGTTTTATTAGGCAATTTTCGTTCTGCTCTCAATGATGTGACAGCTGCTAGAAAGCTAAAACCCTGCCACCTCAAAGCAATAATAAGAGGTAAGTCTTATAGAACTAAAGTATGATTATCATGAAGGAAAAGTTGGCATGTACTGCACCAAAAGTTGAGACATTTTAGGCTCCTGGTCCTTATCCACAGCAACATGCCATTTTTAAAAGAATTCCCCAGAGAATCATATAACCTTTTGTGTGTTAACAATTTGTAGATAAATTGAAATTTCTCATTTCAAATTAGTAAAGAATAAAATTAATTAAAATAAAGCAGTTCCAAAAGCCACATTCTAATTTTTTCCAAATTAGCTGATTGAAAGGTGAGATCTTCAAATGCCATCTTCATGTTAATTAAAAGATAAGTTATGGGACCTTTGTTGATAACTCTGATGCTGAGATGTTTCTAGATTGTTTTTTCACTTGTAGTCTGACCTTTCTATATAATAATAGTGCTTTTATTACTTTTATACTTCATCTTTTTTTTTTTGAGGAGCTTAAAGGTGCTTTGCAAACTTTAATTTATTCCTCACATATTAATCTTCCCTATATTTCCATGGACCAACTTAAAAATGCTTTATCAAAGTTCTGCTTCTTTAGATATTTATGATTGGGTGTAGTAAGTAGATCCATGTCGCTTAGCTGTGGGGAAAGAAGGTACTGAGCAAAGATTGGCAAATAAATTGAATGTAGTCCTGTGGAATTGGACTCTGGCTGGAAGTCTAATCCTCGGCCGAATTGTCAGTTTTACTTTACCATGTGACCTTGGCAAGACATCCACTCTATCAGTTTGCTCATCTCTGGAAGATGAGGTTGGATTCTGTTGACATCTAAACCCTTACAGTTCTGATATTTTGAAATTCTGTGGAAAGCCTAAAGAGGCTAACTGGAGAAAATTGAACATGATTAAAGGAGAGGCAGCTTATACTGGTAGCCATCAAGAGTAATTTTAAGAGAGACCTAATGTCTTTGGTCTTGCCACTGCTTTGATGAATGGCTGAAGCACATTCTGCTTGCTGATTCCATTTAGAAAAATCCTCTGAGATGGGCTTTATTCTTATCTGCAGACGAGGAACCCGAAGCTCAGAGATGCTCAGTTCTTTCTCTGATGCCTTTAATGCCTGGTAAATGACAGAGCCAGATTTCCAGCCCCGATCTGTCTGATTTCAAAGACTATGCTTTTTGCCACTAAGCCAAAAAGCTTTTCCCTTTAGGGTACTGGGTGGTAGCTGGTGGAGGTGGGTGTTCCTGTTTAAGGGTGACTCTTTCCATGCATGTTGTCTAAGGATCCTAATGGTTCTGGGTTCTGCAGGTGCCTTATGCCATCTGGAACTGAAAAACTTTGCCGAGGCTCTGAACTGGTGTGATGAGGGGCTGCAGATAGATGCGAAAGAAAAGAAACTTCAGGAAATGAGGGCTAAAGCAGACAAACTGAAGGTTGGTGGCAGAATCAGTAGCTATTTGACATTTGTTAATTAGTATTAATGAATTAATTAGCATTCTCAAGATTGTGTGTTTTTAGTTGTAAACTTCTTTAAAAACACACTCCAAACCAGTCTTTATCCTTAGAATGCTGGAGGACACAGAGAAATAAACAATAGTGTGATAGAGGCAAGCAAGAATACAAAGTAGGAGTGGTCTCTGACTTTGCCTTGGCCAAGAGCAGGGCAGAAATGGGGGTAGCAGAGAAGCTTTGCTGAAAGAGGTGATGCCTGAGTCTAATCTCTTGAAGACTGAGCAAGAGTTTACTCAGTTGGGGGTAGGGGTGAGGGGAACATTCTAGATAGGATAAAGCAGAACTGTATAGCCTTGGATAAGTTCCTGATCTTTCTGAAACTCAGACCCCTCTTTGAAAATAATGAATATAATATATACCTCAAAGGTTTTTATGAAGATTAAATGAGAGGGAGTGGGGGGAGTGAGAGAGAGAGAGAGAGAGAGAGTGTGTGTGTGTGTGTGTGTGTGAGTGTGTGTATGTACTTAGTGAATTTCTGAGACATATAGTACTAGATAAATTTGTGGTTATTTTGATTTGAATAACTAAGAAATGGTATAAGACTGCCATAGTTTGGCTGGGTGTAGGGGTGGTAGTGGGGGGCATTTGTCAAAATTAGAGGCAGTTATTTAAGGTTGCAGCTGCCTGAGGCAGTGGCTAACAGTTGAGGCAAACAGTAGGCTTACCAGAAAACTTAAAAGGAAAAGCTGGGGAATGAGATTCTATAAGGGCTTTGTAAAGCTCCAACATATTCCTGGGAATGCAGGTCACATTATGTGCCCAGGGCTATGCACGTGCTCAGGAAAGACCTAAGCAGACCTTAAGCTCTCACTTCTGGCTGATGTGTAGGCTCTGTGCAAGCAGGAAGTGAAGGTTAAAGCTGAATTGTAAACTGCTTGGGTGAGAGTTGAAAGTGTGCACCAACATGTACATAGAGCTTTTCAGCAAAGACCGACTTTGTTGGCTTAAGGCATTTAGGGGAATCTGTCCAGTCATTAGCTAACAATTAAGCTAAATGGTTAGAAACTTTAGTGGTCACATAGAGAATACAGGCTTTACAGAATTAGTTCAGAAAAGTCACTAAGCAAACAAAAAATAACAGCAACAACAAACACTGGGGAGGAGACAGAATCTGATTTCCAGGGTTGCCACATTATATTTGAAATGTCCAGTTTACAACAAAAAATTACAAGACATGCAAAGAAAGGAAAAGTATGGTCATACACAGGAAAGAAATCAATATAAACTGTCTTGGAGGAAGCCCAGACATGGGACTTAAAAGACAAGGAGTTTAAACCAGGTATGTTAAGTATGTTCTAAGAACGAAAGGAAACAATGTCTAAAGAACTACAATAATACCAGAATGATGTCTGATCAAAGAGAGACTATCAGTAAGGAAAAATTATAAAAAAGAACCAAATACAAATACTGTAGTTGATAAGTACAATAACTGAAATGAAAAATTCACTAAGGGGCAGAACTTCAAAGATAGGTCAGTTTGATTACCCAGCCTGAAGAACAGAAAGAAAAAGGAATAAAGACGAAGAGAGACCAAGACACCTGTGGGATGCCATTAAGTGCATCATAGACATAATAGGAGTTTCAGGAGAGGAGAGAAAGGGACAAAAAAAATATTTGAAGAAATAACAGTTGAAAACTTCCCAGATTTGATGACAAACAGTAATCTATCCTTCCAAGAAGCTTAATAAACTCCAAGTGGGATATACTTAAAGAAATCTGCACCCGGATACATCGTAATCAAACTGTTGAAAGTCAAAGAAGAGAATCTTAGAAGCATCAAGAGAGAAGTGACAGTTCACATAGGAGACCCTCAATAAAATTAAAAACTGATAGCAGAAACCATGGAAGCCAAAACGCAATGGGATGACATTCTAAGTGCCAAAATAAGACTATCAACCAAGAATTCTATATCCAGGAAACTTACCCGTTAAAAATGAAGGAGAGGAAGAATTAAAACTATTTGCAAGTGATATGATCTTGTATATAGAAAATCCTAAGGAATCCACTAAAAGAACTATTTGAACTAATAGTTCAGCAAGCTGGAAGGATATGTCAGTATACAAAAATCAACTGTATTCCGTATATTTTTAACGAACGTTCCAAATGTAAAAATAAAACAATTTCATTTATAATAGCATCAAGGAGAAATAAAATACTTAGGAATAAGTTTAACAAAAGTAGCATAAAACATATACTTTGAAGATACAAAACATGGTTAAAAGAAATTAAACCTAAATAAGTGGGAAGACATTCCTTCCATGTTCATGGAGAAGATCTTGATATTATTAAGATGACAATTCTCCCCAAATTGGTGTACAGATTTCAATGCACTATGCATCAAAATTCCAGCTGGCTTCTTTGCAGAATATTGAGAAGCTGATTCTGATAGTCCTATGGAAATTCAAGGGACTCATAATAGCCATAACAATCCTGAAAAACAAATGTTACAGGACTCACACTTCCCAATTTCAAATCATACCAGAAAAGCTATAGTAATCAAGACATTGTGGTACTGGCATAAGGATAGACATATACTGTAATAGAATTGAGAATTCAGAAATAAACCCTCACATTTATAGACAGTTGATTTTCAACAGGAGTACCCAAACCATTCAGTGAGGGGAGAAATAGTCTTTTCAACAAATGATGCTGGGACTAAAACTCTTAGAAGAAAACATTGGCATAAATCTTCATGACCTTAGATTAGGCATTGGTTTCTTAGATGTGACACAAAAAGCTTAAGCAGCTAAAGAAAAAAATAGATATACTTTATTAAAAGTAAAAACTTTATGCTTCAGAGGACCCATTGAGAAAGTAAAAAGGCAACCACAGAATGGGAGAAAATATTTGTAAATCATATATCCGCTAAGGGACTTTTATCTAGAATATGTAAAACACTCTTAACATCTCAGTAATCAGAAGTTTTTTAAATGAGCAAAGGAAATGGATAGACATTTCTTTAAAGATGATACGCAAATGGCCAACAAGCAAAAGAAAGATAATATCATTAGTCATTAGGGAAATATAAATCAAAAACACAATCAGATACTAATTCACTAGCATAGCTGTAATTTTTTTACAGTAGGTAAATAATAAACTGATGAAAATGTGGAGAAACCGATACCCTTACATATTGCCGGTGGGAATGTAAAATGGTGTAACCACTATGGAAAACAATATGACAGTTCATCAAAAAGTTAACCATAGAATTACCATATAGCATAGCATTTCCACTCCTAGGTATGTACCCAAAAGAACTGTGAACAGGTATTCAAACAAATACTTATACATGAATGTTCATAGCAACACTATTCATAATGGCTAAAAAGTGAAAGCAATCTAAATGTCCATCTCCTGATGATAAATAAAGGAATGAAGTCGTGATACATGCTACAAATTCGATGAACCTCAAAATACTATGCTGTGAAAGAAGCCAGATATGAAAGATCACATATTCTATGATTTCATATATATATGAAACATCCAAAATAGGTAAATCTGTAAAGACAGCAGATGGTGTCCAGGAGTTGGGGGGACTGACTGCTAAATGGGCTTGCAGTTTTCTTTTAGGATATTGAAAAGTCTTGGAACTACATAGAGGTGTTGATTGCACAAAATAGTGAGTGTACTATATGCCACCGAATCATATACTTTAAAATGGTTAATTTTATGTCGTGAATTTCACCTCAATTAAAAATTAAAAAATACATATACTAACCAAAAAAGACAAAATTATTGATAAATAGGACTTAGTCGAAACTTAAAAAAAAGAGATATCACTAAGATTCAAAGGCAAGCCATAGAATGGGAGAAAATATTTGTAATACAAATGTCTGATAAAGGATTTGTATCCAGAATACATAAAGAAGTCAATATGGAAAATTTTTAAATGTGGCAAAAGAAACAGATACTTCTCAAAAGATTTACAATAAGCACGTGAAAATATGCACAGTATCATTAGTCGTCAGGGAAATGCAAATTAAACCTCAGTGGGATCCCAGTGTACAAGACTGCCTGCCAATACCAAATATTGGCAAAGATGTGGACCAACTGGAACTCTCACATACTGCCCGTGGGATATAAAATGGTATGACCATGTTGGAAATCAGTTTGACAGTTTCATACACCTCTCCTACGACCCAGCAATTTCACTCCTAGATATTTACCTAAGAGAAATTAAAACATGTTTATAAAAAGACTTGTATAAGAATGCTTATAGCCTGTTTTAGTCATAGTAACCCAGAAATAGTTGTGTCTAATAACAAGAAAATAGATAAGCAAAGTGTAGTATATTCATACCATTAATATTACTTGGCAGTAAAAAGAAACAAACCTGTCAGTGGTGGGATGGGGTGGGGACTGACTGCAAAGGGGTATGAAGGAACCTTCTGGGGATAGAAATGTTTTCTGTCTTGATTGGAGTGTTGAGTACTCAGGGTATACATTTACCATAACTTATCAACTGTACACTTAAAATCTATAAATTATTCCTCGATACAGTTGATTTAAAGTGCGGGGAGGGGGCCTCCTCTGACCTAGTGGTTATTCTACTTTATGTGGGCTGCTGAGACCCCAAACTTCAGCTGAGAGAGCAGGAAGCCATATCCACCCACTTGCATCCTGTAAATAAAGTAAAAACAACATGGGACAGAGGCCGAGTCATCCTTAATCATCCATCTTAATCATTTTCTAATGTGGATCATACACCGTGTGGTTGGTCAGGTGTAGTTCCACTGGGAAGGCAGAATTGGACATAGTTTTAGTGGTATCCATGGGGCAGGCGCTCTTGATAGTATAATCATACTAATAGCAGAAAAGATTTTTGCAGCTCTCTTGGCATACTGAATTGGGGAAGGAATGACCAAGAATTATCAGCCATTGTCTCCCTGAAAGGGTAGATTTTGTTCACAAGAAAAAAAAAGACCCATGTTAACCTTTGTGGGGTATTGTGTGGAAGATAAGGGATGGTTAGTGTTATATTTTAGAGCAGGGGTCAGCAAATTGACCCACAGGCCAAATCCAGTCTGTAGCCTGTTATTGCACATTCTGTGAACTAAGAATATTTTTTGCATTTTTAAAGGGTTATAAACAGCAAACAAAACCTGATAATATATGACAGAGACAATACATGGTCTACAAAGTCTAAAATATTTACTCTCTGGCCCTGTAAGGAGGAGTTTGCTGATCCCTATTAATCTACAATCTTGGGGATAAAAGAAGGATCAACTAGTTTGGGGTAGATTAGCAGGTAAAGGAAATCAAAATTATATTTCTGCCAGATTAAGTAGACTGGTAGTACTTTTCTCTCATGGATTATAATTGTGCAAAAGCCAGAGCCTCTGATAAGTTCTTACCCTGGGTTTTTCCAATGTGTTTTCCTATACTCCAGCCACACCAGAGAAGCTGAAATGCCCCATAAGCTCCAATGTTAGTCCCTATTACCGAGAATGCCCTTTCTCCTTCATCTGGTACAATCTTCCTTGTCTATCTAAACTCACCTTCTCAAAGGGGCAGTCAGTCCTTCCTGTGTGTTTCATAGAACTTGGTTCACACTGCCATGGTAACGCATAACAGACTGTTTACTTAGCTGTTCCCCTCAGTAGATTGTAATCTACTTGGGTACAGCAACTGTAGATTTTTAAATTTCTGCTGCCACTGGTTCTAGCACCCAGACACGTGCTTTTTAAATGCTTATTGAACTGAATCTGGCCATTGGTATCCTTTGTCACAGGAGTCTGGGTTGGATAGAGACCAGAGATAGTAATTCGGAGCAGGCTGGGGTAACAAGAGGAAGCAAGTTCCCTAGAGCTGATGCATCTGAATTTCATTTTTAGCGAACTGAACAGAGGGATATAAGGAAAGCAAAGTTGAAAGAAAAGAAGGAGCAGAATCAGAATAAGGCTTTACTCCAGGCCATCAAGGTGAGTTCTCAAACCTCAGGCCCTTATGTTCTTGCTAACTCCATTAATCTTGAAGCCTCTTGGGAACATTTTTTGGGGTGCTTTACCTGAATGAATTTCTTCATTTTCTCTTTGCTCTGGTGAAGCAATGTGATGAAGGGGCCCTGAAGTCAGCACCCTCTGAGTTCAGTCAGCTCTCCCACTTGTGTACATGTGTTGGGCTCAGGTAACCTATACTAAATAGTTGCTATGGGTTAAGCATTATTAATCACAGTAGTTTTCTGAAGTAGGTCTTCTTGTTTCTGTTTTGGTAGATGATGACAGTCTTAGAGAGGTGAAGAAACCTCATACAGCTGATGTATGTCAGAGCCAGGTCTTGCTCTTAGCCACTGTGTTATACTGCATTGAGAAAGTGTGAATTTTTAGGATGTTGCTCCTCTAACTAACAATAACAACAACAAATTCTACCTCCCTTACCCTCTTTTTCCTGCATTTTAAATGAACGTAGTCTGATCTAAACCCTGTTTTTACCTGGATATCCAGCAAGTCACCTGATGAGCCTTGGTCTTATAAGAGGGAATAACACCTGCTATGGGAGTATGGGGTAGGTTCTTGGTTTCATTCTTTGGTTAGTTAAATTATGTACCCATTTAAGTGACTTGACTTTGAGAACTTCAGACTACCAAGATACACTCTACTTATCCCTCCCCACTTCAAGTAATCTATTAACATATATTAGTAGATTAAACAGAATGTAATACTCCAGATTCTCTACCTAATCCTCATTTACAGTGAGGAATTTGGTCATTTTCTAAAATGTAGAATATTGGAATGTACAGACATTTGCCCACAGACCTTTTTTTTGGGTTCTTCCTTTAGTCCAACTCTGCATCTCAGACTTCACTGTACAGAAGAATTACACTCAACAATAGTATACACAAAGCCATACATACTACATGATATCAATGGTTTAAAGCAGGGGTCAGCAAACTGAAGCCCTGCTTGCTTGTTTGTGTTACCTATGGCTGTTTTCACACTACAGTGGCAGAGTTGAATAGTTTACATCTGCAGAGACCATTTGACCCACAGAGCCTAAAATATTTCTTATCTGACCCTTTAAGGGAAAGTTTGCCAATCCCTGACTTAGGAGATAGCATTAAAGGTAATTTTGATTGCATGTAATTTTTTTCTTGGGTGCTAGCCTTAGGAACCTCCACACAAATACATAAGAGGTGACGCTACTATTTAGACTTTTGATTTATCCTTATTTCCATGAGATAGTTAAGATTAAGTCAATGTGCGTTATTTTTGGTATTCCATGTCCCAGCTAAACTATCTGGTGAGATGTGAAAGCATTTACCATTTTTGTACATGCCATACTCTTGCCCTTTTCTGTGCCTTTGCACATCCTGTTCCTTGGAGTGGAACATCCTTCCACCTTCCCGCATCCCCAACTTCTCTGCCTTTCAGAGTCTTTGTTCAAGGCCCAGCATTCCCCAGTCATCTCCAGTCCCCAGACTGAATTAATTCTTCATGATCTGCAGTTCCACAGCTCTACTTCTTACTGTATATTATACTTATTTCTATAGCTATCTCCCCACTAAACCATGAGCAGGGTCTTGAGTGCAGGAATCGTGTCTAACTCATCTCTGTGACAGAGTCCAACATGAGGTTGATGCCCGAGAAAGGTAAGTTAAACAAATGATGCCTACTATGTGCCAGGCCTCAGGGATAATGAAGGTGAATCCTGTGTAGAGCTGGCCCTCAGGGAGCTTGCAGTATTGTAGTTTCCCTGTTTTAGTGGTATGGATTTGCATCCTTCCATACAATAAGGTTTGTGTCTTTACCCCAGGATAGGAACATCAGGCTAGTTTCTGAAGCTGCCAGTGAGGATGAAGATTCAGCCTCAGAAGATCTAGGTGAACTTTTTCTGGATGGGCTCAGCTCAGAGAACCCCTATGGAGCTAGGCTGAGTGTAGATGACCAGGGCAGATTGAGCTGGCCTGTGCTCTTACTATATCCAGAGTATGCCCAGTCGGACTTCATCTCCACTTTTCATGAAGACTCCAGGTACTTACTTGCCCAAGAGTCCTCTGCTCTTGCTTGCATGATCTTTTCCTGCTTTCTCTGTAGGAGGAACAGGTGGATTTTGGGTTGAGGGAAGAGAATAGTATAGAAGGTTTCAATCTGGTTTGGCATAATCTCTATCCTATACCTGATTTCTCACTTTACTAATTGGCTTTTGAGTGACAAACACAGTCTCACCATTGTATTGACTGTCAAGTACTGGTACCTTCTGGTGAGATATAAAATCGTTGTAAGAGTACATGCATAGTAATGCAAGTGTATATTTATTAGAAAAAATAAAACTAGCAGTTTTAAAGTGTGATTTCATAGGGTTAATGTTTAGAATGCAGCTAAATGTAAGGGATTTTGTAAAGCCTGAGTTAAAGACAATTACTATGTCATAACAGAACAAGTGATACACGTACACATTTTGGATACTGTAGTCAAAATGGCTGCCTACATTTCATGTTTTGTACATTCTTGATATGTCTGATTTGGTGTCTGGGGACAATAATGTGGGAAAGATCATGAGTTATTGATACCCAGAAAGTATGTGTTATATCCTTAGGTTTATTGATCATCTAATGGTAATGTTTGGTGAAATGCCCTCTTGGGACTTAGAGCAAAAATACTGCCCTGATAATTTAGAGGTAAGTGAAATTTTATTTTGTTCTTCTGTGGGGTTTTTTGAGGGTTAGGGAGAAGTTTCACTGCCCTTTTAAAAAAATTGTAAAATATACAGAACATAAAATTTACCATTTTAGCTATTTTTAAGTGCATAGTTAGTAGCATTAAGTACATTCACAATCTTATGCAACTGTCACCACTATCTACGTTTGCATCATTCCAATCTGAAACTACCCATGAAACAGTAACTCCCTATTTCTCCCTCCCCTATCCCGTGGAAACCACCATTCTACTTTCTGTTTTTATTAACTTGACTATTTTAGTTACCTCATATGAGTGGTGTCATAAAATATTTGTCCTTTTGTGTCTGGCTTATTTCACTTAGCATAATGTCTTCAAGGTTCATCCATTTTGTAGCATGTATCAGAATTTCCTTTTCAAGGCAGAATAATATTCCATTTTTGGGATTTAAAAAAAAAATCACAATTTATAGTACAAATAATTTGTCTTCTAATCATTTCAGAATAAGATGCCAGCTGATGCCCCATCACTCCTGAATACTTTAGTGTCTACTTCCCACAATGGGAATCAACCATCAATATTAAGAAATTAACTTGGGTACATTAGTGCCACCTAATCTTCAGACTCTGTTCAGTTTTTACAGATTGTCCCAGTAATGTTCTTTATAGCAAACAGATCTGTTCAGTATCCCACATTGTATTGTATTTAGTGGTCATGTCCCTTTAGTCTCCTTCAGGCTGTGGAAGAATTTCTCAAGTCTTTCCTCAGTTTTCTAGATCTTAACACTTTTGAAGACCAGGTATTTTGTGGAAAGTCCATCAGTGTAGGTTTGTCTGTTTTCGTGACTAGATCTGGATTATGCATATTTGACTGGAATATCACATAAGTGATGCTGTGTTTTGTTGCATCCTGTCAGGTGCACGTGATTTCAGTTTGCCATTACTGATGACATCACTTTGATCATCTGATTGAGGTGGGGGGGGATCTGACAGGCTTCTCTCTTGTAAAGCTACTATTTTTCACTTTGTAATTAGTATTTTTTAGGGAGGTACTTTAAAATAAATATCCCATTGTTTATCACACCTTAGATGTAATCATTTATTTGTATCGTAATCATTTATTTGTATCGTAATCATTTATTTGTATCAGTGGGTTTGTGGTTTTCTATTCATTGAGTTATAATCTGTTACTATGATTATGTTATACTCGAATTGTCTCACATTTGGCCACTGTTTCCATTTTTTGTCATGTTTCCATTTTTTAAGCACTTCCTTGCTTTCTAGCACAAGGTGTTCTAGGCCGAAATTGTGCTTTTCTTGTCCTAGCTCTGGAGTCAGCCATTTTCCCCAAGGAGCCCTGGTTCTTTTTAGTGAAAAAATGGTATTTAGAAGCCAAGATCTGTGCAATAGGTATACTCATAAGTATGGGAGTGGGCGGGGTGTGGGGGGGGCGCATTGCACTGCTCCAATGCCGTGTATGGGGGCCAGGGGGAGGGAGAGGACATGAGGTCTCACTGGTATCTTCAGTTGATCCAACACCACAGGATCTCTTCCTTTCTGTATTTGTAGCACTGGCTTCTATTATTAATATATTTATTAATTTGATCAATCTCTATATTTAATCCCACTCCTGTCACCACCACTGTCCCCTCTCTCATGTGAAACCTTCCTCACTCTGTTTGGACTCTTGATTCCCCACATCCGGCTGCCGCCCCAGTATGGGTGCCCTCATCCTGTGCACTCTCTTGACGCCCCACACTGCATGAACATCCTCTTCGTCTTGCTTGGTTCCCACTCCCCATAGCAGGATGCCCCCTGCCATGAGTGGCTGCCTTCTTCACCCTGGTTAGGCCCCCATATCAGCTGTTCTCATGCATAGACACCCTCCTCACCCCATGTGGGCTCTTGATACCCCACCCTGGACAGCCATCTACCAGGAAGCCCTTCTCACCATGCTTAGGCTGGCCGGCCCCCAGCAAGGATCCCCTCCTCTAGGGGCTGGGCTTTGAGCCCATCACCCCTGCAGCCCTCCTCTGCAGATGCTTCCTCACCCTGCTTGGGCTTTGACATCAGCACAAGGTTATCCTCCGTGTGGACATCCTTCTCCTGCTCTGGGCCACCATGGGGGACTTTCTTCCCCCATGCCTATGGCTCTGTGACTGAATTGTTGGGGATGGGAAGGCTTATAGGTCTGGGCTGTGTCTTGGCTCCTTTGTTTACTGGCTGGATTTTTTTGGTGAGTTATTTCCCTTCTCTGAGTATTGGTTTTATCTTTCGGAAAATGGAGCTGATAGTACCTTTTCTAGTGTCACAGGGGAGAACTGAGTGCTTTATACTCCACAGCCTATAAAGGAGCCATTCAGTGAGTAATAGTCACCATCTCTTTAACTTTTCCTTAGACTTGGTCTCGACATGCCGGGTGCTGCTATATCCCTTTGTGTGTATCTGACTCCTGCTCCTTTGTTAATCTTACAGGTCTACTTTGAAGATGAGGACAGGGCAGAACTGTACCGGGTGCCTCCCAAGAGCACCCTGCTGCAGGTGCTGCAGCACCCTAGGTGAGTCACTTCATGGGGCTGAGTAGACCAGGGAAGATGCTTATGTACTATCTCAGGGATACAGCCACATTCTCATTCCACTGTTGATTGCCTTGTACTCTCTCCCTTCTGCCCTGGACACAAAACCATGAGACACCAACCATGGAGACTGGCCTGGCCATTGGCCAAGCAGGTGGCAGTGTGATGACTCAGCCCATTGCACTCAGCCTTGACACCTTCAGACTGGGAGAATGGCACTTTTCTGAGGAGGGAAAAGCTTTCCTGAAGACAACTTGGATGGCCCTCTGTTCTCAATTGTGCCTTGTCCCTGATGCTGTTATATGGAAAGAACATTGACTCTTAAAGTCAGACAGTGTCATATACTGGCTCTTTGACCCTGAGCACACACTGCCTCTCTGGGTTGGTTTCCTCTTGAATGGTAATAACTCTTACCTACATATTTCTCAAGGAATTTGAGAGCTGATGAGAGAGGAGTCAAAGTGCTTTTGTAAACTGTAATGGGCAGTTGTGCTGTAAGGGGGCACATTGGTTAGTAGCAGTGGCAGCCAGTTGGATTTGGTAGTTGTCCATTTCTTCTCTTTTGGGGTGTTCCTGGACTATAAAAGAATGCCCTTAGTAGATGTATAAATTGACTCATGGACTACTTTTCCCTAAGCTTTGAGCAAAGCAAGTGTTCTTGCATTTAGGCTCAGAGTCTCATGTGTTAGGGGAATGAAGGTGGTTGGGCGTGGTGGGAGATGAGGCTAGACAGCTGGGTTGAGGCCATGTGGGAAGGCCTTGATGCCCTGCCTGAAAATTGTGACCTTCATCCTGACGATGGTGTTTGGAGCCACAGAAGGTGCTTGTCTATACATAATGATGTATAGATTTTAAGTGTACTATTCGATCGGTGAAGCCTAAAGTAGGGGATGGGTTGGAGAGAGATTTAGGAGGCAGATTGGGAATTGGTGATGTGGTGACTGACTTGGTAGGGGTGTCCAGCTGGTCTTGAGGCTTCTGCTTTGGGTTGGCAAGCAGGAGGTGAAGATTTCTTCAGTTATGATCGATGATTTCTCTTGGCAGTGTTTTTTCTGGCCCCAGATCTATTTTATAGACAAATTTTTAGCTGTTCATTTTCTCAGTAGTTAACAAATTACCTAGATTCTTTAAAGGCCCAAGGTCTACTCTCCCTCATTTATGCCCTCCCCCCTAAAAAAAGGGGGAGAAATCTAAACAGAAAGCAGACTGATTTGTGAAGAACAATTTCATGCTTCTCAGAAAATGTAAATACTGTTGGAAGTGATTAACTTTTAAATGACTGGTATAGGCAAGAGGCTACCCATGACAGGTTTCCAGCAACTTCAGACCCTGGACTGGGTGGAGCCAGAATATAGGCCCCTCTGTCCAGATGTAGGTATATAAGGTAATAAGCCTTGCCCATCTCTCCAACCTGCCTCACTGTTTGCTTTATGCCCAACAATAGTGAAAGCTCTGGTGACCTGTACCTTCTGGCTCTGCTTCCCATCACCCCTTTCCAAATAAAGTCAAGCTCAGACATAGCACCTTCTAGGAGCCTTTCCTTATTTCTCTTCTCACAGAAGAAATCATGCTCATTGTGCTAACACTGTACTTTACAAATGCTTCTACAATTGTGCCTTGCTGTCATGAATTGATTATCTCCCTCTCCCCTGGGCTTGAGAGCAGGGACAATGGTTTTTGTTTGTTTTTAGCACAGGGCTTGGTGCACCCTGGGCATTCACTGTTGAGTGAATGAATGAAAGCATGTTCCTGTAGTGTTCTTGTCACAGTGATGCTAGAGGACTGGCCCAAAGGTTCGGGCTAGGTTGTAAAGGGGTGGGGGTGGGGAGAAAGGCAGGCTATGCTAATTTGCCAGATTTATAAACAACCAAACAAAATGTGCTAAACTTGCATTTTAATGTTGACTCACATCCAAAGGTTCACTTTGTTGTTGGGAAGGTCCGTGAATGATTAAGATTGCAATTCAATTGACCCCTCTCTTTTGTTGTGTTCACTGCAGGTACTTTGTAAAAGCCCTGACACCAACATTTTTGGTCTGTGTAGGATCCTCTCCTTTTTGCAGAAATTATCTCCAGGGGAGAAAGGTGCACCAGGTGAAGTGACTGAGCCAGGCTCTGGGAGCCAGGCTTGCTGGATCTCCTCCCTCATTCTCCTGTCTGGAATCCAGTATACTTCAGTCTGTTGGACATACTTCTAGACTGTCTAGTTGGACACACTATCTGTCACCCTGGGGACAGTCCTTCCTCACATTATGGTGGGAGAGGAGCTGCTGACTTCCCTGAATTGCAGCCTCTCTGGTCAGAGTGCTGAGCCCCAACCGGTCTTCATCCTCTGTTGATAGAAAACTCTACGCCTTGGTCAGGACATCCTTGGACTCACTGTGATCCATGTTAACCACCAGCCTCCATCTCTAAATGGACCATCTGTTGCAGTTAACCATAGCAACTGACCCAAGGAACTCACTGGACTGACTCAGGATCTAGTGACCTGGTTCTGAAGCTTTTTGGAGTTGGAGGCCTCAGAGAAGCTACCCCTCCAACTGCACATATACAAACCATGCATGTAATTTGAAGGCATTAAAGCTGAGCGACTCCAGCCTCTAGTTATTTCATGAGCACAGAGGGTTGCTCTGTGAGGTGCTGTAGATGCCTTGGTGTGTGATGGGGCCAGGAAAGCAGGGTCCTATTTCTCCATTTATAGAGACCTGAAATCTCGGATCCCCTTGAACCCCTAAAAAATTTGCTAATTTTTCTGATCTTTGCAATATGGAGGATTGTGACACACTTGGACAGTGTGGATTCTGCATTCCTCCCCAGTTTTCACATTTCAGGATTTTGTGCCTTTTAAACTGGAGTCTTTTTGCACATTGACTTATTGTCATAGATTGTATTTTTGTCTGCAGCTATTTGCTTCCTTTTTCCTAGAGGGTTTTATATATTCTTACCTATAGCCATGTGACTTCCTGCAGTGCCCACCACATCCCTCTGGGAGTTGTGTGCCTTCCTGAAGAGCCATTGCATGTTAGGTTCATGCTCTTTTCCCTCTGCTATGAGAAACTTTCCCAGATTGTGGCTCTTCCTTCAGCCTGGGTGCCAGAAGGGTAAGACATGTGGAGCAGAGCTGCAGCAGCTGGCCTGCAGCCACTGATTGTAACACAAATGAGAAATGAATGTTTGTTGCTGTAATCATCAGGGGTTATGTGGTGGTTGTTACTCTAGCAAAGCTAACTAATACAGCATTAAACTGAAACCAGCTGCTGTCCTTAAGATGGACTAATGTGGGATTTTGTGCTGAGTGCTTCCTTGTCTTTGAAGGTCAATTTGCTGTAGAATATTGGCAGCCATGCAGCTTTCCTTCCAGGTGCAGGTCCCTGCCTATGGCTCGTGGCCAGGAAGCTGAAGTCCAGCCTTCCTCCCAAGCCTGGCTGAGGCCATGCTTCCTCACTCCCCAGCTAGAGACTCCCACTTAGCTCTCTTTGTAAGAACCCAGCACTTTGTGTAAGAAGCCTAACATTTAGTAACAACCCTAGCAGACAGTGTAGGGTTCCCTACAGTAGCCCCCTCCATTCACCTCACTGTCTTGGGGCAAAGCAGGTTCCGGTGTGCTGCCTTCTCTGTGAAACAGACTAATTACTCCACCCTCTCCCCAACACTGGGATGAGATGCCAGAGAGCAGGTTATACATTCAAAACTACATACCTGACAAAGGTTGTCACGTGACCATCCCTATCACCCAGGCCTTTTCATAAGGCCTCTGATCGACAAGCTTCTGTTTTCCCTTCCCTTCAGTCTCTCCCTTTCCCTCCAGCTAGGGGTGGGGGCAGAAGTGCAAAGGGGAGAAATGGGACTTAGAATGGCAGACTATTAGACCAGAGGTAGGATCCTGGTGGTTGCTGACTTATTGTGACTATAAGGGACTGTGATAAGAGCCTAGTTCATCTGTAAAATGATTCACTATACCACCTACCTCATAGGCATGTCCATGGCACTTATGTGCAAATATTGTATGCAAAGTGCCTGGCACATTATTCAGTAACTAGCTCTTAAGTAAACAGGTGTACATCTATGCAAACCAGTAGTGGCACTAGACCAGTGGTTCTCAACCAGGGGACTTGCACCCCAGGGGACTTGTCAATGTCATTTTTGGTTATTACAACTTGGTGGGATGCTGCTGACATCTAGTGAGTTGAAGCCAGGGATGCTACCTAACATCTTACCCTGCATATGATGGGTTCCCAAAGAATTATCTGGGCCAAATTAATACTGAATTTGAGAAATGCTGCACTAAACCTTCCAGAAGGCGAGCTCTCAGAGTAGGGGCCAAATGAGGCTTTGTTTTGAGTGCCCAGGCCTAACACACAGTGGGAGTTCAGTGACTGTGAGTGTGCTGATGAATGGATGGATGGATGAACAGATGAAAGAACTAAGGAATGAAAACAGTCCTGTTCCAAGGCTCCACTTACACACACAAGCATCAACAATGGCATTCCCAGGGTTGAGCCCAACATGGCTGTCTTATACCTCCTCCAGGAAGGCACCTGGCCTCACAAGCCCACAGGCTTTGCCTCCTCTGACCTCTGCCATCTTCTCTGGGTGCAAGAGAGTGGAAGGAGCATGGACTTAGGAGTGGGCCTGAGGAGGTTAGGACTACAACTCTGCTGGGCCAGAGAAGAGGGGTCTCTGTGCACTGCCCACCCTGGGACCTCTCCTTCCAGTTCTCTGGCCAGTAGAAGCCTCGCTGAGCAGGGCGGAGAAGTGTGGGAAAAAAGCCCTGGGGGGTGCCCCTTATTCAGGGGCAGAGCCGGTGGGACAGGCAGCCCAAGAGGCAGATGATTCCAAGGGGAGCATGTGGGCCTGGCCATTGCCCAGTGCTTCCCCAGCCACCTGCCCATGGCTGAGACTCCAGCAGAGCCAGAGTCAGAGCTCCTGCAGGGCCTCAACCCTCCCCCGACTGATTTTACAGATGAGGAAACTGAGGCCGAGAGAAGAAGGGCAAGGCGCCAGCATTCTCAGCATCCCTGACTTACAGAGCCTTTCCTACCACTTGGGGGCCCCTCCTTCTTACAGGACAGGAGTGCAGCCCTTCTCTCTGGATTTAGGATGGCAGCTGGAGATTTGGGTTGGGGGACAAAGTCCCCTTAAGCTACCCCGAAACACACTACTTGCTGGTTAGGTACACAAGGGCAGGAAGGGAACCAAGAGACATTATGGCGGCTGTCAATATGGAGTTCCAGCACTGTGCAAACCTGAATTCTCATTTTAACAGCCCCGGTCTCGGGTCTAGGATTGCAACTTTATAAATAAGAAAATGAGGACATGCAGCCTTGCCATGGCTGATTGTCAGAGCCATGATATGAACCCAAGCATCTCACTCCAGAGCCCATCTGCCTCCTTTATTGTGTTCCTTTTATTCTGTTTGGTTATAAATATTTAACAAGCACCAACCAAGGGTAGGGCATCAAGGCTGAAGTGCATCAGGCACCCTCTGCCTTCAAGGTCATGCTGTTGAGTGGATGTCATAAATCTAACTCTGGGCTGGAAACTGCTCCAGTGAAGAGAAATAAAGCCACAAAAGCAAGTCTGTCCATGCCTCTGCTCTGAGCCCCCTGTAGCTCCCCCTCATCAATATAGTATGGTATCCAGGGCCCTTCAGGATCTGGCCCCTTACTACCTCTGCAGCTTTCTTTCTCTGGCCTCCTTAGCCCAGTCATCCTGGACACATTTCAGCTATGGGTCAGGAGGGTGCAGTGGCTTAGAGTATTAGCTCGAGGCAGGCTGCCTGCCCTCTAATTCCAGCCCCACGACTCACTAGCTATATGGCCTCCAGACAATTTGCTTAAGCACTGTACCTCAGTTTCTTCATCTACAATATAAACAGGATAGTATCACCTACCTCATGCAGATGCTGTGAGGATGAAATGAGTTAATTATGTGAAGCACATGTAACAGAGCTTGCCTTAAGTGTTCAATCGATGACACGTTTTTTAATTCTCCAATCTTGCCATCTCTTAACTTTGGGCGTTTGCATATTGTTCCCTCTGCCTGGAACATTATTTCCACTTGCTCTCCTTCCTCTATGCCCAACTGTTTCTCCCTTTAACACCTAGTCTTCAATCAGGCCCAGCTGCCTCCTTCAGGAAGCCCTCCTGGCCCCTTATCCCACTTGTCCCATAGCCCCTGCACCATCCCTACACTTACCACACTGCATTGTAATTGTTTACTGGATGGTTCTTCCCACTTCTCTGTAAACTGAGTCAGGGACCCTGAACTGTACACTTTTGTACTGCCAAGACCTAGCAGAGCACCTGCTCAACACATAGTAGGTGCACAACAAATAACTACTGACTGATGACACAGAGGAAGGAGTGATGAATTCTGAACAGATGAGGGGTGGAAGCCACCATACATGACGAATGTGGGCCATGAAGCTGAAGAAATTGGTGGGGTGGGGTAAGTGGGTGGGCCTTCAAGCAAAGGCAAAGAGCCTTGGAAAGGCACATTCCAGAGTTAGTGCATATGCTAGCCTGGCTCAATAGTAACAGCTGTCATCTATGGAGCACTTAAGATACGTTAGACAGCATTCTAGGTGATTTATGCAGACTGGCACACTCAATCCTCTCAACACCTCTAGGAGGCAAATAGTTTTATGGCACCATTTTAATAATAAAAGTGGCACCAATGGGGTGGGTAACTTGCCCAAAGTCAACTAGCTGGTAAAAGTAGAGTCAGGACTTGAATTCAGGACTCCTCTAAACCCTTTAGGAGATATTAATAGTGACAAGACTGGGTCCTTGCCTTTGAGAAGTTGGCAATAGCCCAAGCAGCCCTTGCCTGCTCACTCCAAGATTATGGTAAAGTCTTGGCATTCACTGTCATGCAACGTCCCCATCCTGAGTAGAAGAATCCAGTCTGCAGAAACCCCTGCCAGAGCCCACAGCCAAATCTCCACAGCACCCGACACCCCACCAATGAGTCTCCTGGGTCAGCCCACGAGCTTTCTGGGTGAGCCTGGGCAGTAAGTTCTACCCTTGCAAATGGGGCATCCTCATTTAGCATTAACTGGTAAGTGCCTCCTCTTCACTCTCCTGGCTCTACAGTTTTAATTAGCTAAGAGCAATTAAGCTTTCACCATGGAAGCTCACTGGCAGTCTTTAGATCTGCTGGTTTAACAGGAGTAGACACCATACCTGCACCAAGGTGGTGCCTGAATGTGGAGAGCCTCAAGGTGCCACCTCCTTCTGCTGGCCCACATGTACCACCCACTCACCTACTGTGTACAAAAGGCTAACTGGCTTAATATAAGGGCAGCTGCCAAGCACCTGCTGTGAGCCAGGCACTGTAGTCCCCATTTTACCAATGAAGTGTAGGGAGTATGAGGAAGGTCAAACTTGCACAAAGTCATATGGCTATCAAGTGGCCCAGGCAGTCTGACTCAAGCCTCTAGTCTGAGTCACTATGATGTAAGCCATTATTTTAAATTAAGTGAAGTATCTTGCTCTCCTTCCTCCATGCCCAACTGTTTCTCCCTTTAGCACCTAGTCTTCGATCAGGCCCTATTGCAAATTCCCTGAGTTTGCAATAACATCATAAAAATATTTTCCCATTTTTCATATTATAGAAAACTACCCACATTTATAAAAACTTATTCTAACTAAAACAAAGCTTTACATGCCCTTGGATGTGTAACAATCCATTCTAAAAAGCATTCTGGCACCTTGGTGGGAACTCTGTGAAGAGGCCTGGCATTCAAGTAGTTAGGAAATGACAGTTTCAACAGATTTCTTTTATGGATAGCCCAGCAGGTGTTTCTCCCATTAAAATACAGAATATTAATGGAGCCCTTGATTTACATCCTAAGCTTGATTTTCTAGCCAGTTGCTTCTAGATCTCCCTAAGGAGCAATGATAATAAAGCCCGTACCTGTTATTTCGCCAGCATCTCCATTTCATCAGTTCATGGCAAGAAGTAGCACTGGCAAGTTTAGGAAGGGGAAAGTTTATTTTGAGTATGTCCATCTTGCCTCTAAGGAGATGGAACCATTCTGCAGGCATTATTTAGTTCTTGCTGGTGGCATTTCCCAGGAAGGTTGTAAAGCATCTAAGGAAGATAAAATTAACAGGAGAACCTGAGCTCCCAATGGGCATTTTCTAAGTCACCTAGTATTAAGGAAGTGTTCCCTGAGAGCATAGCAAGAGTTAAGCATAACATATAAGCTCAGCCAACGTCCAGACAACCCTGGGAGGTAAGTACCATTATCATGAGTGCATCTTACAGATAAAGAATGTGAAATGCACAAAGGTCAGGTAATTTATCTAAGGAGACATCCCTGGTAAGAGGTGGATCTAGGATTAGGTCTCTTTAAGGTTCTGATCTTTCCACCAAATTACACTGATCTTGGCTACTAGAACAAACACTGGCTTGGCAATCAGAACACCTAGATTTCTTGTACTCTGTATTTGTTTCTCTTGGAAAATAGAGGATGGGTACCTGTTTCATATGTAGAGGCTTCTGTAGTTCAAAGACTGATTTAGCCTGACCTCTCAATACAAGATCGACAGGAAGCAGCCTAATTTAGGGGATGTAGCACCTGGCCTGCAATCAGGCCTTTTGTCAGTCAGATGGTACATGGCAGGTTAATTCCCACTCCAGGCCTGTTTCCCATCTGTGAAGTGAGGGCTGCACAGGCAGGCTCCAAGTTCTCCTCCCATTCTAAAGTTCCATGATTCTGCATCATCCCCAAATCATTCTATAACTTGCACATCTGTGAAGAGTTTAAAATTAATTGGGTGGTTTTTAAAAGTTCTTACATTTGGCTAACGTTCCAAAAATAAGATTATAGAGCACAAACTTAAAAAAAAAAAAAGTATATGCACCCATATGCACGAATTCTAATTTCTCATTAGTTAAGGCTAACTTAATTAGATAGACATAAATAATTCAGTTTTACTTACTGAAATCACTCGCATAGTAAGAGGCCATGCATTGTAGTGGGGAGGGCAGGTTTTGGCCAATACTTGGATTCTAGCTCTGATACTTAAGAGCTGTGCATCCTTAAGTTGCTCATTGGTAAAATGAGAGTAACAGCACCTCCTGTACAATTTCAAGGTCTGAAAGGGTGTAAAAAAGGGCATCACAACACAGTGGCATGTGGCAGGCCCCCAACAAATAAATGATCAGACCATTAAAAGCTGAGAGCTCACATCAGTCTGATAATATACAACAAAAATTACTCACTCAAAGAAACGCTCAACTACAAGGTGGGCTCAGAGAAGGCAGCTACCCACACACTAGGAGCTCTCAATAGACTTTGCACGTTAGAATCATCTGAGGAACTTTAAAATTCCTGATACGCAGCCACACCCCTGTCCATAACCAGAACCTGTGGGTGGGAACCAGGTGATTCCAACGTGCAGCCACGGGTAAACTCCCCTGCCTTACAGTCCAGCCTTTCTAGGTCTTCTCTCAGAAGCTGCATCTCCTGGCCTGAATGCTGGGCCCCCAAGCTCCAGTGGTAAGCCTGGGAGTCATTATGGCTTGGTATATGCATTAATTAGGGTACCTGATGGTGTGTGCTTGGGGTGGAGTTACTCAAGCTGTAACAGCAGTAGCAGTAATAAGCTGCTGGGAAGCTGCGTAGCAACTGGAACAATTGGCCAAGACAGAACTGCAGTAGACTAGGAATCAGCCTAGGACCCTGGCCACAGGGTGCTGACCATCAACTAAAGAGGCTGGCCACCAAACAAGGAGCTGCCCCGAACAAGAAGGAACACCCTCAAGGCTGACCGGGAGAGTGCTGGGGAAAAACCACTTCCAGGAGCTGTCAGGCATATTTTCAGGAGGTGGTGGCCTTGAGCTTGCCCTTGACATATCCTTGTTAGATTTGGGCATGTCCAAGGCCCTAATCTAGGGAGCACGAGCAATGAAAGCAGGTAGCACTGCAGTAGTGGCTCAAGTCTGCTCCTAATTTGCCACATAATGCAGGCAGAGAACTTAATATTCACCCGGTTGTGGCTCTAGGATCCAACTCAGGACACAGTCACTGTGGCACTCGAAGCCTGCTATCCTGGTATCTGTGGGGAGAAATGGTTTAAAACACTTTCTCAGCCACCTATTTTTTTTCTTTGAGAGGAGTATAGAAATGATAGCAAAAGAAGAGTCTCAAGACAGGAAGCCACTACACTATGATGGCAGGTGTCACCACTGTTTCAAATGAACATGCAAGGCCCATCCCAATAGTTTGACTTTATTCAATCAATCCAACATGATCTCAGCGTGGAGCGGCCTAAGTAGAGCCTGGTCTCTGGAGGTGCTTTTGGGGGGCGGGGGGGGGGGGTCATCAGCTGATTAAATCAACTTTCTGTGTAGCTTAGACTAAGGAGGATCAGAGGAACCAGATCTGTCATGCGCCTCTCATGGAACCAGCCAGTGACAAACAGTTGTTAAGGAATTTACAGATCTGGTTCCATTTCCTCATGTCACAGATGGAGAAACAGGCCTCAGCAGGGGAGAGGATGAGTCTAAGTGGAGGAGGGCTGGTGGGCCTGGTATGCAGCAACTGGCCCGTAATCAGACCATCAAAACCGGAGGGCCCTGGCCATCGGCCATTCTCATCCTTCACATGGGAAACTCAGCTTCCAGAAGGGCAGTGACTTGCTGAGGGCCAACATGAGAACTCTGCCCTTTCTTGCCTCTCTGCCTCCTAATGAAGCTTCTACATCGGAATAAAAAAGGGACTGTATGTGGCAGCGTGGCCAATCCAGAGAAAGGGACCAAGTTAACAACTTTAAATACAAGTCCTCTGAACAAATGACTAGATAAAAATTGGTTTCCCTAACATATTCTTACCTTCCATGAACTGCCCTGGTTCTGGGGAGACCAGCCCCAGAAAGGAGTGAAGGCAAAGGCAGTGTTAGAGTGAACTCCAAGGCTGCAAGAGGGGGTGGGGTGGGCTGGGGGCGCTTAGACAACCTGCACTTGGCTCAGTAATTCTATGACTCCTTCCTTGGTGAGAAAGACCACCTCGCCAGTGTTCTGGCACCACACCTCAAAATGCGCAGGGTCCTCCAGGGCCCTCTTGCCAGTGATGATCACAAAGGGGTAGCCAAACTTGTTGGCGTCTTTCAGTCTGTTTCCAATTGTCAGATGGGTCCTGTCGTCTAACAGGACCTCCCCGCGAAGCGGCGGCACCGCCTCTGTGATGTGGTCGTACAGGTGCCCCGTGAGCTCTGCGGCTACCGCCTCCTTACTGCCCTTCTTCGGTGGGATGAGGCAGACTTGGTAAGGGGCCAGAAGTCCAGGCCAGCGGATGCAGTCTTCTGTAGAGAGAACCTCGATGGCAGCAGCCAAGATCCGTGTCACGCCCAAGCCATAGCACCCCATTTCAGCCAAGGATGGTTTGCCATGGACGTTGATAAACTGGGCATTGAAAATGGAGGAGTACTTGGTGCCCAGGTAAAATGTGTGCCCCACTTCAATGCCTTTGGTTTTAGTCAGTGGTCCCTGGCAAGCAGGGCAGTTCCTTTGTGACAAGTCTAGTGTCTCCATGTTGGCTGAGAAGCTGCAGCTGGGACAGACTGCAAACTGGTCTTCTCCAACATCCATTGGTAGCTGGAACTCATGAGACATCATGCCCCCGATGCTACCCACGTCTGCCTGGACCTTGACACATTGCAGCCCCAGTCTGTCAAAAAGGCTGTTGTAGGCATCACACACGAGGCTGTAGGTCTGCCGGGCGGCCTCTGGGGAGGAGTCAAAGGTATACATGTCCTTCATGTAAAACTCTCGGCCACGGAGAAGACCAAAGCGGGGCCTGGGCTCATCCCGAAACTTTCTTGTCACCTGGTACAACAGGAACGGAAGCTGCTTGTAGGACAGTGTCTTCTGGGACGCGACCAGGGCTGTAATGGCTTCCTCGTGAGTTGGTCCTAAGCAGTATTCCTTGCCGTGTCTGTCTCTAAGTTTTAGCAGCTCCTTGCCCATCAAGTCCCACCGGTTGGTGGCTCGCCAGAGCTCTGCAGGGCTGAGACTGGGCATGTTGACCTTCTGTCCCCCAATGGCCTGCATCTCCTGGTCTATCACTCGCACCAGCTTCTCCATAGCACGAACAGTATAAGGCAGGAGGTGGTAACACCCGGAGCTTGCGGGGTGGATCAGGCCCACCTGTAGCATCAGCCTCTGGCTCTTACAGGTCAGGTCACCAGACTTGCCCTCCAGGGAGAGGACCTGGTCTTCCCGAAGGTTCTGGGGCTGGAACACTCGGGACAACATCAAGCGCTTCCCTCTCCCTGGGGCACAGTGGTGAAACCTGCAAGGGATGTACCCGGAAAGCTGGTGGCTGCAGGTGGCCAATGCTCTGAATCTTGCTAGCAGCCTTTCCATGCCACCCCAGCATAGGGAAGCACCTGTGCCTGGAGAAAAATGAGTTGTGCACAAATAAGCATTAACTACGTTCTGACAGCATGAAGTAGCCAGCTCAGTCTGGTCTCCAATAAACTTCTAAGATAACCACTGATTCTGCAGATGCAAACCCTTTCATTTCCAATTTCCTAGCAGATCCAAGTACTACTTCTCTTACCTCTTGTTGTCATGTAAAAAAAAAAAATCAATATTTTTTCATTTACAAAAGATATAATAGCATACTGTGGAGAGATAGGAATGGGTGGCGACTGCACAGGCTCTGGAACCAAACAGCCCGGTATCCAGGCAGGCTTCCCACTGACAGCTTGGGACATGTGACTTAAACCCTCTGTGCTCAGTTTCTTCATCTGTAAAATGGCAATGCAATAGGACCTACCTTCTCGGTTTATTGTAGGAACTTAGAAGAGTTATAAAAGGTTACTAGAACAGTATCTGGCACATTCTATGAGCTCAATCGACGCTTGCTATTGTTATTATAGAAAACTGGGAAAAAACAGAAATAAAAAAGAAAACGAAAGCAACTATAACCCCTCAGCCCAGAGACAACTACTGCTGATGATTCCCTCTTTCTTTTGCCAACCCTGCCCTTTGCCCACCCCCCTTAAATGTCAAATGTTGTGTGCTTCTTCCCTTCTCTCTCACACACTCCCGGGTCAGGCCTTGTGCTGACTCCTGGAGAACACAATGCACTTCAAACTCAGCACCCTAAGAAACTCAGCGCCTTCCCCCCAAACCCACCTCCTATCTGAATGGCACCATAAGCCACCCTTTGTGTAAACCAAAAGACTGGGTTCACCTACCTTTCCCCCATGCCCCACATACACCAACTCTCTTGGCCCTGTCATCCCTACTCTTCACATGCTATTCAATTTGTCCTTCTCTCCACCTCCACAGCATCCACCCAGGTCCAGGCCACTATCATCTCATCACGCGCCACAGGGGACACTTCCAAAACACATACGGTAACAGTTTTTCTTGCTTAAAATCCTCCAGTGGCTTCCTGGTACCCTTAGAATCGGGTCTAAGCTTCTGACCTTCGCAGTGCCCATGGCCCCACATGAGCTGGCTACTGGTCCCCTTGGGCCTCTTCTCACCATCGCCCTCTCCGTGTCCCAGTTGCACCATGCTCACTTTTAAATACACTGCCCCTTTGCACACCAACATCTACCCATCCTTCAGGCCTCAGGATTACCATCCTGTCCTCTAGGATGCCTTCCTTGTCCCACTCCTCATACGGCAAAGACCAGCTTCTCCTGCAGCAGCCCATTTGCCCCCTATCAAATACCAATCTCCCTTTGGAGTTACTGCACGTTGGGCTGCTTGTCTTTCAGGCACTTTGCTCTGTGCAGGCAGGGACCACCTCTAACTTGCTCTCCACTCAGCACACAGCAGGGGCTGACTAGACACTGTCTGATGAATGAGTACGCAGGTTTCTCTATGATTTTACCAAATATTCACACATTTCTAATGGCAGTACAACAATTCATTGACTGACTATATCAAGAATGATTCTCTTACTACCAGAGAGTTTTCAGTTTTCTCCTTATACATAAATTACAAAGAACAGAAGTCTTTATTTTGTTATCTATTTGGGAGAGGATTTTCAGGAATGGAATTACTGAGTCAAAGGGTATAAATTTTCAAGGTTCTTGATTTATACTGTCAAATTTGGTGAGCACCTCTGATTTTCAGCACATCCCATGGAGCAAAGTTCCCCTGCACTGTGCTGAGAATGGGTTACTGATCCCTCTCAGCTCTGGGAAGCTGGAAGCCCCAGGTGGTCAGCTCTAGCTTTCAGCCTCAAGTCCTCCAGCTGGTCCTCTGGAACCTCAGGCAGCTTCATCCATTTCTCCATGCAATGTACAAATATTATCATTTCCTATGTGGCCTAGGACCTGAAAAAGGTTGGGAGGCACTGCGTCAGAGTCCTAGTCTGACTGCATGGAAAAGTGTGGGCCCTGGAGGCATGGCTCATGTGGTTCACACCTGCCCCCATCACTTGAGGTCCCACCTCAGGCCAGTGGCCCAAGCCAGAAGTGCCTTCACCTCTGGCTCTTCCTAAAGCAAACGAATCTTTCTTCAAGATTTCTCTTAAGTCCACCCCCTTCTTTCTGTCCCTTACTGCCGCAACGATGGGTTAGGCCCTCAGTACCGCTTGCTACATTACAGTATACCACTGGTTCTGAAACTTAAGTGAGCATCAGAATCACCTGGAGAGCTTGTGAAAACACTGATTGTAGGGCCTCACCTCCAGTTTGATTCAGTAGGTCTGGGGTAAAGACAGAGAACCTGCATTTCTAACAAGTTCCCAGGTGATGCTGATGCTGCTAATCCAGGGACAGCACTGGGAGCACCACTGCAGAAGCCTGTTTACCCACTCTGATTTAGATTGTAAATTACATGTGGGCAAAAACCACGTATATTTTATTCCAAGTTGTACATGCAGGATCCAGCATGGTGCCTGGACACAGCAGACATTCAATAAAGGTTTATTAATGAATGAACTGAACGATTCTTGACCCTGTCTGTCTAGTGTCCATATTACAGTTGATTCAATCTCTCTCTTGTTTATAATCCATTAATGGTTCCCCAATAATTTTCTCAGAATTGTACCAAAGCCTCCTCATATTTTTATCTCAACACACCTCTTCCAGCTTATCCTACCCCTCCCCTAACACATCCCCAAATTGCTCATTGTTCTAAGAACAGGCAAACATCCCCCCCAGTACCTCCAATTCATCACTCAAAGTTCACTTATTGCAAGAAGCCTTCACCAACCCTTCCAAACAGAGAGTCACTTTCTTCTCTGTGTTCCCACTGAAAACACTTCTTTATAGTATTCTGCACTGGAATAATTCTCAAACATGGTTTGGAGAAACTGGTGTGTGCCAGGCATTGGGAATGAATGTTTCATGTCCTATTTCCCTATTAAACTATGAGTTCATAAGTTGTTTTTTGTTGTTTTTTTTTTTGCATTTTTATATTTCAGGGCCTAGGACAATGCCTAATATTTAGGCTATTATTGTTTGTTGACCAACTATATTAGTATATGAAGAACAAAGTGAAGGGGTGCAATGAGAAATTACCTGGATAATTTAAACAAGAGCCTTAAGCCCTCTGTCCCGAGCCCTAAATGTGTGTTCATCCTTAGATTCCTCAGCTTAAACCAACAGAATAATTATTTCAATTTTCTCAGATAATGCCTTGAAAGCAATATAGTAAAAAATGTGTCCAGCACCTCGAGTCTGGCAAAGAGCCTCTGAGTCATTCAATCATTTAGTAAATTTTTATAGAGCATCTACTCTGTCCTTCTAGCACAGACCTTTTTAAAGGTTGACTCACAATGGCCCTGCAATCCAAGCAGGAAAGCTATGCATAAAGTGCTTATAACAGTGCTTGGTATACAGTGTTTGTTATTATCATTATGCCTAACTCACAGAAGAAGGAGGCTCTGAGATGTGAAGTCACTGTATCAAGAGACAGGGCAGAAGAGCACAGGGCCACACCTGGAGGCTAAGTCCCTGCCTTCGATTTTCAATTCCCCCAAAGTCTCCATCACGAACCATGCTGGGAAAGAAAAACAAACAGAAAACAATGAAGGCCCAGACCTAGTTCTAAGAACTGGTTCGGCCTTCACTGGCTGGGTGACCGGGTCTCATGACATTTTCCGGACCTCAATTTTTCCATATGTAAAATGGGAAGGTTGGCTCAGCCACCAGGTGAACTCTGAGGGTCTTTCCAGGGCTGGCACTTCTAGGAACACTGTGCCACAACCACCTTGGAGAGACAAGGAAGTCCTGCTTTCAGTTTTCCATGGAGGAAAATGAGACTAAGAGATGAGTATTACCCCAAAGTTTATATGACTGTGACCCCAACCCAAGGACGGCGTGCACGTGGGAAAGCGGACAGCAAGATCCTAGGTCTCTGCGCTCAGAGACCACTATTCACTCCACCACCCACCACCAGTCTCTCACCCCTTCCTGACACCCACGCTCACCAATTGCAGACCCAGCCGACACAGCCCACGGGACCGCCGTGCCGGGCGAACGCGCCTGCGCCCGGGGCGTGCCCGCCAAAGCTCCGCCTCCTGTCCTTCTAGCCAATCACAAAGCCGCGCTCAAGAGGACTCGCCCACCTCACAGCAGACGCAAGTGAAAGGTGTTCCGGAAGCTTTGCTGAGGAGGGAGAACTCGGCCCTCCTCAAGATCAAAGATTGGCCTGGGCGCCAATAAGTAAAGCACCATTCCGGAAGTGCGCTCTAGGATTTAGGGAGGTGTAACTCTATCATCAAAGCCTATTTTCCGGGTTTTGAGTGTGGCGTTCCCTCCTACTGTCTGGGGCCGCCTCACTCTCAGACTAGGAGAAAGGCTGGCAGTAGTGTAACCATGACAACAGTGGGCAATGCAGTTGCGAATCTACCCTATTATTTTACAGGCTTACAATTTAAATAAATTAAAAAATTTAAACAATTAGAAAAAGGCACCTTTATTATAAAGCCCAAGACAGCCTTTAAGACATTAAATCAAACTTTCATTCACATTATTTTTTGAGCAGTAACCATGTACTAGCTACTGTTGTAGAAATTGGGAATAGTGGACAAAACACAAACATAATTCCCTGTATTTAATATAGCTCACATTCTGTCAATAAACCAATACAGTGAAACTTAAGGGGAGGTCACAGAACTCGGTAACCAAGAGAAGTGGTATTTTAATGTAATTAATTTAGAAAATTAATGCAAAATCATGGTAAAAAATTATCAAAAATTTATATAAAGACAGGATTCATCAGATGCTTTTTTACTATAGAGAAAAATTAATTGGGGAAAGTTGGAGGTCAGGAGGTTGCAATTTAAAATAAGATGATCAAGAAAGCCTCACTGAGACATTTTAGCAAAGACCTGAAGAGATGAGAGAGCTTTGCAAATATCTGGGGGAAGAATGTTACAGACAATGAAAACAACAAGTGCAAATGTGCTGAGGTGAGAGCTGCATATCATATAACTCTACCTAAGTAATAACAGTTATAGTTTATTGAATATTTAAAGTGTAGCAGATCCCATGCAATACACTGGTGATTCTAATAGTGACCTTAAGAATCTCTCAGCCTGCTCAGGATCTGCCAGGATCAACAAGGTATGATCAGTGGTGTAATGGGGGCTGAGAAACCTGTAGGAGTGCTGAGAAGGAGGGCTTCGCTGAGGTGAACTTGGAACTGAGCCTGAAGGATGAGTGGGGTTTACCAGATCAAGAATGGCAATGGGAATGGAGTAGAATGTCCAGGCAGAGAGACAAGGACAATCACAAGCATGGAATCAGGAAATGATGAACTGGTATGAGGGAAGCATGGTGTGCTTTTTAA
This sequence comes from Pteropus alecto, assembly GCF_000325575.1. Taxonomy (NCBI): domain Eukaryota; kingdom Metazoa; phylum Chordata; class Mammalia; order Chiroptera; family Pteropodidae; genus Pteropus; species Pteropus alecto. The sequence continues at coordinate 6,781,807 of NW_006441955.1, forward strand.
GCATTTTATTTTATTTCATTATTAGTTTTAAGTATATATAGTACACTGGTTAGACATTTATATAGCTTATGATTTGCATCTTCTTTTCCCACCACTCCAGTGCTTGACACACAGGTCAAAGCACTGGTTCTCAACCTTGGCTGAACTGGAATTACCATGTAACCCCTAGCCCCCAGCCCTGAGATGCCATTATCGATCTGGGTAAGCCTGGGCATCAGTCTTCTATAGTCCCCCAGCGGCCTGAGCTGGATTTTCTGGCCTTGAGGGAAGCTGCCAGACAACATAGTGGAGGGATGGGATAGATGGTGGATGCATGTTATCATCCTGACCTTACAGTTGAGGAAAATACAATTTGGGTGGACCATGCAGTTGCTATCTGCTCAACCAGCTAGGTCAGGCAGAGCTGGACTGGACCTGAGTGCTTTTGCTCTAAGAATGTGGCTCAGCCTATGCAGCCTAGCACTGTGGTGGGGGCTTTCTCCAAGGAGTGCAGTCCCAAATGTTTTACTGAGGCAATATTCCCCATGCTTCCTGCTTAGGGGTAGGAGGTGAATAATCTTTGGTGTATTTTGGGATCCAAAGTAGCCTTAGCTCTCCCTGCTCCCCGTTCACATTATTACATCCCTTCCAATCCTGGAAAAGCCAGCATCCGTCCTCTGCACCCTGAGGTGTTAATTATTTCTCAATTAGCAGTTCCCAGGCTGTAGAGCATAGTGGTGTGGAGAGGCCTAATGACTTGCTATGTTTATACACCCCACATCTTCAGAACACTTTACCAATGGTAACTAATTAATGCTCACGACCCCCTTGGGAGGCAGGCTGAGAACTGCTGCATTTTACTTCGTGTTTGCAGGAGGCTCTGTAGCCTGCAGCTGCAGAGCCTGCTCAAGCCAGCCATGGTCAGAGTAGATTTGGTCCCCACTGAGAAAGTACAGGGTGGCGGAGACCCAGAATCTAGCCTTATTGCTGCTAGCAACTCCCTATGTGACATGTCATCAATCAATTTTTCATTTATTGGGTGTCTTGATTTACAGAGCTCATTCATGGTTAATAACTCACAAATTCCCTAAAACAGGAAGGAAAAAACCCTACAGAACAAAGTATTTATTCTTTCATTTATTCATTTATTGTCATTTAACACAAAAGGACAGCATACTTGCCTTGTTGCCCTGCAGCCCTGGGGACACACCTCACCCTTAGGGCTTCTATTGGCCCCTGGCTAGGGCCCCTGGGGCAAGTATAGGTTTTGCTCTTTTCTATACCTTGAGCACACAGCTTGGCCCAGATGGAGATTAGCAAAGAGTTTTGCTTTTTGTTTGTTTTACTATATCAATCAATCAATGAATGGATGTTTTGTTTCTCCCTGAGTTCAGAGCTTCTCTGAGGACAGAGAGTCATTTCTGCATCAGGAGCCCATGGTCTGGCACAGACAGGGGCTCTGAGTGTGTATTGAATGAAACAAGTGAAGGCAGAGGTTAAAGGTGAACTCCCTGACGTCACGTTGCTCATAACTTCCTGGAGAGGCTGGCTCTCAGCAGCCTGAGGTAAGAAGCTGTGAAGAAGGAGGGAAAAGCAAAATGCGGAGGGACAAGCACTGCAAGGATGGGGCTGGTGGGATCAAGGGGGCTTCTTGGAAGATGGGAAATGGAATTGGATCTTAAAGGATAACTAGGAGCTTCCCAGGCTGACAGGCAGGATAGAAAGACATTCCAGTCGGGGGGTCAGTAAGTCACAACTGGCTGTAAGGAAAAAGAGAGTTCTGGAGCACAAGCATACCCAGGTGTCATGGAGGCACCAGAGGAAAGGCAGTGGGTGCCAGTGGGGCAGGGCCTAATGGACTAGGCTGCAAGTTTTCTTCGTCTTTGAGGCTGGTGAGACTTTTTCTATGAAGAATGATACTCCCCTATCCCCACAACATATACACACCTGTTTTGAGGCTTAGCCCAAAACAACTTCTTCTCTGAGAGAAATTTTGGACATTTTGCATTCCACTCTAGACATATTTTTGTTATAATTTTATGGCCACCTCCTCTGCTGAGGACGCTGGCCAGTGTGAGAAGCAGACCTGTAGGTAATGGAAGAGTTTTATACCAAAGAAGTACATGGGCAGTTGTGTTTCTTGGCCCGAGTGAGGTGTGAACCCGGATAGGAGGAAGAAGATGGGGACTCCTACCATGGACCAGACTGGGGCAGTGGGTGAGAGAGGAGGGGACAGACCCCAGAGAGCCATTAGGACAGTACATCTGAGGGACTCCTGAGCCCACCCTTGCCCCATTAGCCCAGCCCAATCTAGATAGACTGGACTGGAGGAGAGAGGGTAGCCTCGAATTGGAATCCCACCAGCCACTTCCTAGCTATATAACCTTGGGCTAGTTACCTCCTCGTTTCTTCATCAGTGAGACAGAAATCATAATACCACCACACAGAGGTATTCTGAGGGTTCAATGAGAGGTGTAATTGAAAGCATCTGTCCCATCCTTTAACTCATTCTGATTCTGGGAACTGCATGGCTCCGTTGCTCACCATAAGGAGAGAATCATCATCTTGTTGTCATGGAATTCCCTGCTCTGCCACTGTGTGGGACGCCAATCCTTCTCTGACTTCAGAGGCCTCTTCTCCTTGGGCCCAGAGAGTATCACTGGTTCATGGGTTTAGGGCCTAAGTATAGACTGATTAGAGGCCAGAAGGGTGCTGGGAAGATAGGCCTCTTTTTTATCAAGATTCCTCAGGATTAAAGAGTATGGTCACCAATTGTCATCATCATCATTGTTCACATTTTCAGAGCCCTTGCTATGTGCCAGGGATAATATTAAACACTTTACACCCATTTCTGATGAAATGCCTACAACAACCACATGAGGTAAAAATATCACTCTTTCATCCATTTTATAGATGAGACAACCAAGGCTTGGGTTGGATAGCTTGTCCGTAGTCAACACAACTAGTAAAAGGGGGAGATACAATTCAGATCTCAGCTCAACGGCACCCTCTTTGATAAACCTTCTTTGAAGTCCCCGCAGGCAGGGGCTCCACAATCCTCAGAATTTTGTCTGAGTCTCTCAACTGGCCCATTCTCTCTCTGAAGTGTGTGATAGCTAAGTGCGTACATTTGATGGGGGCAAACAGACCTGAGTGCAAATCCTTGCTTTGCCACCCACCTACTATATGGCTGTGGCGAGATATGCAGCCTCCCTGAGGCTCAGGTGCCTCGTCCTCCCCCATGGAGTTGTGATGAAGATGCAAGGAGTTGGCCCATGTAATGAGGTAGGTAATGAGCTCAGCACAGTGTCTGGCACATAGTAGGTCATGTAGGGCACACAAAAAGGTTCCTCTTTACCGCCATAGACTGCGAGCTCTCAGAGGGGAGGGCCTGTGTCCTGTTCATCTTTAACCCTGCCATAGTAAATCTGTTTACTATAAAAAGATTTTGTACATAGTAAATCTCAATTTCTACTTGCTGAATTAATGTCATTCTACACAATTCTCTCAATTCTTAAGAATGCCCTGCTAAAAATGCAACCAAACAAAATCTTAGCAATAGTTAATCTGACGACAACAGCCCCTCTTTGAGCACCTGCTTTGGGTTAGCTCTGCAGAGCATTGGGCACAGCTAGAAGTCTGGGGCACAGCATAGGTGCCCCAGGCCAGAGGGAATGATCAAATGTCACTCACATCTGGGAGGATGATAGAAATTGAGTTCCTTTCAATATATCTTTGACTTTTCTCTTTGGTGCAGGATTTGGATGAGCTGTGAGTGGAACAAGGTGGAGTTCATGCCTTCCAGAGCTAGTGGCTTACAGAGAGGAATACAGTGTTTGGATCCAGACAGACCTGGGTTTGCTTTCTAGTTCCTGCACTTACAGGCTGTGTGACCTGGGGCAAGGAACTTGACCCTTCTGATCTTTGGCTATACTTCAGTGAGGTCAGTAACCTTCTCGAAATGCTGTGAAGAGCAAGAAAACAACATTACAAAACAATGTAAACTAAAAGTTCTGTATAAATAGTAGTAATAGAAATACATTCAGATTATTCTTTTGTGAGATTAAGTATATAATGAGATGATGACTTTTAAGTAATTAAATGAGATTATGTATGTAAAGCACTCGAAGGGCTCCTATTAGTGCTCAGTATAGGATTAACTTTGCATCTGCTGTTCCTCCACCCAGCAGTTCTTTCCTGCCACGTCCACCTGGTTCACACCTTCAGCATTTTCAGGTCTCTGCTCAAATGGTACTTTTGCAGTCAGGACTCCTAACCTTCCCGCCTCCCAGCACTCCCAATACTCCTTCTCTGCCTTTTTTTTTTTTTAAATAACATTTATCACCATCTAACATATTAAAATTTTACCTAGTTTTTGGTTTATTTGTGTTACCTCTCCCTCAACCCAAGTAGGATGCAAACTCCATCTAGGAGGGTATGATTTTTGTTTGTTTTTTTCACTGCAACATTCCCAAGGGGCACCAAACTTTTTCTATAAAAGACCAAACAGTCGATATCCTATGCTTTACAGGACATATGGTCTCTGTCACAGTTACTCAACTCTGTCGTCGTAGCCTGAAAGCAGCCATAGAAGTATGTCAACAAATAAGTATGACTGTGTTCCAATAAAACTTTATTTACAAAAATAGGCAGTGGGCCAAATTTGGCCTGTGGGCTATAGTTTGCCAACCCCTGGTTTAGATCATTGCCTGGCACATTGTAAATCTTTATATATATTTGTTGAATGAATTAATTAGTGAATAAATGAATGAATGAGCACGTGGCAGCTGGTACAGTGCCTGGTACACAGCTGGCACTCGATAAATGCATATTCCTTCCTATTTTATACTTGTCGAGTGAACTCAAAAAGAGTCTAAAGGCTTTGCTAGAAATTTATTCAAAAGTCTTAGAGTTTGCAAACTATGAACATAGCTAGGTGAAAACCCAGATGTGTTTTGAAGAAGAAAGAAAAGAGTTATTATAGTAAAAAGTACATTCTTGAGAATTATCTGTTCTGTATTCTTAGCTGTAGTGCTGGTCCAGGATGTTATTAGTCAGATGTCAGGTGGTCTGGATACGTGAATCCTTCAGGGAGTAATCAGAGGGTTATCTGGAGGTCTAATATATGTCCAGATGTATATGTAGGCATTGATGCAGGACTGGAAAATCCAAAAGTTTTAAGTTCCCAGGCTAGTTAAGTGATTCAATTTTATATATTCCCTATTTTCCCTCTTTCCTCATTAATACATACAACAAAATAGACCACAGTGTGTTGTATTAGAGGTACAAAGAAGGTGCCAAGGGAGTGCTGAAGTGGTGGAGTCCTCCTCTTTGGATAAAGGGAGACGTTGAGGGTGTCAAAAGCTAGGCGTCCCCAGAAGTAGACCCTGAATCAAAGAGTCTCAGGCAAGCAGTTTATTTGGGAGGCGATCCCAGGAAACACTGGTAGAGGAGTGAGGAAATGAAAGAGGGGAAGGGCCAGGAATGAATACAGGGTGTGATAATGATAGAGCCGGTTGCTGTTGTGGGCAACTGGCCTCAATCCCAATGAGACCTCAGGGGGAATGTGGAATGTGCCTCGGAATGATCCTCCCCACCCTCACCCACCATGAGGCTGGGGTATTCTCCAATTTCCATTCCCCATTAGTTGAAGGCTGCTCTCAGGAGTGACAACTACCCAGTGCTTCCAATCAAGCAGAGAATTGCACGCGGGGGCTTGCAGTAAGATGGCTTCAGCAGGTACCTGGTAGGTGAGGGGAGAAGGGACATGGCAGGCACTGAAATGACACTTGAGCTGGCCTTACAGGATAAATTTCCATTTTGTTTAAGATACTGTCTTCAGGCCTTTGATGCCTAAGGCTAACCCTAACCCTAACGGGACAGCCGCTAATGCCATTCCAATGGATAGATAGCATTTTATGTCTCTGCACCCAGTTGGAAAATTCTCTGGGAAAGACTCTGATTGACCCATCTTGGGTCATAGGTCAGCTCTTGTGGTCAGGAGGTGGGGTATAAAGACTGGCAGCCCTCTGCCTCCATGCAGAGTGGGGAAGTTGCAATTCCTAGCCCAGGAAGAGGAGGTGTGCTATTACCAGCAGGGAGGGGCTCTGGGCAGATGCAGCAATAGATCTCCGCAGTACATATAGAGGTTCTTTTGTTTGTTTCTTTTACTTTGTGGATGACAAATAAAACTCACAGAGTTGCTGCAGTTAAATGAAACAATTTACATGCCAAAACTGAACAAGCTCCACCACAGAGCTATTGCCAGGTTTGGAAACATAAACATGAAAAATGCATTCAGATTTTTAAAGTGTTCAGTTTATAGAGCAACATATGTGATGATAGAAGAGAAAGTAATCATCTAAACTCCAAATAATTAAAAAGCCATTCATTAGTGCTCTTTAGCCCGCCTGCCATACAAGTCAGTGTGGAAGGACCTCAGGAAAGTTACTGAACCACTCCAAACCTCAGTTTCCTCATCTGTAAAATGGAGACAATGCTGATACATAGCTAGCTCATGAGCTTGTGAAGATTAAATGGAGTAGGGCATGTGAAATTCTCAGTAAATAGTTATGGCGATACTGATGACCGTGATTTTCTTTGACCTCCCTGTGGGAAATCTTCCTTGTTCGGTCGAATTGTTCTTCTGTGGCCACCTAGAGGCCAGCTGAAGCTTTGCCACAGCTCCACAGTTTTTGCTCACCACTGCTGCCAAGAGTATCGCCCTTCGCCTCTCCTCATCAAAATTAGAGAGATCGTATTCCAGGCAGACCTGGGAGGTAGGAAAGGTGCTCCAGGCAGGCGGAATAGGGTGTGCAGAGGCAGGAAGCGGGAAGCAAGGACAAGGAAGAGCCTGTGTGATGTGCAGCCTGGAGTGGCTGCCCATGGGCAGGAATTGAGGAAGAAGGAGGGAGCTGGCTGTGCCCCTAACCCCATCAGCAATCCTTGCCAGTGACTTCAGCCCCACGGAGATGGGGAGGGTTTCTCACTGGAAACATGCCTGCCATGTTGGGGATCTGTTTCCATCTGCTCATTTTACTGCTGAGTTGTAAAGTGCTAAATGTCATTATCCTCCCCTTCCTTAAACAAGAAAAAAGTTAACAGCCTGAGAAAAGGAGATATTTCACTTCATTTGGCATCCAGCCACCATTATCCACACAGGGTGCTCCCTTGGGGCCTGATTAGAGACGGGAAAAGGCCTGCTCTGTTCTGCTTTCAGCTGCAAGCAGCCCCTCTGTGCAGGCTCCTGCCTGGGCCCTGACAACTGCAGGCCAGGTCAGAGCTCAGCCTGGCCATTGGCAGAGTAGGCAGCCACCTTTTGAAGAACTCAAACACCATACTAGGTACAACAGAAAGAGAATGGGAGTCAGAAGAAAGTGACTTATTTAAGGTCAGCATGATTATTAGGGTCTGTTCCGTGTGGTCCCAGAAGCTGAACTTGAATCAGGAGATAAAACCACAGAAAAGAGGATTTCAGCTCAATAGGAGAAGCTCAGAAGACAGACTAGTTGAAAATGAATTGATTTCTTTCAGAGGTAGTAAGCTGCCCATCTGCCAGACATGTGCAAGTAGCTCAGGACACTCACTGTTGAGAGGAGTCCTACTTTAGATGGAGAGGCTAGAAGAGGTGATGACTAAGGTTCTTTCCAGCTCTGAGATTCTAAAAATCTATAACTGAAAAATCTCACCTGTTTTCACGATCTTTAACATGCCTTGCTCACAGCGGCTAAACATGAGTTCCAGTTGCCTGATGTTGGCTGTTAGTTAGATGCAGAGGAAAGAATAGGCAGGAAGCATGAGGTGTGATTTATCTTCATTACTCTGATTATGAGGTCATTAGGCTTTTAGTCTGTAGTGCTCCCCTAAGGATCTCCTGCTGCTTTAGCTGTGTGACAGACAGTTGTTCTCCCAGCTGCCCAGTGGGCAGGGGTGTTCCACAGGGCTCAAAATTGTAATTACATGAAGATCAGCCACCCATTAGTCTCCCCCTACCAGCCAGAGCCACAGTCCTGGGAGACTGCCAAGGCCTGGCCTCAGCAGTGGCTTGCTGAGGTGAGGTGGCCAAGGACAGCCCCAGGGACAGCCATTCTCTCCTCCCCACTGGGCCGGGGAAAGGCAACTATCACAGAATGTGTATGTCTGGTTTGGAGGGGGAGAGGTAGCCAGCTCTGCCAGCTAAAATCTTCCATAGTTTCCCATTGGTGTCCCCAGGTCCCTACTGTGGCCCACAAGCCCCTGCATAACCTGCTCTGCAGGGTCTAGCCTGTGAGCTCCCTGAAGGCAAGGACAGGTCTATTTTGTTCTCCTTTGGAGCCTCAGAGCTTGGCACTCAACCACTACTTCTACGTATTTGTTCAGTAAAGGAATGGAAGGCTTGTAGTCCTCCTGGACTTGACAGAAATAAACTTGGCAAAGGAGGCAGCCTTGAAAGGGCAGAGACAGTGGCCCACAAGTCAGGAAGTGGGATTCGAGTTTGCATCTGTCATTGAGTCATTGCTTGACCTTGTCCAAGTCTCCACTCTTTTGTCTCAGTTTCTCATTTTAGGTCTCAGTTTCCTAATTGTAGAATTGGAGAATTGGCCTAAGGCTGGAGAGGAGGCAGAAAGAAAGCCCATGCTTTCTGGTTGAGCTCTGGCCTCAAATATCCTTAGGATGCAGACCTGGCCCCAACCTCAAAACTGTGGACTAGTGATGGAATAACCTGTTTGGGACTAAAGTAGTCATGTGAATTTACTCAGTTCAACTGCTGTGAATTTACTCAGTTCAACAACCCAAACTGAGCCTGTCTTTGTGCCAAGTTCAGTGTAGGACCCTGGGGCCGAAACAGTTGTGGTTCCTGCTATAAAGAATCCAGGGTTGGGGTGAGGGCGGGAAATAGACATGACACAATTATGATCCAAGGGGAAGGAGTAAATGCAATACAATGCAACACAATGCCCTGAGAGCTCTCCATGCACAAAAGGGAGTGATTAATGAGAGCTGGGAGGATTTGATAAGACTTCCTAGAGGAAGCATCTTTGAGCTGAGCACTGGGAGAGAAATCATAGGAAAAAAACCCAGCAGAGGGATAAGATGTACAAAGGCACAGAGGAAAAGCAGTTTGGGAACAGAGTGCACTGGGGGGAGAGGACAGGGCAAAGGAACAGGTTGAGTTGGTGATCACCAACCCAATTCTAGACCATAGATGACACATCTCCCAGGAAGGACTGTTTTAGCAGGCAGCACAGAATTGGGTAGGTCTGATGCAAATCCTGGCTCTTCTCATCCTTATCTGTGACCTCGGTCAGTGTCTCAGTGTCCTCACCTGTAAAATGAGCATGATAACGCTACTCCCCAGGGCTGTGGAGAGAATTACAAGTATGAAGTGCCTAGCACATAGGAGGCAGTCCTGGAAACGGGGTTTCCTATCTCTTGGCTTTTGGTCAATAGCCGGAGAGAAGCTACAGCAGGTGTTTGTTAGTCATTTATATGATCAGTGTGAATGAGATTATCAGAAAGAAAGTTTATTAAAAAAGTTTAACAGGAGGAGGCAATTCAGGGAGAAATGCGTGACCTTGGGAATGGGAAAAGCAAGGAAGGAAACAAATTGAGAAGCCTGGGAAGCAAACTTCACTAGCTTCTCAATTTTGCCAGCAGACTGCCATGAATTTAATTTGTCTGTTTGGGGAAGCAGGTGAAGAAAGAGATGGTTTCCTGTCCTAGGGAATGTCACAGGTCACAGTTGTGGGTGGAGAAGGGATAAGGGGAGAAGTGGACAGGGATCTGTGTGCCGCTTGCTGTCGAGTCGCCTCCTGATTCAGCTGCAATGAAGGTGAGAGGGAGGAGGGAGAGACTGTCACTGCCCACAGCAGTGAGCCATAATGAGCCATGAGGTAGAATCTGGAAGTCTCAGGGTGGCCTCCAAGCTCAGGTTTCACAAGTGCTTGGATTGCCACCATTAGACTTAGAGTATTATCCCAATGGATATCAGCGCCTTGTGTGACAGGCGACACAAAAACACTAATGCTTTAGTGTTAATCAGTTTATTGGTATTTTTCCAAACCTGAAAAACGCTGACAGAAAGTTTGAGATACAAGGGAAGGGAGGCTAGGAAGTGTGATCCTGGGCAAGCCACTTCCCTTCGAGGGCTCTCAGTCTTCCCATCTGCACAATGAGAGGGTTGGAGTGTGTGATCTCTACGGACTGCACTTCTCAGTCCGTTCTCCATCTGCCATTGGAGATGTGAGAAGCAATGCAGGGGTGCTGGCCTATCCCTGGTTAATGCCTGAGGATCAGGGATATGAGCAAAGCAGTGAGTATAACTCTTTAAAGAAAGAATTAAATATATGCAAAATAAATCACAAACCATTATGGGGTCTTGCCATTGCAGCTATGAATAACTAGCTTTTGTGGAGTCTGGCAAGAGCTTAATCTGGAATTTTAAGTTAAGTTAGTTTTTATAGGTAGGGCCACACGAATCCAGGATGGCCATTCTAAGATTTGATGGCAATCAGAGTCTAAGTCTTTAACAATAAAATTCGACATCTAAGATTCTATGACTATGATTCCAAGAGTGTAAAATTCCAACGTTTTCTTCATTCTCCTGTAAAAGGTTCAAGACTGAGCACAGAAGGCATTTCCTGATGGGTGGGGCACCTGGGTTCCCAGAACAGGTAAGCCAAACAAAGGTTCTAGTGATGGGCTTTATTCCAGGTTGTCTGAGGGCCGTGCAGCCCATGCTGAGCATAGATGAAGCTTGCTGGAAGACCGCTAGCCAGGTAGGAAAGAGCTCTGGGCACACAGATGTAGACCATAGCCTTGGCCCTTACCTGCTCACTGTGCAGCTTTGCCCTCTGCTCTAGCCATGGCTATTCTGGCTGCAGGACCCAAGACCCATTCCAGTCAGTTTAAGTAAAGAGGGATTTATTATAAGGATAGAGTGTGGCTCATGGAATTCAAAGACAGGCAGTCAGGCCTCAGAGTCGCACTGGAAGCTAGAAAACTGCCACAATGGTGGCAGTTATCTTCTGTATTTCTCAGGAGACGCACAGACATCTTATTTGCTCTGCACATTTCTGGCCTTCAATCGGCAGTTTCCCAGGGGTCTCTTGTGTCTGCACCCAGCCTCCCTTGCTCTCCCGAATCAGATCCTTCTTTCTCAGTGGGCATGTCAAACTGCCCTACTGTCTCAAGGTCCTCATTCCGATTCCAGAAAGAGAATCTGATTGGCTCCACTCACCAGCCAGCTGATAGCAGGGCCATTTCCAGCGCCCAGACCTGGTAATCAGCTGTGGACAGGGCCTCAACGTCCCTCAGAAGGAGAATGCGCGGCGGCCCCGCGGAGCTCCCGAGCCCTCGCCATCGCGTTCCATGGTCTCAAAGAGCAGCCGCACCAGCGCCGGGCGGCCCTGGGCCACCAAGGCCCGGGCCAGCCCCAGCACTTCCTCCGTGTGACCGCGCCACACTCGCTGCAGCTCCTGGCGCAGGCGCGCTGCCGGGTACTTGCCCTGGGCGCAGCGCAGCCAGGCGTCCACCTCGCGGCCCAGCTCGCCGTCGCTCAGCTGCGCCTGGCTCCACTGCGCCAGCAGAGCCTCGAGCAGGCAGCCGAAGCCCTCGGTGTGGCTGGAGCCCGTGTCGTCCAGCTCCACCGCACGCTTGAAGCAGGCAGCCGCGTTGGCCTCCTCGCCCTTGATGCGTAGGCACTTGCCACGCAGCAGCTGCAGCTCAGGCAGCATGGCACCCAGCTCCGACTCGCCGGCCTTGGCTAGGAAGACCAGAGCCTGGTTCAGCGCGGCCTCGTCCACTGCCAGCATCTCTTGCACCGCATCTACGCCCATGTAGTAGTAGACCTGGGGTGGGGCAGTGAGGTGAGCCTTTCTTCCCCAGTCGTGGCTGCTTCCTGATCATTCTGTTCCCACACTTGCTTTTTAAAAAATATAATTCATTCATTCCCAACCTCCCTCCTTTGACAATTATTTACGGCAAATTTTGGTCTCCCTCCCCTAGAAAAAGAGAAACAGTACTCCTTCCAGCCCCACCACTCTTGGCCACATAACATTGAGCCAGGCAATTTCTGGGCATCAGTTTTCTCGTGTAAAATTATGATCTTGTCACCTCTTGGTAATCATCTCCTCTGGATAAAGAATGATGGCCCATACTTTCTGAGTGCTTAGAAAGATCAAGGCCTTGTTCTAAAAGCTGTACATGTATCGTCTCATTTAATCCTCACCATGGCTACAGAAGGTGAGTACCGTCATGGGGCAGGGCCATGCCCCCGTATTCCTCCCTATGTCCTCAGTTCCCAGGCCTGGTCTGGCAGATAGTAAATAGGTTCTTACTAAGTCATGGGCTAACCAAGTCAAGAGACTGCCTTACCTGGCCGATGTCCAGGTAGATCTTGAGGCCTGGGCACACCTTGACCACTTCCTCGAGGTCAGCCTTGGCGCAGGCCAGGTGATTCCTGTCAGGCATGCCTCCGAGCCCCATCTTGGCCCGCTCCAGGTCGTGTAAGTAGGCTCTGATGTGGACCTGCCCACAGAGTCAGCTCAGTGACGATGCTCCAAGCAAGGACCCCCATCCTTCTTTCTACCCTAAAGGAAGTCAGTCTTTTTCTTAACAGCAACTCAGAGAGGTTCTGTGGTGCAGCAGAAAACCCCTGAAACTGAGACCCAGGAGTCCTAGGTCCTAGTCCTGTGCCAAACTGAGCTAGCCACTCCCCTTTTAGGGCTTTAGTTTTACCCCGCCTGTACAATGAGGGGGTTAGATGAAGTAAGAGCCCTTCATCCATTCACCAGTTCGTTCAACAAATATCTTTTGAGTGCTTACCATATGCCAGGCCCTGCACTAGGTACTCGGGGTGCAATGGTGATAAGACAGATGAAGTTACTGCCCTGGTGGAACTTAACATTCCAGTAGGGAGATAATCATGAACAACAAGTAAACAGTACCATTTCGAGTGGTAATAAGTGCGATAAAAAAATAAACAGGGTGAAGGAATCAAGGTGATTAGGGGAGGGGGTTATTTTAGCTAGGATGGCAGTGCCGATTTTGTGAGAGTCCAAGTAAGCAGGCAGTTTGGGAAGAATGGCAGGTGGCTCCAACTTACAGGCATCAAATTACAAATGATTCCAGACCCTCGCTTTCACCCCCACTTTCTCCCTTTTTCCCCACACTAAGAGAGCATCATGAGGTGAGGGATTGGGGATGGAAGCTCTGGTTTTGTTGCCAGTTGGACTTGGCTAAATTCCAACCCCTCCCCCCTTATTAGCATGTGAGTTGCAGGCGGTTTCTCAACCTCTGTGAGCCTCATTTTCCACATCTGAAAAATCAGTACACTCATATCTTCCTTAAGGAGTCACCATGACGATTGAGAGAACATAGTCTAGCCAGGACCCAGTACATGAGTTCATTTGTTCATTCATTCATTCAACAAATATTCATCGAGTGCCTGCTATGTGTCAGGCATTGTGCCAGGCACTGAAGGTACACTAAAGAGCAAAATGACAACATTCCCTGCCCCCGTGGAGCTTATATTTTATAATACATAAGCAAATAGAATATTAGAGAGTGATAAGTGCTAAGGAGAAAAAGTAGACCAAGAAAGGAGGACATAAAATGCTAATGAGAGGTTGACATTTTCACTAAGATGGTGCTCAAAGCTCCTTTTCATTAAGACCTTAGGAAGGGAGGGAGGAAGCCAATAGGACATCTGGGAGAAGAGCATTCTAGGCAGAGGTCCTGAGGGGAGATCTTGCCTCAGGAACAGCAAAGAGGCCAGGGGGGCTGGAAGAGAGGGAGCTGAGCGAGAGGTGGGCAGAGGGATGTGTGTTAGATGTTACTTTACTTAGTCTTCTGACAACTTTTAAGACAGGTGTTGTTATCCATAGCTTCCAGATTTGGAAACGGAGGCTTGGAGGGGTACGTGGTTTGCCCCAGTCCTGGAGTGGTGAGTGGAGAGGTCAGATTTCAACCCAGGTCAGTGTGACTGCACTGGGTACTAATCAAGAAGAGGCTGCAGGTCATTGACCAGGTCATTGACCAGGTCATTGTAGAAGGGAGGCCTGCAGTGGACGGGAGGCTCCTTCATTCTTTCACTCTACGATTGTATAGAACACAAATTGTGTGCCTTGATGACTCCTAAGCTCCTTTCTGCCGCAAATGCTCCATTACCTTTGGGCTCTGGCAATAGGGTCTTGGCTCCTGGCCCTTGTTCTCTGGTGTCTGATGGTAGGAGGAGCTGGAATTAGAGGTTGACTCACCTTGGCCCTTGTGCAGTATGCCTGCCAGTTGAGCTCTGGATCTCGTAGAACATCCAGAGCCATGTTGCAGGTGCCAATGGCCATATCCTGCTTTCCTAGGAAGTGGAAGATTTTGGCCAGGCGATTCAGGATGGGGGGTTGGTCCTTGGCAATCTCGATGGCCTGGGTACGGGAGGAGGGTAAGAGCGAACCATTTGTCTGGTTGTTTGTAAGAACTGGATAAATGATGCCTGACTTTCAGGAACCCCATCTCTGGATAGAGCCATGTCACTTCAATGCTCTTATTCCCCATATCCACCTACCAGTAAGCTCAGTCTTATCATGCAGCCCAACACTTTGAGGTACAACTCACTGGTACTTAATTCTCAAGAACTCGACTCACTGCCATGCTCTCTGCCATGTTCATGGGTCACATCCAGTGAATTCCTCCAGACCCCTCTTCCTCAGACACATCTAGCGCCTGCTCCCCATTTTCCTGGGGCAGGTGGGAGGAAGGCCCAGAATCAGCCCCTACATCCCCCGTACTTATGCAGTGCAGTGTTTCTGCCTGGGCCCACTTACCCCCTAGTACTGATGGCTGTCTGTCCTGTGTGTCCAATCGGTACTGATGGCTGTCTGTTCTGTGTTTGTTGCTGCCTCTGAAATGGTGGGCCCAGCCCTGGCACAGAGTAAGTTCTCGAGGAGGGGCAAAGGCACCGTGTTCGTTAGATTGGACACAGCTCTCAGAAGACTCATGAACCACTGTTTATGCTCTGCTCTATTTTAAGATCTCTCATTAAGAAATTACCCATCACCCACCAGTAAACATTAGGGACGTGCCCCACGCAGGGCACTGTGCTGAGTGCACAGGTGAAGTAAATGAATATCACAGGGTCCCCAGCGTTCAAGAAGGACTTCAAAACTGAACTGAATGTAAAAACTGCCACATAAACAAGGTGCCAAGAATAAGGGTTGAACATTACTTTCCAGTTTACAGTGAATAGTTTGTCTGCCACCTCCTTTGAGTCGCTCAATCTCCTAGAAGGTAGGCAGATCACATAATTAACAGATGAGGAGGCTGGGAGATGAAAGTGATTTGCCTTAGGGGCACATGGCCTGTGGGCAGAGCCAGCTACAACCACCCATCCTCTTTCCACTGGGCCATTGCACGTGGGAAGGGAAAATGCAAACCAAAGCCTGCTGGGGCTATGCCTGAGGGTATATCTGGGAAATGGTGTGTAGATTAGAAGACAAACCTGGAGACAGGTGGTGGCCAGACTGGGCCTGGGGAGGGTCTGATTCTTAGGCAAAGAGGACTAAAGATTAGGTTGCACTTAAAAAAAAAAAATTGTTATTATTTATGCCTGCAGCATCTGGTCTTCCTAGGTGGTCTCCCATGCAAGTACTAACCAGGCGCAACCCTGCTTAGCTTCCGAGATCAGACATCGGGCTTCTTCAGGGTGGCATGGCCGTAGACCATGGAGTGTGGCTCCACTGGGGTGTGAACCCAGGACATTGTGCGTGTAAAGCAGACGTGCTAACCACTGTACTATGGAACCACGTCCGCACTTTTGTTTTGGACGAAGAGAAAGGTCGGGAGTGTTCCTAGGTGGTCTCCCATGCAAGTACTAACCAGGCGCAACCCTGCTTAGCTTCCGAGATCAGACATCGGGCTTCTTCAGGGTGGCATGGCCGTAGACCATGGAGTGTGGCTCCACTGGGGTGTGAACCCAGGACATTGTGCGTGTAAAGCAGACATGCTAACCACTGTACTATGGAACCACGTCCGCACTTTTGTTTTGGACGAAGAGAAAGGTCTGGAGTGAGGGCACTTCCTGGTGGGCACACAAGGGGCGGCGGGGCGGCGGGGAGTGGAGGGTGACACCCAGAGAAGTAGTGAGTTTCAGGAGAGGAGGCTGGGGTGTCAGGCTCTGTCCCAGTTTGGAGAGTGGGTGTGGATGGGGACACGTACCTTGCCAAAGCAGTCCAGGGGGTCGGTCCCCGAGTACCCGCAGTCATGGACACCCATGGGGGTGGTAGAGAAGGTATCCTTCCTCTCTAGCAGCATCCCGAGGTAGCACCAGGCCAGAGCTGGGGTGAGGGGTAAGAGAAGGTCTCTAGGAAGCAGCAAGGAGGAGAGAGGGAGGGGAGCCAAGAGGAGGGAGGGGGCCAGCTCCCCCAAGGTGTCAGCCCCAGAAAGACAGAGGGAGAGTCAGCGGCATGAAACCATGGAAGGCCACCCAGGGTCCAACCAAGAGAAACAAGGTAGAAAGAGGGGACGTGTGAGTGCATGGACGAACACACAGCAGTGCTTAATCTGTGTTTACTGCGTCACTTAGGGGACCTCCCTGAAGGTGCACAGCTCCTTTGACTCTGACTCTTCGCCAACCCTGAAGTCCTAGTCCCTGTCCTAGCTGTGTGGCCCTGCAAAAAAATGACTTGGCTCCTCTCCAGCACAGTCTTCATTCCCACCCAGAAAGTGGGGATGAGAGGCCGGATGGAGGAAGCTCTTACATTCTAGGCCTCGAGGCACACACTTGGATATATGCAGTTTCAGTAATTTGTGATTGGTGTATTCACCTGTGCAAGGCGTGTGAGCTCCTTGAGATGAACAAGCGAGTATATGAGACAGAGGGTGAGAGAGAGAGAAACAAGGTCCCCAAAAGGGAGGCCGTACTAGAGGAGGGGACAACGATAGAGACAGGTGCAGGGAGAGGCTCGTCTCCCACCCGTCCCCAAGATCCCTACCTCGGTGGTGGGGGTCGGAGGACTTGAGAACTTGCCGGAGCAGGGCCAGTGTGCGGTTGAAGGCAGGCAGCCTCTTCTGCTCCTCAGTGTCCAGCTCCAGGAAGATGCCATCTAGTCTGTGGCCGAGAAGAGGATGCAGCTGGTAGGTATCCCCTTCTAGCTGTCCCCAGCATGCTGTAAGTCCTCCCCTCCCCAGGCCAATGGCAGGGAGGGGAACTCGGGGAGCCCTTGCCATAGAGATGAGTTCCAGGCCACACCTCCCCCCCGCATTTTGTGCTCTCCCTTCCCAGCCTGACCTGATGAAGAGCGTTGCCATGGTGAAGTACCAGCCTCTTTTCTCCTCCATTGGGATCTAGGGAAGCAGAGAAGGGCCCGTTCTACTGTTATTGCGGGGCTCAGGCCGTGGTTCATACGTTCCTATGCTTTCTGCAAACCCTGAGAAGCAGTCAGTACAAGGGCTTTGGCCTTAACGCCCTTGGTATAGTCCTGGCTCTGTCATTGACTGGGCAGGTGGCCTTGGGCAAGTCACTTCACTTCTCTGACCACAGAGGATTTGACGCGATAACCTGTGGGAATGCCCCATGTGAGGAGGCCAACACAGTGTGAGTGTGGGATACATTCCCTCCCCTCCTGTCTTGCTCCCCAAGCTAAGCTCCCCTCCCCTGGCTCCCTACCTGTGCTCTGCATCCCCCCACACTGGAGCCCACACTCCACTGGCCACCTTCTCTTTTCCCCACCATCCACCCACTTCTCCCCTTTGGTACCACCCTTCAGCTCCCACCTTCCCGAGAAAGCCCCTTTAGCATGCTGAGTGATTTCAACCAAAACCCAGGACCCCCCTGAGCTGTTTCCCATTGTTATTCTTGCCAACCTTCCTGTGCATTTAGACTGACTTGGGCACCAGATAAAATATTTATGCCATTATTTATGGGAGTAGCTGCTCCTGCCTCGAGAAGGAATTTTAATGAAAACCAATAAAACCCCTAGTGCATATCAGCAGCTCTGCTTCGGGCTCCGGCCCCTCCCTCTGCATTCATCTCCCTCCGATGATCTCCAGGGTTGATTCTGCTCTCAGCAGCCCCCGCCCCCCACCCGCCCCAATGCTGCCTCCTCAGCTTAGGATCCCCATCATCCCTCCACCCACTCTCAGTAGCCAGGGTGAATGCATTCAGTCCAGCCAGCATTTCTGGGCATCTACGGTATGAAGCCCTGTGTTGGGTGCTGTGGGGATGTGGAACTGAATGGGATCTGCACCCTGGCCCAAATGGGCTCACAGCCTGGCTGGGGAAACAGAGCCAGCCATAAATAATAGGGCTTGACTAAGTGCCTGCCTCGTGCCGGGATCTTGACACTCATCATCCCAATTTCACAACAACTTATGAGGTAGATGTCATCCCCATTTTACAGAGAAACACGTTGAGGCTCATAGAGGTAAAGTGACTCGCCAAGCTAACACAGCATGTGAGTGTCAGAGCTGGGATTCGAACCCCTTTTATTAGGCTCCAAAGCCCATGCTCCCATCACCACACTGGGTTGCCAATAACTATAATAGGAGACAAAGTTTGATCAGGGCCCTGAAAGGGATGCAGACAAATGCGGCAGGATGGAAAGGCCATCCCAGCCAGAAGATTCTGAGCTCTTGCAGAGGATGGGCTGTAAGGTGGGTCTCGAATAGCGGTGGCATTTCAGAGGGCGGGATGGGGGGACAAGAGAATTCTAGATGGAAGGCTCAGCATGGAGATGTGGTGAGCGTGGAGCATGGTGTGTGTAAATGGGGTGTGGGCTGAGCTAACACCAGCAAGTTATGTTGCAGCTGTGCTAGGGCAGCCATGGATGAGCTTGGAAGGAGGAAGAGAGGAAGGGGACCTGATCCCACTGAGTGAGCCCAGGCCCATGCCAGAAGACCAAAAGAGACACCACAAATTGCATTTCTCAGCCACGATTCCCCAAGTATCTTCATGTGTGGCCCAGGCTGGGTAGTGGGGACAGGAGAGGAAAGGCAGGCCTTACTTTTAGGAGCTTCCTGTCTGGCAGGAAAGTCAGCACCAAAGACACAGAGTAAAGGAAAGCCAGGGGTATGGGAGGAGGTACCCTACATGATCCAGGGGTATGCCAAGGCTTCCAGAGAAGGACAAGCTCGAGCAAGGTTCTCAAGGACAAGTAGGAACCACCCCAGTGGATACAGTAACAGAAGGCATTCCACATGGAGGGGACAGCATATGCAAAAGTAAACATAGTATGTTGGCAGCTGCATGCAGCCCCAAGTGGCCGGAACCCCAGCTGTAAGGAGTTGAGGGATGAGCCAGTAGGGGTTTACCAAGAGGGGCTCTTGAGTGCCAGGCTCAGGATTTGTAGCTCATCTGCGGGGCAGCAGGGCAGCAAGGAGCCATAGATCCAATACCAAGATCCAATGTGTTTTTATATTCACATCGCCTTGGAGAGTAATTCTGTTACTTAGGTGGGAATATGTGTGGGCGGCTTTAGCTGGGAACAGAGCTGTCTAGAGGGGAGAACGGCAGGTCCCAGGGGTTAAAGGGTATCCTTGAGAGCTCAATGAGGAACACTGGCTAAAGCAAAAGGCTGGGGTAAGCTGCTGGATAACCTTACCTGCTGCACCTACACAGGACCTGGGACAAGGGAAAGGAATTCAGATTCATGGGTCAACTACTGTGGGCCAAGCTGGCTGAAGACCTGGACATAACGTCAGTGCCTGACCATGGAAAGACTGAAGGCATGTGTGTCTCAGGTTCTTTGGCTGCTCATGGGCATGATCTCATGACCTCTGACCCCATGCCCACTTTGAGGCTGGCCAAACCGAGTCATGGTAGGGAGAGATAGAGCCTGTTTCCTCTCTGAGGCTCCTGACAAGGAGGTATAGCCACCAGCGAGAGCAGGCATAGAGACATGGTGGCTGTAATGCAAACAGCAGAGGCTCAGGTGGCTGGCCCTGGGTGGATGAGTTACCCGTCAGGGCTGCTTCTCCATCTGCATAGGGGGATAATAATACAGGTCTCACAGGCATTGTGAAGCAGTGCCCAGCTTGGAGCACTTGTTCCATTAATGTTTGCCCCCTTTCTCCTGGTTTGGGTTAAAGCTGAACAGAGTTAGGGGTGTCTAGGAGGCTGCTCTGTCCACTGTGACCTCTTTCGGTTCCCTATGAGACAATGAGGTCTCAGGCCCTCAGGCCCCAGGAGTTCAGAGGCATCCTGCCTAACCCCACTCCCCACCCCCTGCTGTGCTCCTACGGCCTCAGATCTCCTAGGGTCCCCAGCACCTTTCTCTCCTCCACAGGTCCCAGGGTTGGAGAGTAATGTGGTGTCCCCAGGGCTCTCTCTGGTTCATAGCTACTCTCTTGTCTGGTATTCAGGCTGCAAGAAATTAAATTATGTGCCCCAAATCACACAGTTAATACACGACAGAGCTGGGACTTAAACTCATGGCCTCATTGTCCTAGCTCCAACCCTTGTCCGCAACACTCAGTTATCTTGATCAATCTCTTTATTATATCTCTGAGTACACTAAGACCACAGAAGTGAAGCAACTTAACCAACAGTCACACAGTAGTTAGTATCGGCTTAAAACCTAGTGGTTTCACCACCACTCTAAGAGTCTGGTTATGGTTTGAACTAAGCAAGCAATACGACCTACCACCTGGTGGCAGTATGTTTGAATGGCAGGGGCAACTCCACAGAGTTTACTCTCTTCCCCATCCACTTGAAGACTAAAACTGATTTTCGGAAAAGTGGCTAGCTGACTGACATCTATATGACAAACCTCAAACATAGTCCCTCCTCAGATTCCTGCTTAAGAGTTACATTTGCAGGAGGGCTTATAGGGTTGCATATATAGAACAGATCTGGTCTGAAGCCTTGCTGTGCCTGAGGTTTAATCCTCTACTCCTGTGATGAAGCTGGTAGAGGCTGTTCACTCTGCTGCACAAGTTTGGCCCTAAAATGGCTGTCTCTTTAAAAATCCTTCTGGTTGTAACTGAAGCAGCAGCTGAAGCTGTTACCAGGGGCAACCTGGCAAGCCACAGTGCGTTAAATTAAATTAAACAGGCCTCTGACTGCTCCCTCCCCTCCTGGAGGAGGGAGGGGCTGTTCTACCTCTCTCCAGGAGAATAAAGTTGCTGTGAAACCTCTTACACGGCAAGGAATTCACTTTCCGAGTTGATGGCTCCCAGAGGCAAGATGTTTGGAGGCAGCCTAAGAGGGGCTGAAAGGACCTCTGCCAGAGACGGCGTGTTTGCTTAAGGCCTGCCTGGTGTGGGATCTGGGCAGGACGCCCCACTCTTTTTCTCATTTCGTCCTCATCATGACCCTGTGAGCTCGGGGTTCTACAAGAGGGGGCTGGCCAGCGTGTGAGTCGGCTGGAGGGGTCTCAAATTAGGCTGCTGCTCCAGCGGCAGACCTTTGGGAGGGGACTGGGCAAGGCCCAGGCTCCAGCTCTGACCCTGGAGTGAAATCCTTAGATGTTGGTGCTAACCTCTTGCTTGAGGGGTTCTCAGGACATTTCTCAGCCCCTCTGAGGCCCTCACTATTATTTCCCTCATGTTAGAGATGGGGAAACCGAGCCTTGAAGAGGCAGAGATTTGCCTACTTAACCTGATATTTCAGGCCAGGTTTCTCTAACTTCCGGTTCATGTTTTTTCCCACAACACCTAGCTGTAAGTGTTTGTACAGTGCTTATCATTTACAAAGTGCACTCCCACAGATCCATGTGATCCTCAGAACATCCCGTGTGGTATGCAAAGTGGCTTAGCATTACCCTCTTAGTACAGATGGAAAAACTGAGGTGAGATGATGTCCTCGAAGTCACACAGTGAAAAAGCCCGGACTGAATCCTGGAAATGGTGCTTTTTTTTTTTCTTTTCTTTTTTACTACACTAAGAATAGCAAAAATAAAAATTTTAAAGAATTTTTATAAGAGTTTATTTGAGCCAAACTGACAACATATGCCAGGGAGCAAGATCTCAAATGGTCCAATAATAGCAAATTTTATTGAGCACTTGCTACGTACCAGGCACATAGTTTGCATGCGTTAACACATTCGACTCTCTCTAGGGTTACTTACGAGGTAGAGACTACGATTATCCTGACTTTACGGATGAGGCAACTGTGGCCCTGCACCCAACTACCCTAAACTAGTGGTTCTCAAAGTGTGGTCCCTGGACCAGCAGCATCAGTATCACCTGGGAATTTGATACAAGAGCAGATTCTTGACTTGCTGAATCAGAAATTCTGGGAGTAGGGCCCAGCAACCTGTGTTTCAACAGGCCCTCTGATGCACCCTTGTTTGAGAACCACTGCACTAGGCTCTCACTGTACCACACTGTGGGGAGCCGAGTCAAAACAGGCTGGCCAGTGGATCTCTTTTAAGTGAGCCAAAGCATCAGAAATTGTGATCCTCTAGGTGACAAAGGTGGGTGACCTGGTAGAACTTGCAGAGACTAGTAGGATTAGAATAAGCCATTTCAGAGAAGGTTTTTGTTAACTTGGAGGCACAAGGATGGATCTTAGCCATTCCATTTATTTCAAAAGGTGGCCCCCAAAGAAGGAAATGTTGGGGTCTTGGTTATTTTAAAGGATTTCCATAGAAGATCTTTTAGTATATAGCAATGGCTTACGATTCTTTGTGCATCTGAACAAGTTATACAGAGACTTCGTTAGTTCTTAAGGAAAATATTTGCCTTGCAATTTGAACTTTGCCCGTGATGACGCTGTTTTCTACATTTGGGAGTCAGTTCCTGAGAGCTGACTAATCTTCTCTCAGGGGAGGGGGAATGAGAAGAAGGAAAGAGAATGAAGATTTCTTGAGCATTGACTATCCACTGGGCAATTTAGCGCATCATGGCACTGAATCCTTATAACAGTCTGAGAAGGTAGTAAATGCATCTTCCTCCTTTTACTGGCAAGGAAACAGAGGCTAAGAAAAAAGCTGTGGACCAGCCCAGCCCCACAGCTCAGGGTGGAAGTGCCAAGATTCAAGTTCAGATCTGCCTCCCTCCAACGCCCTCATTCTTTCCACCTCATCACACTGACCCTGTGAAGGCTGACACTGCAGAAAGAAAAGTAGCAAGGTGGCAGGCCTCAGGAATATATTCTTCCTGCACAACCGGAATGTCCTCTGTAATGACACAGAGCAGTCTCCCTGCTCCGAATACTAAGCCCTGCCCCAACCCCACCTGGGCCGGCCCTGCCACCTGCGGTGCCATGTACAGGAAGGCAAGGGCAGCGGCTTTCTCCTCCCCAGCTCATTCCTTCCTCAGCGGGTGTGGGGAGTAAACGGATGGGACTGGAGACCCACCCTTGCCTCTACCGCCTTCAGAGATCCTAGAAAGGCCACTGGCCCAGCCTGGGTCTCAGCTTCTGCACCTATAAACAGGGATGATCCACTTGGCCTGCCTGTGTCACAGGCCTGTTAGTGGGGTGCTCAATTTGACTGGGTGGAGGAGATTCGAAGGCTGTGTGTTATGCCATGGAAGTAAGTCACCAGTGTGTCCCTTTTTTGGGTTCCCTGGATGGTTCAGTGTGAATCTTAAGATTTGAGCAAATTGACTGCAGTTCCTTGTGTGTCACTCCCTTTTTGGTCTTAGGTCTGTTGTGCAAATGCAGGCCCTGCGGGTCATCTTTGCTTTTCACTTGTTCCTCAAACTTGCAGGACTGCATCGAGCAGCTTCTCTATTCCACTGTCCCTAGAGAAAAGGGACCCTGTCCTGTCCTGAGTCCAAATTCAACTCTAGCACCAGTAGAGGTCTGAAGAAGTATCTTGCCCTCTGTAGTTATAATAGTTATGCCTGAGTTTGCTCAGCTCCTCCCATAGGTCCATGCTGTGTGTGCCCTTAACATACTTTCTTTTTTTCTGTAAAAGAGGCAGTTGGGCCAGGTGATGCTAAAGGCAGCTTTGACCCTGGGGTCCTATATCAATGCGGAGGGGAGATCTAGTTCCCGAACTTGCCAGGTAAGTAGGGAGAGAAGCCACCAGAAAACTCAGAAGGTGCTGATACGCAAATGTGAGTGGCATCAAGGCCATGAGAAGGCTGGAGCCAGAACCTCAGGGAAGTTATCCCTTAATCTGGGCTTTATGTCTGAGACACCCCAGTTCAGTTCCTGCCAGCCACTCACGGCTGTATGCCCTTAGGGAAGTCACTCGATCTCTCTGAGCCTCAGTTTGCTCATCTGTAGAATGGGGTTAAGACCAGTTCTGATTTCCTAGCATTTCCATGAGGAGCAAGAGAGACAATCTAGGAAAAGCACACGAGTGCACAGCTCATCATCTAGCGGTCATCCATCTCCTTCTCTAGCTGAACCAAATCAAACCACTCAGATTTGTGGAGGGGTGTGTGTGTGTGTGTGTGTGTGTGTGTGTATTTGCAAGCACCATGGGAGGATAAACCCTGCCTCTGATCCCAAAAATTGGAGATAAACTCTTAAGTCCTCAAAATACCATCCCCCACATTCCTCAAGCTGTGGTTTCCCAGCTCCAGATGTATATTTGTGCATTTTCTTCTGCCAAGATGTTTGTTCCTTTCCTCACTTCTCTGCTTCTCAAAGTTTTTTCTGTCCTTGAAATCACCTCAACCACCACCTTAGTCCAGCCCCCTCGTTTGACACAGGAAGAAACGGAGGCCCAGGGAAGGGAGGTGACTTGCCCACTGTCCCACAGTCAGGAACCCAAATCCTGGCCGCTGACTCTGAGTGGGGTCTTCCTCAAAGTCATTGCTCTTTTCCCAAGGCTGGTTCTGGGTCAGGATAAGGGAAACTGCAAGAAAGGCAGAGGGAGGCAGAGAGAGGAGCAGGGGCTCACTTAGAAGAAGAGTCTGGGGCTCCTGTGTGTCCTTGGTCCTGGCATAAACATCAGGGGATAAGGACAAGACACCTGTGTCCATTGATGCTTGCTGGGGCCTGGCCTTCCCTCTGTGACACCAATTAATCCTTCCATAGCCCTGTCAGGCTGATGTGACTGTTCTCATTCCACAGAGAAGGACATGGATATTCAGAGGTTAAGCAACTAGCCTAGGTCGCACAGGGCATGGCCGGCAGAGCAGGGATTCCCCTGCGGCCCGCACTCCCACACTGACACGCTGACCGAGGTCACACCTGCATGTGCCTTACACAGTGTACCAGAGTTGCCGGTGTCTGGGGGAAGTAGGGAGAGAGAGAAAGGAAGGTCGAGGGAGAGAGAGAAGGGGGCATGTGGAAAGAAGTGTTCGTGCGTGCGTGCGTGCGTGCGTGCGTGCGTGTGTGTGTGTGTGTGTGTCTCTGTGCATGGGGGGGTTGGGGCCCCTGAGATTACTGATGGGCCACGCCCTTGGCCTTCCTGCTAGGTCCCTACCTGCTGGGTGTGGCAATTGATTGGAACATTCCACACCTTTGTGAGGCTGACCTACCAGCACTGCCTACCTCCTCTCCTGCCCCTGCTGGCAGAGTGAAATCTAGTACAAAGGGTCACCCTAGGCAAGTCAGTTCCTTCCCTGAGCTTGTTATGAACTTGGTACAATGGGGAATCACAATACCCAACTGGCAGTGTGTCTGTGAGGTTTGAATAAGAATCAAATGCACCAATGAACATAGAATTCTGAGCTCAGTGCTGGGGCACAGGCTGAGATTAGCCACGTCTGCGGCAGCAACGATCCTCGTTGTCACCAGGGCCTGCCCCGGGCTGTGAGCAGGGTGCAGGACCTGCAAGTGTGCAGCAAGCAATGCATGCGTTAACCCACCGATATTCCCGGAAAAGGGGAAGAAACTCAAATAACTGAGTTAGCTTGGGATGGGGATGCCCCTTTTTTAGAGAAATATAAGTTCGAATTAACTTATTTACAAAAATAATAGGAATTTTAAGGCTTAAAATTCAGTTATTCAATTCAATTAAATTTAACAATAATCATAAACTCCTCCGGTGTGTCCAGGTCCAGTTCTGTGCTGGACACTTGGTGAGGGAAGACAGAGAGAAGCCCAAGATAGAGAGATTAACCTCTAGGGGGCAGATTCCTTGGAGAAAAGCCAGAGGCTGGGAATGGTTCTATTAAAAAGCAACAGCAAAGCACTGTGGGGTCAGGGGGCGGGCAGGGAGGAGCAATGGGCCCCTCACGTGATCTATATCCTGCCTGGAGCCTTTCGTGTTCTCTCCCTTATTCCTCACAGCAACCCTGTGAGACAGATGTTAGAATCTCATTTAGCAGATGAGGAAAATGAGACTTAGAGAAGTGAAATGACTCGCCTGTAGACACCTGGTGATGGAGGCAGAATTTTAACCTGATCTAATTCCAAAGAGTATGATCTTAATACCCATTCAACCTTGAGATTTGCCACCAAGAATCCATCTGTGACTGTGGGGGTGGGGGTGGGGTTGGGGTGGGGGGGGAATGGGAGGAGGGGAGGAATGACAGATGAAAGCAATCTGCTTCATCATATTTTTGTAACTTCAGAAAGAGGAAAGGGAGGGAGTGAAGAGCTGAGAAAGGAAGTCACAGACACTCGCCCACACAAACACTCTGCTTATTTTTGGGTTATGGGTTGAATTATTAACTTCTATAATGTTTTCTCATAATTTTCGTTAGCAGATGAGCCGCTATTCATTGGTTCTTTAGCTGCTCTTTATCTTTTGAGCTCCAAGGGCTCTCCCCTGTCTGAGACAGTTCCAGCCCCATGAAGATGGAAAATCCCTTGCAGTACAGGGTCAGCCAGATCTCCGGCTGCCCACCCCAGCTGTGCTCCTGAGGGTGGTGACCCTATCGCTTGGGAGTCTCACAGCTGCTGCTCCACTGTCCCACCTTGTCCTTCCCCAGCCCCAACTCCGACTTCATCTCTGCACTCATCCTTCCCCACCTGACTGCCGATTCATGGCAACCCACCTTCTCTCTTGACACCTCCTCCACCCTAGATTTCCAGGAGGTGGTCTGTGAGGGGTCTCTCAACACCCCACCAGCCATCTGCACTACATTTATCACACCCCCACTTTTCTGACCATTCCGGAAAGAGCAAAGGCTTTGAAGTCAGGCAGAGTAGAGTGGATTCAACTTCCACATGCTAGCTCTGTGGAAAGCCTCATTGTGGGCCTCCTCGCTCCCAGTCCGAGGCTCTTTACGCCCCACTCTGCTGCCGTGGGCAAGGTACTTAGCCTAGCTATGCCTCAGTTCCCACATCTGTAAAATGGGACTAGAGGGTTCTTGTGAGGACTAAGATAAAGTCCGGAAGGCACCCACAGAAGACATTCATAAATATTATTGTATGAAGTTGTATGTTGTATGAAGGAAGGCTTCAAGGGGGAAGTGAGATTTGAGCTGTGTTTTGATGGATGGAGTCTGCTTTCTAGGCAGAGGGAACAGTAGCTACACAGGGAGGTATGAAACAGCACATCATGTTTGGAGAAGGGTAAGTAGTTTAGAGTAAGGTTCAAGGGAACTAAGAGGAATAAAGCTAAAGATGAAGGCAGGAACCAAACTTCAGAGACCACATAGTAGTTCTTCAGGGCCATTATGTGCTCTTCCCCATGAAGCTCTGGCTCCCCTCTTTCCAGGCCTCATCCCCTGTTCTAGTGCAGCTGTCACCAAAGGTCTCAGGCTCTGCAGGACCCCCGACAGGCCCTCTGCTGGGCGTGCTCTTACCTCCTTACTGCCAGTCCACTCCTGCCTCTCCCAGACCTCCCTCAGTCACTTGTGCTAAAAGGAAGTATTCCTTCTCTGAAACTCAGTCACTGCCACTCTGTCCCCAGGACCTAGACTCTCCAAGTCATTGCTGACTCCAACACTGGTCCTGATGTCCCCAAAGCATGCATCTTTATCTTTTGTCAGTGTCTGGGAGCCTGTTTTCAGTTCAGAAAGGATGGTCTCTGGTGTACAGCACTCAGAGATGACTGTCACATGGCACAGGCCATGTAATGAATGCCTGTGACCTCAGCCAGTTGTAGGCACTTCTCTGATTTGTCCCTTCATCTCCTGCTCCCAGACGAGGGGCCCAGGAACAAATGTTTCCTCCTTCCTTTGTCTTTAAGCTTCTTCAAGATAGGGCCTGGCACATAGTAGATACTCAATAAATGTTCAGATACTGAGTATATGCTTCTCAGACATGGCCTAGTTTACTGTGATTATCCAATTGAAACATAGGGTCAAAACTTTCACCCTATGTTTCAATTGGATAATCACAGTAAACTGAGGCAGAGATCACCATTATTTAAAGTTCATGAGGCAGATGCCAAGGCTAGAGACAATAAGTGACTTGTCCATAGCCACACAGCAAAATAATAAGGGAGCTGGGGACTCAAACTGAAGCCTCCTGACTCTAATTATAATGAAATCATTATCATTAGCCTAACTGCAGCTATTTCTTGAGCACCTACTCCTGCCAGCTACTTTATAAGCACGATCTCTTCTAATCCTCAGATGATAAAATGTAGGGGGAGGCTCTAAATCTCCACTTTCTCCTGGGAATTGTGATGGTGGGCTGACAACAGCTGCTCTGTCCAGACCTGGCGAGCAGCAGCTGGGCCAGGCCCAAAGACATAGCACAGAACCTGGTGGCCACCTCCCACCTGATGCAATCAGCTTCCTCCCTGGAGCACTAGGCAGTGCCCTGCTTGACATTCTCTCCTCTGGGAAGTCACTCACTGAGCAGGTGGCCTTCACGATGGCTGGGCTGCTTGGCTGCAGGAAGGGAGAGGCCGGCCGCCATTCCATCCCTACACCCAAACCTCTGCCTCCCTGCTCACCTCCTCCAGGAAACCTTCCCCCTGAAAGCAGAAAGGGACCTTGGAGACCACCTAGTCCCATTCCCTGTCCCCCTTTCACAGATGGGGAAACCATAGCCCAGATAGGAGAAAGCCTCATCGTGGGCCTCCTCGCTCCCAGTCTGAGGCTCTTTACGCCCCACTCTGCTGCCGTGACCATGCTCAATACACATGACGCCTGCCAGGCCTTCCACCGAGGGCAGCTGGCACTCAGGGGCTCAGGCTCAGGCTTTGAAACAGAAGACCTGGGTCCCTGTTGGCCCCATTCGATGGCCGCAGCTATACCCAGCATGGGGCGGAGGTGACTCTCAGGCCGGGAGAGGCAGGGGTCATCTGTGATCCTGCTGTCTCAGTGCAGGCCTGATTCCAGGTGCTTTCCAAATATCAGCTTTTAGTTATGTCATCAACCAGATGAGAACGTCCCCATTTTACAAATGAAGAAGCCGAGGACATAAGTACTATTAGTATCTCCATTTTGCAGAGAGGGAAATGGAAGCTCAGAGATGCTAAGGACCAACTAGAAGTGAGAGAGCTTGGAGGAGTTGGGATTTGGACCTGGACCATCTGACCCGGAGTCTATTGTCTTAAACTACACACAGTACTGCTCCCCTTAAGTCAAGTCTGTGCCCTCCACCCCTACCCCCTGAAGTCTGGACTCCATATTTCCTCTCTGAAGCCATAGGCTTTGGTGGAAAAGGCTCCAAAGGGGTGTGCAGAAGCTTTGTAAATGAAGCCCTGTGTGAAGGCTTGTTGTTATTTAAATATCACAAATCTAAACCATTATGAAATGTCATCATTATCAGCTGAACCCTGCCTGTGCTGTGCCTCCACAAAGAAGTCATGGTACCTCGCTGAACTGAGGTTTCCACTTCTGTAACAGGAGGACAATGCCCTCTACATCATTCCTCTGTCATCCAAGGCAGGTTGCCTTTGAGATGGTCCTCAGGGACCATCCTGGTATTAGTGCCCTGTGGCTTAGACCTACCAATTCACTTCTACTGAATAGAATGTAGCAAAAATGATGGGATGTCCATGTGGCAAGGACCCAAGGGAGGTCCCTGGCCACAGCCAATGAGGAACTGAACCCTGCCCAGGGGGAACAAAGGGCAGTAGAACATGGGAAAAGCCTGGCTGGAAAGGCGAATATGACAGGAGGAGGGTAGAGATCAGAGAGGGCCTCAAATGCCCACGACTTATCTGCTAGGTGGTGGGGAGTCACTGAGGGTTATAAGCAGCTGAGGGACATGACCAATAAGATTGTGCGACATGACAGGGTGGAGGATGAGGCAGAAGGGTCAAGCCAGAGGGCAGGAACCCAGGCAGGATGATGGAAACTACACTGGTCCAGGCAGGGAATGATAGAGGCGGGGCTGACAGAGGGAGGCTGGAGAGGTGGGAATAGACTTCAGAGATAGGAGGCGGCAGAATGGACAGGATTCGGGGTCTGAATGAATGGGGATGAGGGCTGAGTCTGAGAGAGAAGGTAGGAATGCTGCTCAGATTTCTGGAGGGATGTCTAGTTGTGCCTTTTACTTAGGTGGGTGTGCACAGGCACTTGGACAAGTGCTTGCTGGGAGGAGAAGGTGAGAGGGATGAGTTGGCCAGGTTGAGTTTGTGGTGTTGCCAGAAGAGAAACCTAAGCAAGTTGCCTGGCTGGAAAGCAGGTCCTTCCCTAGCTAGCCCAGCAGACTAAAGCTAGACTTGGTCTGGGATCCAAGAAGGGGTTGGAGAGGAGAGGCACATTGGAAAGGGAGCCAAAGGGCCAGGGTGTGGAAAGTATGAGAGTGTGGGGGCGACCCTGCAGACGTTAGGGGCCACGACCCCAGCCCGGGGAGGGGTTACCCACCTGCTGCCCATAGCTCAGCGCCTTGTCGTAGAGCGTGATGCCTGCCGCAAGCACCCGCGCGCGTTCCTGCGGGCTGGCACAGCCCACGTCGAAGCCGTGTGCATAGCCCTGCTCCGCCAGGCAACGCGCAGCGCGGAGCTGGGAGTCGCCTGTGGCCTCGGGGTCAGCCGCCAGGCCCATGAGGCCGGCCAGCCTCCCGGCGCACGCCTCCTCCTCTTCCTCCTGCCCCAGCTGCCCGTACACATGCGCCAGATTGGCCCAGGCATTAAGGTTGCCGGGGTCCTCGCCGACCACCTCGAGGAAGCGCTCACGGGCCTCGTCCAGCTCCTCTAGGTAGAAGGTGAAGGCGCCCAGGAGGTGGCGCACGGCGGAGCGCTGCGGGGCGGACACTAGCTCGAGCTCCTGCCGCAGGCCGTCCAGCTGCAGCTTCAGGTCTCGGGCGCGGAGCGAGGCTGGAGAGCGCGGCTCGAAGTTCAGCTGCATCTCCAGGTGGAAGTGGCCCGGGAGGTAGTCCAGATCGTCAATGAGGGCGTCCAGGTCCTCGGCCGCGGTCTCAGGCTCCGCCATGTCTGCCCTGCTGCTCCCGGGGCCTCGCCCTAACCCTGGAGGCTGCGGAGGGCCGTGGATGGAGCGCCTCCCGAAGTGAGCCCCGAGCGGGAGGCGAAGGTCAACGTTCAGGGGCCCAGGGCGCAGCCACCTCCTGGTCCCGGAGCGCCTCCAGCCTGTGGGTGGGTCCGAGCGTCGGCCCAGGGTGCGCCCTGTGGGTGTTTCCGCTTTCGCTGCTCAGCGGCTCTTAGACACCTGCATTGCACAACCAGGTGTGCCAGACAAACAGGTGCATTGCCAAATGAGGGGCTCGTAAATCCTGGTGCATGACAAAAGGCGTGTTTTTACTTTCTCTGCTGAGGAAACTGAGGTTCAGGAGGAAAAGGACTTGCTGAAGTCACAGAACTGAGATGGGCCCAAGCAGGTCTGGAACCCAGCCAAGCTCTTCCTCCGTAGACACTGCTCCACCCTCCCGCCTAGAGCTCGCTGACTAGAAGAGTCAGAACTGGCACTTCCAGCTGCCTACAGAAGCCACTCTCACTCCTGGTGCTGTCCCACCCTCACCGCAATTCCTCACTGTTCCTCTGAACAGGGGGACACTACCCGCCTGCTCTTTGGCCATTGTTGATCAGGCTTCCCACTTGGGATTTCTCTGCCTCCTCTCTGCCCTGCAGTTGTCCCTGGTGGAAAGACTAAGGGGCTCCGGGTGCTGGTTCTAATGTGGATTCTCGTTGCAAATAATGTGTGATCCTCATAATTTCACACTTCAGACTTGACATAAGGGTAACATCCTCTTCCCCAGGGGCAGGGTTGATATCATGAGTAAACCTGGTATGTGTCACTCTGGATAACTGTCATTCCTCCCCCTTGTTTCCTAGTCCATCCTGCATCTCCACCTGTGGCCTTGAAGGGTATGGGTCCCCTACACTCTAGAAGGCTGGGCTGTGCTCCCTGCTGCGAGGCTGCTTGTCCCTCAGTGCTTGGCTTTTTTTTTTTTTTTTAAAAAGTCTGGACTTAGAGTCCCTCCTGCCTATCATTCCACTGGGGCTCCTGACACCCTGCTGCTCCATCTTTTTGAAAAACAGACCAACGTTTTCAAAAGAGGAAATACAGCCAATTAGTAAACTTGTTAAAAAATATTTGACTTGAACAATAAAGAAGTAAATTAAAACAGCATTCTGGTGCTATTTTTCAAATGTAATTTTAAAATATAAATTTAATAATTTTTAATAAAAAATTGTCACTATGAATCGCTGGTGATCATGAGATGACACATGGGCTCTGACCTGTTTGGGAGGATCAGGGATGGAGTCTCAGAGAGGTTTTTTTTTTAAAATTATGATTACATATACTTAGTATAAAATATACTATTTTGACCATTTTTAAGTGTGCAGTTCAGTAGCATTAAGTATACTCACATTGTTGTACAGCAATTACCATATCCATCTCCAGAACTTTTTCATCTTTCCTAACAGAAACTCTGTACCCATTAAAAAATAACTCCTCATTCCTCCCTTCCCCAGCCCCTGGTAAGCACCATTCTACTTCTGTCTCTATTAACTTGATTACTTTAAGTACTTCATATAAGTGGAATAATATAATGTTTGTCTTTTTGTGTCTGGTTTATTTCAATGAACATCATTTGTCAAGGTTCATCCATGTTGTAGCATGTGTCAGAATTTCCTTTTTAAGGCTGAATAATATTGCATTTGTATATATATTCCACATTTTCTTTATCCATTCATCCATTAATGGACACTTGGGATGCCTCCATCACTTGACTATTGGGAACAGTGCTGCTATGAACATAGCAATTCCTTTGGGTGTATACCCAGAAGTGGAATTGCTGGGTCATATGGTAATTCTATGCTTAATTTTTTGAAAAACTGCTATACTGTTTTCCAGAACAGCGGCATCATTTTACATTTCCGCCAACAATGTACAAATATTCCAATTTCTCTACATCCTCACCGACACTTGTTATTTTTTCTGGTTTTGTTTGTTTGTTATAATAGCCATCCTAATGGGTGCGTTTGGCTTTTGATATGACTCTGAGAAGATGAGTAGGAGTTGAACAGGGAGGGTAGGTTGCGAGAACCTTTCAGCAGTAGGAAAGGCATATGGAAAGACCAGAGGTTTGCAGTGTAGACTGTGCCTCAGACCAGAGCAGCCCCATATAGCTGAAGCATGGGGAAGAGATGGCAGGAGATGAGGTCTGAAGTCAGTGGCCACAGCCCTATCACAGAGGCCCGAATCCTGGCTGAGAAGATTGACTTCATTCAATTGACGTAACAGATGACTCCAGAATCTGGATGACTTAGAAACTCTTGCAGCCAGGGAGCTCTCAAATCTAGTTATGAGTTCCGTATTCATTGTGTGCTCCTATACCTCACTATATGTGACCAGGGCAAGTTACTCTCCCTGTCTGAGCCTTAGTTTCCTCTTCCATATAATGGAGATGAGAAGAGGTTGTGGCATTATCTACAAGAGAGAAAGAGTTCATTTCTATGATCAGTGAGTTGCTGCGATGAGGAGGCTGTGGGCTAACTAAGGCAGGCTGCCTTGCCGCAGAGCTGACCCACCCTGGCCTGCTGTGGTTTGCCTGGCATCCAGAACTCCCAGCCTAGTGGACTTTGGCCTATATCCTGCAGTCACTCCTCCATGAGCCCTGCAGCCAAAGGGCTCAGGCTGGGACAAAAGCAGCAAAGCAGCCCCGGGCAGGTGTGGGCCACCGTGAGAGCACCTGAGCAGGCCCGGGGCTGGTCTCAGGGCTTCCCCATGCATAGGACTTGGTAGTATACACAGCCACATCTCACTGGCACCTCAAAACATCTCCTCAAGGAGGCTGCAGTCATAGGTCCATGTGATAGATGAGGAAATTGAAACTTGGCCAAGGCCACCATCTAGGAAGCAGCAGGCCCAGGATTTAAATATGAGTCTGAGGATTTATGGACTCCTGGGAAGTTGGACTAGATTCATTTATTTGTTCACATGCTACTCAACAAATATTTACTAAGCATTTACTGTGTGCCAGGTACTGCAAAGTAGTGAATGAGACACAGTCTCTGCCCTGGGCCTTCTGAAGGTCCCTTTCCTAGGTCATGGAATGGTCTCTTATTGAGCTTCCATTACCTGCCAGGAACATACTAAAGTAGCTCATTTAATCCTCACAGAAATCTGGAGAAACAGAGCTTATTAGCTATATTTTACAGGTAAGAACGTTGAGAATCAGAAAAGGAAGTGACTTGCCCAAGGTCACGGAGTTGGGAAGGTGCAGAGTCTGTGCTTGGATGACCCGGAGTGTCTATTCTGTGTGTATTCCCGAGGCCTGACACTTCTGACTATCAGCTCAGCAGTGCAGAGTGGACGGTCTGCCAGCCATGGCCATGTGCCTGCCTGACCTGGTGCCTGAGAGTCATGACCTTGTTGGGGGTCCAAACTTCCTATTTAAATGTTATATTGGGATGTCAGAAAGCATTGGGTGGGGCCCAAAAAGAGACCCACTGTCCCAGCAGTCTGGTTCCACCACAGGCTGGATGCAGGACCCAGAAAAAGTCCTGTTTCTCTCTGACTTCAGTTCTGTCATCAGCAAATGAGACATGTCTCTCAAGCTATACTAGATGAAGGAGGAGGAGGGATGAGAGCTGACCTGTTGGGGCCACATACGCTCAACTCCTTTCTCTACTTAGCAGGTCATACACACACTTCAATGATGAGTTTGGTATTCTCCTCCAGGAAGCCCTCCCTGACCTACCCATCCACAGGCTAGGTCAGAGACTTTCCTCTTCACAGGCCTGGTCACACTATGTAGTCACTGTTTCCTCCACTAGACTCAGGACTGGGAGTCCAGACACCTTGTACGGCCTCTGCAGAGTGAGTGTGCGCATGTGTGTTGGGGGGCAGGGCGCATCTGGGGATGATGATTCCTGATTCCATCCCTGCAACCCTTCCCTGGTCTCTGCAGCCTTACTCCTGCCCTCCCCATTGGCTCTCCTCCCCTCCCCAAAGTGGAAGCCGGCACCCTCTTTACCCAAGTTGAGTCTTCTGTGGGCCTCAGTGTTCCAGGAGCATAAGGGGAAATTAAGAGGCATTTCTTGAGCAGCGCTCTACCTGGCGCGTTGCAGGCGCAGCGATAAAGCAAGAAATCAGAAACCGTTCCTCAACAAGTGACTCTAAAATCCGACCAATGGCATCCACCACGAGGGGCCCACCACGAGGGGCCATTAAATCTGTAGGCCCCAGGAAAGGCTCTCTGGCAAAGAAGTGGTGAAAATGTGCGTAGAGCAATGAAAAAGTCAGGGGACAGCAAAGGCACGTTTATGAGGGTGCCACGTGGGCACAGACGCGGCCAGGGTCCTCTGGCCATTCACAAATCACAAGGCCCGGTTGCCGTGGCAGCAGCGGAGGCCGCACGCCAAGCTTGTGCGGAGGAGTCTGCAGCAGGAGTCCGGCGAGGAGGGGTGGAGGCCCAGCCCCGGCAGGACCTCGCAGCTGGGGGTCGGTGCCATGGTCATCAAGTCTTTCAGCGGGGCACCCTTTGGGGTGCAGAGCCACAGGTGTGGCTGGACTCGGGGCTGGAGGAGGAAGGGCTGGACCCTAGGGGAGGGTGGAGGGGCCGCTGGCAGTGGGATGGGGGACTGGACTTTCTCTCCCAGTCGGACCTGTTGCATTCCCATGCCCGGAGTCTATTTACCACTGTTATTAAGTTATTTAAAACCATTTCAAAAGAACCTGCAAGGTATCAGACTCAGAGATGCCAAGTGGCTTGGCCCATAGTAGGTCCCTGAGTTCAAAAGTCGTGGGTAGAATTCCAGTC
The DNA here is from genome assembly GCF_000325575.1 of Pteropus alecto. NCBI lineage: Eukaryota > Metazoa > Chordata > Mammalia > Chiroptera > Pteropodidae > Pteropus > Pteropus alecto. The sequence continues at coordinate 6,817,682 of NW_006441955.1, forward strand.
CAGGTTCTTTCTTTATTCATTCACACATATGACATTGAGATATCTATATATATCTATATCTATCTATATCTATCTATCTATCAATCTATCTATCTATCATCTATCTATATCTATATCCTAGCATCTATCTATATCAATCTATCTATCTATCTATCTATATCTATATCTATATCTATATCTATATCTATATCTATATCTATATCTATATCCATATATATATATACAACCTATTATATATATAGCCACTTCCTATGTGACAGACATAGTTGTAGCGTCTGGAGATACAACAATGAACAAAACAGCAAAACCTTGTACTAAGAGTTTGCATTGTTGTGGGGAGGGATGGTTGGAGTGGATAGTAAACAAAAAAAGTAAATAAAATGTTGGATAATGATAAAGGCTATGGAGAAAAAGTTGAAAGGAGGAGCTGGTAAGTGCTGGAGGGCGGGGTAGGATTAAAGGCTCCCAGCAAAGGGGAAGGGACTGGGCAAAAGTGGTGTCCAGGGAGAGGGAACCAGGAAGGATGAAGACCCTAAGGTGGGGGCACACCTGCCCATCCTTCATGGGCTAGCTCCAAAGCCATCTTCCCTAACCCCCAGAACTGCCCATGCCAGGGCTGGATGTCAGGCACTGGACTCTCACTGGGCCTCTGTCCTTCCCCAGGTTCGATATGGCTGCTGTTTATCCCAACCAGAAGAAGTTGAGCACCTTTACGGGAGTCCCATACTCCAAGCCTTATTCTGTGGAGTTGGTGAGTTTGGCCAGCTCCACTGACTCTCCCACGTGGTCTGGTCACTGCCCTCCAAGTCCCACACCGTGGCAGATGAACTGAGTCTTACACCTCTCCATGGCCTTAGTTCTCAGCACAGAGCTTGGTTTACAGCCAGGGCAGGACTGTAGTGAAAACAGCATGGGTCGGGACCACAGAGACCCGGGTTCCATTCCCAGCTCTTGCACTGACTGGCTGTGGGCTCTTGAATGAGTTACTACCTCCCCCACTCGGCCCCTGAAGTGTGAGGGGGCCAATGACAGAGGAAGTCATGATGGTACTTTGAGTACCACGCCCCTCGGTGCCAGGCTTGGGGATGGAACCACAGAGGGACAGGTCACCCCTAGGTCAGGATGGGAGCTAGGTGAGGGCTTGCTCTGTGGCTGGCTCAGCCCTAACTGTGCTCTGACTCAGTCCCACATAGGACCTGGGACCTATGGCTACAAGGAGACCTGCTTCAGCAAGAAGAAGCTGATGAAGGAGGTGGGCACAGGCTGGGCCAAGGCCCAGGAAGCCACTCGGCTGACCAAGCTGCCCCACTTTCAATACCAGGCCATCTTGAGAGAAAAGCAGCTGCAGGTGAGGTCCCTGGGCCACGCCGCTCTACAATCCAAGGGTGGCCTCAGTGTCCTCCCAACCCCAGGTAGAGCTCATTCTTTAAGGAACACCATCGTCCCCTGGACCCCTTTCCCATGTGGACATCCTCAAGTTTAAGATTTTCACCTTCTCTCTTCTCTTGGGGCAGAAGGAAAAGCTGGGGCCTGGCTCCTACAACTTCAAAGACTTCTTAGAAGAGCTGCAGCAGAAACCGTGCAGCACCCGGGGGCTGCTCAGCTCTGGGGAAGTTCGCTTCCGAGGATTCATTGGGGTAGGTGTTCTCTTGTAAGGAGTGGGAACCCTTCCACCCTCTGCTCTCTGTCCCCTTTGGTGGTGCTGGAAGCACCCCTTTTGTCTCTTCCCCTCCCCAGGCTTGGCCAGGCTCTCCTTTGAGTCCTGACAGCCCTTGGCTTTCCAGCGCCACAGCCTCTAGCCCACTGGCTATTGTATATGCCTGTGTCTGTCTCCCCCACCAGACCGGAAGCTCCCTGCTGGCAGAGATAGGTCTTGTTCATCTCTGAGTTCCCAGCACAGAGCCTGGCATACAACAAATTCATCCACCTATATATCCAGCTAGCCAGCCAACAAATAATGATGGAGCATTCACTAAGTGCCATGTGCCATTGTAGCTCCCGGGGCCCCAGAAGTGATGAAGACAAAGTTCCTGCCCTCATGGAGCTGGCATCCTAGTGGTAGAAATAACAGTCTAAAGAAGCATGTTATATATTATCGGGATTGCGAGGAGAATTGAGACAAGGAAGAGATAGAGAGTGGTAGAGATACAATTTATAGGGTGATCAGGGAAGACCTCTGGGAGGAGATGACATCTGAGAGAAACCCGCAAGACGTGAGCAACTGAGACTCATGGTGTCTGCGGGAGAGCATTCTGGGCAAGTGGGAACGGCAGAGGCTAAGGCCTTAAGTCAGATCATCCGGCAGAGGCCGGTGCGGCTGGAGGGAGGGGAAGAGAACGGGAGGAGGAATGAGAGCAGAGGCCTGAGGGCTGGCTACGAGGATCTTGCAGCAATGTGGGGGCTTCTGGTTTGATTCCAAGTGCTGTGGGAGGACAGCGGAAGGTTTTGACCAGAAGGGCCTGACTTAACTTTCAGAGACGCATCCTCCTTATGTGGGTGAGCGTCGGAGGCTGCAGCAGGCGTCCAGGTGGGAGACGATGGCTGTGAGAGGTGGGGGTGGCAGGAGGGCTGCGATGGTGTTGGTGTGGGCAGGGAGGATCATCCCATGGAGGCGTGGACAGTGAGCGGGGTTCAAGCTCAATAAGGTCATGAGAGAGAAGGCAGGAGTCATATCATACCAAGTGACCGCTGTAGTTTGCTGAGAACCTCACCTCCCCTGGTCCTCCTGTTCTCTGAGCTGGACTCTCTTGCCCTTCTCTCAGCATCTTAAATGAGCCATGCTCTTTCAACTAGGGCTTTGCTCCAGCTGTTTCTGCTGCCAGAAATGTTCCGCCTCCCCAAGTAGCTTTTTGCCTAAGGAAATCCTACTCAGCCTTCAGCTCTCAGCTCCAAGGTCTGACCTGATCCCACGCCACCCCTCTGGCCCCAGGAGGTGGCATCTCTCCTTCTTAGATGTTTAGTGTCTCTCCCCCACTAGACAACAGCCCCTGAGGGTGGACCACACATCTGCCTAGTGATTCCACTGCAGAATTCCCAAATCCTAGTAGTGCCTGGCACATAGTAGGCATGCAGTAAGTATCTGTGGACTAAGTGCACGCATACCAGGTGCTCCAAAACATTCTCATTTTTCACAATCACTCCTGTTGAGGCCCTGAAGGCTCAGAGAGGGTAAGCAATTGGCCCCAGGCTGCACAGTTGCAAATGAGGAACGTCCAACCCCATATCCAGAGCCTTTCCTCCATACCTCACCACTCTGAAGCCTTCTCTGAGGCCTGGAAATTACTCCTTGCCACATTCCGGGAACAAGCACCTGCATCTTCAGGTACAGACGCTATTAACTGCAACTTAGGAAGAGGGGGTGCCTGGAGGCATTTAAAATTGAGTCATTACCATCAAATTTAAGGTAGCAATAGTTGACACTTAACACAGCACTTACCATGTGCCAGGCACTGTTCTAAGCACTGGAGTGTACTAATTAATCCTCACAGCAACCCTGTGAAGTAGGCACTATCATTATCTCCACTTTCCAGATGAGAAAACGAGTACAGAGGTTTCAGTAACCGCCCAAGGTCACAGAGCTACTAAGTGACAGAAGCAGAATTAGAATCCAGGTGTCCACACCTAACCACTGCGCTGTACCCATAAGCTTGGCTCCCCTGGATTTTGCTCCTTGACTAACTGCAGAGGACAGGGTCTAATGTCGGAGCCTAGCCCAGCTGAAGGCAGAGGAGTTTGGGGAACAAATCTGAGGCCGTGTGTTTCCTTCCTGTCCCCAGCCCCCAACTCTGAGGCATCCGCGAGTACTGGCTGAGCAGAGTGACAGTGCCATGGGCTGTTCCTCCCTTCCAGCTATCTCTGGTCCTTATCTCTGCTCCTGCAGTAACCTTGGGTAGGCCCTTAGGATTTCTTTGAGCTGCTCTCCTGGGGTCAGCCCTGGACCTTCAGTTCAAGGACGTGGCACTGCCCCAATGGGGGAAGACAGTACCCATCCAAGGCCTGCTTTTCTCTATCACTGTCTTGCTGTGAGACCTGGGCTGGAAAGCTCATGGCCTCCTCTGGTCTCTGGTCTCTCCAGTTGTACCCCCACCACTGCAGGTCTACAAATACCACGGGCCAAAGCTGTGGGTGCCTGCTTTGGGGCCTCATGACTCTTCCCTTAGAGAGGATGGGGCTGTCGAACCACACCTCCAAGGCAGTGCCTTCTCTGGTTTCCTAACCCCATCCTGCATTGGCATCGGGTGCTGCCCCCACCCTGCCTTCAGTGCTCTCTCCCCTCTCTCGGATTTGGGGACACCAGACTCCGCAGCCCTGGAGTTCCTCTGCCAGTCCCCCCACCCTCTTTGGGGTGATTTCTCTCACTCAGCTAGGCTCCGTGAAGATGACTCTAGATCTCTATCCTGGGGTCCCTCAGGCATCTTAAACTCTGCACCCCATCCAATACCACCACATGCCAGCGTCTCCTCCAGGCCTGCTCTTCAGGGGACTGGCACCACCCAGCTACCAGAGCCAGAAACCAAGCACACCTTGTTCCCCCGAAATCACTGGGGTTTGTGCTCTCACTTCCTGTCCTCCTCCTCCTCGTACCCTCCTCTTCCATTCCTACTGCCTCCACCCTGGCCCAGTCCACCCAGGCAGTCTCTCCACGAATTCCCTGGTCTCCTGCCATTGCCAGCATCTTCCTAAAGCCTTCACGCCTCAGAATCAGGTCTCAAGGAGCCTCGACGAGGCCTCCAGATCCTTTTCCATCCTCTTCCCATGGCACCTCTCCCAACCCGCCTCGAAGGTGTCATTTCGGCCTCCCTGCCTTTGCCCCTCTGCTTGAGGGACTTGCTCCCTTCACCACACCCATCTTCTGGGAACTTTCCCATTCTTCAAAGTCCAGCTATAAAAATCTTATAAGTACCAATACCTCTATTCCCACATACCTCTACTCCTAGAATTAATCACTCCTCCAGCCTGGGTCCCAAAAGCTCTGACAACATAACATTCTAGTTAAAATCATGGACTCTCACATCAGCCTAAGTGTATTTACTACGCCTTTGAACCTGAAGGCTTGAAGGAAGGGTGAGGCTCTGCAGAGAGCGCCCAGCACTGGGCTCCAGGAGCAGCGGCTACTCTCACTCTTTGTTATAACTGACACTTCCAAAGTCCCTAGGACGTTGTAGTGCTCATTGCCCTCCGACTGCAGTGCCCACATAGTGCCTGGCGAACAGGAGAGGCTCAGAAAGATCTTGAATTTTAGAATTGGAACTCTCTCCCTGTACCACTCCTTTCCAGAGGTGGTAAACTTGGATGCAAGGTTTGCCTTTCTGAGACTCAGTTTCTCCGTCTGTTAATTGCGGATAGCACTAATTTGATTTCAACTGGTGGTCTACTGCTGGGCCGCGGACCAGTACAGTCCGTGGTCTGTTAGGAACCAGGCCACACAGCAGGAGGTAAGCGGTGGGCTAGCTTCACCTGTATTTGCAGCTGCTCCCCAGCACCAGCATCACCACCTCAGCTTCACCTCAGATCATCAGGCATTAGATTCTTATCGGAGCACTGCTCCCTGGTGCCAAAAAGGTTGGAGACCGCTCGTCTGCAGGACCAAGATTAAGCTTGTGAAGTACCTAACACATGATACAAGGACCCAGCTTCCTACAAACATGCTGAAAAGCCGGGGCCCTAGAAGGGGGTGATGTGTAGTCGTGTCCCTTGGAGGGCAAACAAGTCAGATGCCACAGCTGCCTGACCCCCGCAGCCGAGCTCCCTGACCCCTCTGCCCTTCCAGTTCTCGGCTGCTTTCCCAGGGTGCGTTCTTGGACCGGGAGGTGGGCAGGGCTGCGCCATCATGGAGCGACAGCGACCCCGTGTGGCTAAAAGGTGCAGAGCAGGAGAAAACAACCTGCTGGCTGGGTCTTGGCGGGAGGACCTCCACCCACCCACCTACCCACCAACACTGCAGGGAGGCGCTCCTCACTCCACCTACAAAGGATATACTTCCGACGTTGACAGTCAAGGTCCTGAGTGGTCATTCCAGCTTTCCTGCTGTAGTTCTCAGCCTCTCCTACCTCTTTCTCCCACCCGCTGCTCCAAGACAGCCATCCCACCCTGACTTGTCACATGTCAGTGCCCACTGTGGGCTGGGCGCTATGCAGGAGTCTTTATAGACATTATTTAATTTCATCCTCATTACCCTAGGAGAAAGTATTATCATTTCCATGTTGCAAATGTGGGCCATGAGGCTCAGAAGAAATAAGTGCCCAAGGTCACTCGGCTAGGAAGCAACAGTCAGGATTCAAACCCAGGACTCCAGATCCATCCAGGTCACACACAGCACAGTGAGAAACCCATTCATGCAAATGCAGAGCTATGACGCAGGGGTGTAATGGGTGGAATTTCTGAGACCACTAAAGTAAGCAACTTTCTGGGGAGATCGGGGAAGGAGGGCTTCCTTCCCAGGAAAGGGGACATTTGAGCTGGCTTTGCAAGATTCGAAGAATTTTCCAAGACAAAGAAGGCAGGAAGGGCATTTTGGGTGGTAGTAACAGCACAAGTAAGCAGAGTAAGGAGGTTAGCAGAACGGTGTGTGTTTGGGGACCAGCAAGGACCCACTTTGGCCGAAGTGTGGATGTAGGAAGGGAGCAATAAGAGATAAATTGGACAGGCCAATGGGGCCCTGGTAAAGTGTCTGAACATAGAAATGGAGGTTTGAACAATGACAGAGGCTCTTGGGCCAACAGTGCTGTGTGTTCGGGGACAGTTGACATGTAAGATCCCTGAAAATCCCATTCCTCTCTTGGGGGCATCTCTTCCTCAGCTGTACTCAGCATAAGGAGTGGAACTGATGACCTTTATGTCTCTCCCTCCCCACACAGAACTACTATCCAGGTCCTGGAAATTATGGCGAGAAAGGCAATCCGTACACAAAGCTGGAGGAGAGCGCCTGGAACCGGTCTCATTCCGAGGGACTCATGTGCAGGATGACCAACAAGCCGCTCCCCTTGGCTCATCAGGTATCCCCCTCACCTGACCAGGGGTGGCTGCCTTCAGGCACAGTCCTGCGGGGCAGACTTCCAAAGCAGATGAAGAAACCAAGACCCTGCAGGTCGGTGGGCCTGCTTTCGCAGCCCTCCTGCAGACACTGGCATCTGTGCTCCGTTCTAGGGGAGTGGTCTGGCACCATGCACCTACACCTTGAAAAGTGACATGGAGGCAAACCTGGGCCGATCCATGGGCACCCGCGGCTTCTATGACATTTTCTCTGGTGATCGAAACAAGCCTACTTATGGACATTACTCTGTGCAGGTGGGTACCCAGCGGGGTGTGGGGGTGCATTCCCTAGCAGGATGACAGACTTCACCACCACCACCAGGAACGCCACCCTGTGTGCCATACTCTGCTCACACTTCACCCTCACAGCAAGGGTGAGATATGGCGCCCTGTGTCGGATCAGGAAACTTGAGGCTGTCCACACTGCTGGTAAGGCAGAGTCACAATCTGAACCCCAGCGAGGCCGTCTGATTTCACCGTCAGTCCTCTGTCCTCTGCACTGGCATGAACCGCAGAGGAAGCGCAGGTGGCCACGATGCCAGGACTGCATGGGAAACTGTCCGCAAAGCCTGCAGGGACCTTGACAGCTCAGATCTGGAAGTCCTTCTGTTTTGGACACACTTCCCGGGCATCGCAGATCCAGCTAAGCTGGCTGGGTTAGTGTCATGCTGTTAACAAGGCAGAGAACTGCAGGGCCGGGAGGGGATACTTAAGTAGAATTTTAGCTTGACCCCGCTTTTCCTGCACCAATGGAGTTTCTGTTGTGTGATCCATAGCACCCTGTGCTTTGCTTTCTTCATGCTCAGAGCAACTGGACTTAAGTATTTGTGTAATTACCTGTTTATTTTGTCTCCTTTGTGCATTCTTTCAGTGTATGTGTTTACTCCAGGTAATAGTCTGGGTGCAGGGGAAACCTGCCCCTAGGGTACTTACATTCTAATGGAAAAAGAAACACAGAGGTAAGTAAAAAACAATACAGAGTGTTAACAGGTGGTGAGGGCTATGGTGAAGTGCGTTAGGAGCACTAGGAAGCCGGTAAAATATTGAATTCTTTTGGACTGGTTGTTAAATAGCCACTGAACTGAGCTCTGTCACCTGATGCCAGCTCCCCTGAGCCTCCCAGACCTTTCCATGAGCAGCTTCTAAGGTGGTGCAGCCCGGCACAGCGGGAGCCTTGGGACCCTCATCAGGCTCTACAGCCTATGTCCATTCTGATTGGTTAGTCAGTGCCCAGGCGACACGATAACATTTTTTATTATCTAAAAAGTAATAGATTTGAATTTTTAGAGAAGTTTTAGGTTCACAGCAAAATTTAGCAGAAAGAAGAGAGTTTCCGTGTACCTTCCGTGCCCTTTACATGTACGGCTTCTTCCACCGTCAACATCCTGCCCCAGAGCGGGGTGCATTTATTACGACTGTAAACCTGCATTGACACGTCATCATCATACCTTAGGGTTCACTCTTGGTGTTCTACATTCTGTGGATTTGAACAAAGGTATAATGACATGTACCCACCATTATAATATCATACAGAGTAGTTTCACCGCTCTAAAAGTCTTCTGTGTTCTCCCATTTTTTAAGTATTTGGATCGTCGCTCCTGCTTAGAACAGTGCCCGGTTCAGTAAACGTTCAGGAAGTGAGTGAAAGAAAGAAGGAATGGATAAACTTAAGCTGGGTTGTAGGGTGTGTCACACGGGGTGCTAGAAGACCGTCAGACTAGCCTCCGGCTGAGGGCTGCGTCTCTCCCACCCGGCTGGGCCCACGGGCTGTGGGACGTCCCCAGGCAGTGTGGAGAGCGATGCCTCATTGTGTGGCCACCTGCTTTTGTCTGATTGCTGCTGAGGGTCCAAAAGAGGGGCCCTTGATTTTCCTGGCATAACAGACACATTTGTTTCCCCCTCTCTGTTTCTCAGAAAATAAAGCCCAGGGAATTGATGAATTTCAAGAGCTTCACGGAAGAACTTAACTCACGTCACAATAAGAAGCGTGGGGTGTTTTCACAAGTTTCCCGCAACCCGAAAACCCCTACAGAGAGGATTTACTGGGCCACCCTCAGCCAGTGTCCCCGAAAACTAGTTAGTGTCTCCCCAAGGCCTTCCTTCCTCTCTTGGATGGTGGCTTTCCTGCGGGGCCGGGTGGGGTGCTGGTGGCTATTTCCGGGGGCAGGGGGAAGCTCAGCAGGTGGGTGTCAGCCCCACCTGCTTTCCAGTCCTGCTCTTGCACTTACCAGTTACGTTGGGTGGGTCTCTCTCACTCTGAGCCTTGGTTTGCACACTTGTCCTAGGGCCATATCCAGGTGGCTGCAAGGGTTAAATGAGGTTGAGTACTGGAGCCCACCGCATGGAGCCTGGTACCCAGAAGTGCCCAGCCAGCGTTGACCTCCACCCTGCCCCTCCACCTCCCAGAGAGAGGACAAGGGAGGGCACTGGGGTGGGGCAGAGTGTGATTACAAGCTCTACCCTGGCAGAGGGGCTGCACACCTATTTGGGCCAAGGGAGCGGTGGACTCTCTTTTTGGAAGGCAGCAGCCAGTCATCTGAGTAGGCTCTGGATTTTACCGGGGCCCTCCAAGCAGAGTCTCCCTCGCCACCCCCAGAGAGAGAACTGCTAAGGGCTTGGGGAGGAGTGGGGTTCTGGGAGAAGGAAAAGGGGTACCCCCATTTCCTGAATGCTTGCTCTGGGCCAGGTAGCTGCCATCCCCACCCATCCCCATGGAGGGATTACCATTTACATTTCACAAAAGGAACCCGAGCCCCAGAGAAAGCAAGGGATTTGCCCAGGCTGCCCCAGCAATGGTGAGGAGTGAGATTGGAACCCAGCTCATCTAGCTCTAAGGTCTGAGTGGCTTCTGCGCCCCCAGGCTGGAGCCTAGAACATCTCTCTGGACCCTGCCAAGCTGTGAGGGTCCTTGGGAACCTGGACAGAAGTGTCAGGCTAGTGGGTGGGGTTCAGAATAGGTGTCAGGGGTTATGAGGGCAACACAGGGCCCCCACACTCCTGAAGGATGGGCTCCTTGTGAGTTAGGAGGTGGCTGGGTACCTTCCACCATCCTTGGCTCAAGGCCTAGTGCCACCAGTTGGGTAATGTCAGCTGCCAGGAGCCCTTACCTGCTTGGGCTCCAGGCTGACCACTGCCAGACCTGGCCAGCTTTCAGCCTTCATTCCTTACCCCAGGCCACGTCTGGTCCCGGTATGTGGCTTCCTTCAGAGAAGGAATGCAGAAACGTCAACCAGCC